>NW_022196911.1:84466443-84513066 GCF_008632895.1 Mastomys coucha
AAAAAAAAAAAAAAAAAAAAAAAAAAAAATCAAGTTTCCATGGAAAATAGGCAAAGAATATACAAGCTACATCAGTCTAACTCCGTACCTAAGAGGCTTCTGCTTCATTCAGCAGTACAATGTCTCTCTCAGTCAGGCGTTTCTGCTAGGCAGAGCCCCACGCCAGGGCTTCTGAAAGGGCAGAGACACGGCAGAGACACTCAAGACTTGCATCTGTAAGTGACTGATAGTCGCCGGCCACTTGGAGCGACTGAAACTCAAGTTTAGATTAAAATCAAGTACCGTTTCCATTCTTCACCTGTGATAACCACATTTCAATATTCAGTCCTGCACTGGGAATGAAGATTCCTTTCTACAAAAGAGCTCTCAACAGGCAGCTTGCCAAGGGGACACGCTGGCTAAGAACACAAAAGACCAGGAAAGGGGTGTGTTACCAGCTAGCTCCGGGAGAGGCAGCTAAGAACTATGGGAACTGAGAGAGCTGCTGCTGGGGAGGCAGGGGGCTAGGGGTTTGGAGAGATTTGGAAGAAACATCTTCAAAGTTGGAGGTTTAAAAAGGCTATCAAGAACTGGAGAGCCGGGCAATGGTGGCACACGCCTTTAATCCCAGCACTTGGGAGGCAGTGGCAGGCGGATTTCTGAGTTCAAAGCCAGCCTGGTCTACAGAGTAAGTTCCTGGACAGCCAGGGCTACACAGAGAAACCTTGCCCCGAAAAACAAAACAAAACAAAAAAACTGGAGAGATGGTTTGGTGGTTAAGAGCACTGGCTGCTCTTCTAGAGGACCTAGGTTCAATTCCCACCACCCACATGGCAGCTCACAACTGTCTATAACTCCAGTTCCAGGGGATCAGACATCCCCACACCAAACACTTAATATGTAAGGCACAACTTGGTTAATACCACTGTGGGTGGCTCCAGAGAGCCTTGGGTGCATTTCACCAGACAGCTAATAAGACCAATTGATGAGGAGTTTGGCAAAACACCAATGCAGGTAAAATAAAAGTAAATTAAATTTTAAAAATGACTATCAAGGGACTGGCATGGTGGCACATAGCTGTAAATCCCAGCACTCTGGGAGGCTGAGGTAGAGGCCAGGCCAGGCCAGGTTACACAGTAAAATCCTGTCTAGGAGGAGAAAGTGGGAGACGAGACAGTAGTAGAAGACCCAAAGAAAGAACTACTACCCACATGGGAAAAGGCTCCATGTAGCCAAAATGCTAGGTAAAGGATTGCTTTACATTCCTGTGCACACGTGAGCCTAAAGGGACGCAGAGAGGCCACCAGAGAGGAAAGTTCTCTAGTTGATAGACAAGGGCTTGATAGACGCTGATACAAACAGAAACAAGTAGAAAGATGGATGCTCACAGCGATGGCAGGGTGCAGAGACATGACTAGGCAACTTCTTACTTGGGGTAGGACTTATGCGAGTTCAAAGGACCAAGGGCCCTCACAAATGCAGAACCCTTTGCCTTCTACGACATCAATAACCAGAAGACCAAACCTGCATTCACTTAGTGTTGCAGGAATTTGAGAACTACCTTCCCCCTACCCCACAGGGGTTCACCCAAGAGGAGTCTGAAAATCCACTCTGAATAGACTCAGGGTGCCTGGTGAGCACTTCTGGGCTTCTCAGCCTGTTCCCAATCGCCCTCACTTAGGAAAGCAGGAAGATGAGAGTCTTCTATGTTCCAATGCCTTTGGGGGAGCACAGCTCCCAGCCAAATCAGAGAGCTCTAAAGCAAGGGCCACACGCTTTGCTCATGTTCCACAGCCCTGCCTTTCCAGTCCTTCCTGGCCACCCATCGTGGGTTAAAAGCTTCTTTATGCACACTCTCAGTGCCCAGCATGGACTCATTCCAGCCACTGCTGTAGCAGGGCCCTAACCAGGCGCTTAAGATGCAGGGCACAACTTGGTTAATGTCATTGTGGGTGGCTCCGCAGAACTTTGGATGCACTTCAGCAAACAGCGAATAGGACCAGTAGATTGGGGGAGGCGGGTGTCGGGTAAAGGGTCAATTTGGCATTTACTGGGGCTCATCTTCACCATCCTGCCTTCCCCCCACTCCACCATGCTTGCCTAAGAACCTGCTCCCATCAATTAGTCTTTCTTGAGCAGCCAAGACTCAGTATATGGCCCTCTACTTTAGGAACCTTTTATCCAACAGGCCCATACTTTAAGAAAAGAAAAAGGGAAACAAAAGAGGGATTTCTAAACCTGCCAGGCCAAAAAAAAAAAAGGATATGGAAAGCACTGAATTCGCAAACAAAGAAAACTCTGGAAACCCTAAGAGGCCCCTGCCTGTCTCTTCCCAATCAGCAGTCCTGAACTAAATGTGAGATGCACGTGTGGCCACAGAGGGGTACTGAAGGGTGAGGGGGCCCACTCCTCCCCCACAGCATCCCACGGCCCCTTATCACCTGCCTACAGGACTGAGCAGGGTGGGCCCCTACTTATTTATGGACTGTGGTAAGAGGTAAAAAAAAAAAAAAAAAAATCAAGAAATAACTTCCTGACAGGCTGACAGCTGATATTCTTAACCGAACACAGGATGTTCCAAGAAATTATCAGGCCTGAGTTTGCTCTCACCGATAGATGACAAAGCAAAGAAGAAGAAAGAAGAAAGAAGAAGAAGAAGCAGAAGCAGAAGAAGAAGAAGAAGAAGAAGAAGAAGAAGAAGAAGAAGAAGAAGAAGAAGAAGAAAAAGAAAAAAATAACAGGGGTGGAAGAAGCCAAAGCCAACTGTAGCCACACGTCTCATAAATCACGACTTTTATTGAATGTTTCACCACATAATAACAGCAGTCAAATTGAATAAAGACGCCCTTCTGTTACGTTCCAAGGGAGACCGTATACCCCTCCAGATGGGCCCAGGGTGCATGGAGGGAAAAACAGAACTTTGAGGAACTAAAGGGTTTTGGAGAAAGCAGATTCAAAGGTAGAGACAGGGAGTAGGTTCTGTACATGGCTTATAAAACATGTGAACCCAGAAGCCATGAGCCTCGGGATGAAGGGAGAATAAAGACACTCAACTCAGTCCAAGACACACTGGATGAGTGGACGGAGTAACCACTTCTGATGGGCCTGTAGAGCATCTGTATGTAGACTGGCAAAAGCCATGACGGGGTCCATGTCTGCAGCTGACCCCATGGGAAGACTGTCAAATCGTAGGGATGAGTCAGTAGCTCATCATGGTGGTGCCTGGCACACAAGTAAGCCCAATCATTCACTCACTTAAGGATCTGAGAAGGATGCAGCCAGTCCTCATGGGACTGGTTTACTCTGGAACCTTCTCTCCTAATACCCACACTCAAAGCCTGACATGCCAGCATCCCTAAACTTGGAAAACTAAGCAAGAAATATAGTAATTAAGACAGATTTCCAAAACGTCTCCATCTGTGAGGTAGGATAAGGAGTGATAAGTGGTGACACTTTTACCCTCCTCCGTGTCACTGGAGGATAGGCCCTACTCATGTCACTGGTAAAGAATAGAACAATAAATAAAGGTGTGCCATTTTCTGAACCCATGGAAACGCATTTACTGTCAAATACACATAATAAAGTAGCTGTGGCCACCAGCTAGGCACACAGCTCCATGCACAGAAAGCTTTACATAAACATTCCCAGGGCCTAAGCCCATTGACCTGGCCAGACTTCAGAGTTTCTGCCCTTGCCCCAACCAATAGTAAGGTCCATCTAAGGAGGCAGGCAATGTGAAAGAGTGATATAACCGGGCCGAAGCACCTCTAATGACATACTATGGAGAATTGGACACCCTGATCCAAGTCAGAATGAAAGATTATCGGACTACCTGAGTTCAAGCTTGGTTCATTCCTTTCCTCTTCTACCCTAATCCAAGGACTTCAAGCAAGGTCCTCTTGAGTAAAGATGGCCTTTCATCCCTGGATCCAGGTAGTGAGGCAGAGTGTACTAGCATTCAAATATAGTCAGCAACCCACCGTGCAGAGGGAGGCACAAGACATAAAGTCTTGAATATGGAAAGCAGTTGGGATGCCCCGTTTTCCAAAAGATTAAAATACTATTTCCAGTTGTGCCAGCTGTTTGCTTGGATCAGAAAGCTCCTCGAGGGGGTTAGGGGAAAAAAAACTCCACTGATTCAAACATCTAAGGAGAACTGAAAACCCCAACCTCAAAAGAAAAAAGTCACCAGTGAGTCCAGCCTCAGAAGCAGGTCAGGAGAGGGGAAGGTCTCACACATCTGTTCTGAGTGCCTGTGCCTGTCCTTCTCAGGGACTGACTCTCTGTGGGCAGAGAGGGTCTGAGCGATGGCAGCTACAACAGTCTCAGGTGTGGTGTGATGGAATATGGTACTATGCGTTGTATGTGTGGTGTAGAGACATAGTGTGTTGTGTGATGTTTTACTGTATGTGTGCTGTCGGGTTGTGTGGTGTGCTGTGGTAGTGGGTGGTATGGTGCATGGTGGTTGTATTTTGCAGCACGTGTTTTTTTTTATATTATGGTGAACTGTCTTGTGGTATTGTGTGGCACGTGGATAGTATTATGTGGTACTTGGTGTTGCATGTTTTTGTGTAGGGTGTGTTGTAACGCATGTTCTTGTGGTGGACTGTATGATATGGTGGTGTGGTGTGTGGTGTTTTGTGACACTGAGTGGTGTTGTATATCATTCTGTGTTTGTGTGGTATCTTGCATATGTGTTCTGTGGACTATGTGGTATTTTATAGTATTGTGTTGTAGTGTATCATATGGTATGGTGTTGTGAAAAGTGCTACCACATGGGTTTCGTATTTACTGAGCTGAATGAATCAATAATAAATCCTTACTGAAAAGCAAATTAAAGTAGACAGGCTTAGCCCGGATTGGGGAGCAATGAACTGGATCAGAACCACACTGGACTTACAGTTTGGCTTGACCAAGTTGTTCCAGCTGTTCCAACCTAGGCAAGACACTCAACCTCTGGCAGCCTTAATTTCCTCATCTATGAAATGGGATAAGTATTTTCGGGGCATATTGTAGTTTCGCACCACAGAGCCAATCAGATAGTGTGACTGCTTTGCAAAACTGCAAAGACATCGTCACTGATCAGTTTCATGAATCTGCTAAGCGGCTTATCCTGCACTTGGCCCAACGCATGGTTTTTCCATCTCAATCAACCCCTAACAGGGCCGGAGGAGGGGAAGATGGACAGAAGTAACTCTGATCCCATGCTGGCATCAATAGCTGATCACCTAAAGAGAGAAATCTTCTCTGGGAAACAAGAGGGAACACAAGTATCATGTAATTAAAGCAAGTAGGTGAGCTCAAATGTACAGACAGGACAGGCTGACTCAGGCAGCTACTCCTGGGTAGTGACAGCCAGCACAATCAGCAAAGAGAGCCTATGGAGATAGGCAACCTCCAGGTGCAGGACCACACACGTAAGCGGAAGAGGGGAACTGGAAGTGCAACCCCCCATTTTCAGCCTTATCGTCTGTTTACCCCACATCCTTCCCCATTCCTACTATGCCACTGTGACTTAGAATCCCCCAACAACAACAATTCTGAGTGCCTGGGTGCCCTGATTCTTGCTGGGTATCTTCTCTTGCTAGGATAAAACACCGTGACTAAAAGCAATGTGGGGGAGGAGACGGTTTATTTTAGCTTACTGTCTGTAATCCCTCATGGACAGAAGTCGAGGCAGTAACCTCAAGGAAGGAACTGAAGTGGAAGCCATGGAGGACCTACTGGTTGATTTGCTCAGTTACCTGTTTTATTGCAGCCAAGACCTCCTGGGGCTAGGGGTGGCACCACCTACAGTGGACTGTACCCTTCCACATCAACCATTAGTCAAGAAAGTGCCCTACATAAATTTACATGTAAATAAAGGAAATATCTAAAATAAAATAAAAAAAATAAGTGCCCTACAGACTTGACTATCTCTTCCAAGATGACTCTAGCTTGTCTCAAATTGACAAAAAATAAAATAAAATAAAATAAAATAAAATAAAATAGGAAAACAGGAAGGAAAAAAAGTGCCAGGACACTGGGCATGCCTTCAACTCCCTTTCTAAATCAGTACTGAATTCCTAACTATGTGATAATGTTTCCTCACCATGTTTTCCTCATCTTCAACTAATCCAAGAAGCTCTGCCTGGTTAATGTTTCTGCTCCCCACCCCTTGAACCCCTGGCCTCCACAACCACTGGGAAGTTCGAGTCATCTGGAATCCAGCCAATCCCGTATTCTGTCGCCATTTCAACATGCTCAGAGACGACCTGGCAGCAGAGCCGCACCCGCAGAACTAGAAAGACAAACCACTCCAGGAGGCAACTGTGCACACTTCCAAGGCTATTCACTTTCTAAGGCTTTCTCTCTAGTCCTCACTCTGTAGCCAGACTTTGTCCAACCTTTTTTTTGACATTGTCACCTGCAAAGTTCACGCTTGAGAACCTTGCAGGTGAGTTAACCTTAACCCTCCAAGAGAAAAAAATAATTCCACGTGTGAAGTACGTTTATGATTTGGTGCTGGGTGCCACTCATAATTATCCTTGACTTTGACTATGGGCACCTGAGCCCATAGGGTGGACACCCCTCTGACCACAATGAAACGCTTCAGACAGCCTCCTACAGACCTACCAGACCAGAATAAGTCTGGAATGGTGCTAGTCACCTGCAACCAAGGACTTAAGTGTGACGCACCCAGCCACCATCTCCAAAAGTTCGACCTTCTATCTACTTTTCTCTTCCCCCTCTTCCCATAAGCCTGGTCTTGAATTTAATCGTGTTAATGGTTTGCAAATAACGCTCCTGGCCCAGCAAGGATACATTAACTGGGTCAAACTTGAATGAACCCCATGTTGTAAGACGCCACACACTAGGCACCCAGTGGCAAACAGTCCCATCTGTACAGGAATGTTCATGAGCACCCAGAAGTCTCACTTGAGGGGGGAAGAGGTCTGGAAACCAACATGGTCATCCTACAGTATTCAGGGACTTGTGTCGCAGCTGCCGAGTCTAGCCTAAAGCACATCCTAGATGCCAACAGCTCACAGAATGAATGTTAAACAGCATCCCTGGGAGGTCTGGGATAACCATCCTTTCAAAGTTTGGACTTTTGAAAAGCAATGTAGAGTCTACAGCCTGAACACACAGGCGGCATTGTCTGATCTGGGAAGCTAACCAGGCTGGGGCACAGTTAGTAACTGGATAGGAGAAGCAATGTAGGATCCTCCCATAATATCAAGGAAACTGACCCAGGAAAAAAAGTACAGGGCAAACCAAACCAAAACAAATCACTGTACCGAGGAAGTTCAGGATAGAAGTCCAAGAGATGGATGGGAAAGCTTTTTAACTGGGCTGGACCTAGACCTGGACCTGAACTTCAATTCACCCAGGCTTGAGCTATGCTACCACACACCACTTACGTTAAATGGTTACTGCAAACAGCATATCTTAAAACAATATAAAGCAGTGCGGCCAGCCTATGACAAGACAGTTCCCATATACTTCGTCCTCTATACTCTCTAGTTGATTAATCAGGGAGTGCTTTTCCTTCCCTAGTCTGTACACACAGCTTCTGTTGGGGGTGTTCTCCCTTCCCTTGTTTGCCAGTCTACCATACATGGCTGTAACACAGGAGGCTCCAGCCTATTTCTTATCATCTGGTCCCTTATTCGGGTGCTGATGTGGTGAATTGGTGCCCTTACCCATGCCATCTGCCTCCCCACAGGCCTTTCTGTTATGCAAGGTCTGAAAACTGGAGATCACTCTTCAGGATTGCCCTGCAGCTTGATTCGGAAGGGGAAGTGGCGTATTCTGGGCTTTGTTTCCTCTGGCGGCGGGGTCAGGGAGGTGTTTGGCTATTTCAGTAGCAATATCCTGTGTCACCGCAGAATCTATTTTTCTGGAATGTTTGAGGCAGGGTTGTGGCAGCAAACAGAGGCTTCCCAATGGAGACAGCATGACAGCCTCTGCTCCAGACTCAGCAGCTCTGGCATGCATGCCCTCTCTGACTTAGAAGGACTTCCCGATGCCCGGGGAGTGGTACGTAGCAAGCTGAAGCCCCAGCCCTGCTGCAGGGCTCTGAACACACGGCCTGAAGGTTTCTCTGCACCTTCTAATGTTTTGTACAGGTATTTTCCCATTCCTCAACACATACCTTACTGGCTTAAAACTGGATAGGATCAGGCTCAGCTCTCTGCAACTGAAACCAGACCAAAATACTGCCTCTGTTCTTGTCTTTAAAAAACAGATCATTATCATCATTCAATAAGACATAAACCAGAGCCTGGCATTTCAGTTTTGGTTCTCACTAGCTGCCTGACCTGGGACAGGCTAGTGCTAATGTTTACTGGAACTCAGCTTTCTCACCTAGAAAATGAAAGAGAAACAAGACTAAGTCCATGGCCTCTAATCCTGTTTAACACTGGCTGACCTTAAATCCTGTGTCCTAAATTTATTACTCGGAATTCTGTCTTGGTTTTGTTTTGCCTTTTTGTTTTTGTTGGTTTTTTTGTTTTTTCTTTTTGTTTGTTTTTTTTGTTTTGTTTTGTTTGTTTGTTTTTTGCGATCAGTTAATCAATACATGCTATATATTCAGAAAAACTGTCCTCATTCTTGAGCAAACAATAGCAAACCCGAGACATGGCCTCACCTGGAAGTGAGTATGGCCAGTGTAAGAAAGGACCCACAAGGATGAGAATGAGCAGGCAGGTGAAGAATCTCTAGAAACAGGTAGCAATACTAGTTTCGGTCTTGTTTATATTTTTAACATCAGAAAGTACCCACTGCTTCTTTGTATAATGAAATAAATAGGGAACAGGTGTGATGTGCTTTTCCATTTATCCGACCCTACTACAGAAAGGAACTTCTTTGGGAAGACAGAAACAAGCTGATAAACTTGCTGGTAGTGAATACAGGGGAGGGGGAGGGGAGAGTCATTCGGGTTGGGGTGGGGCCCCCCTGAGCTCCCCACTCTCCTCTTCCCACAGCCATGTGAGAGCTTTCTCAGGACGGTTACACTGTAAATTCTGATTCAGAGGAAAACTATTTCCAGCCATGAACTTGAATAAACGTTAACCATGTAAGATACTTAAGCAGGTTAGGAAGATAAAGTAGGTCAACAAGCCCCAGAGAGAAGCTACCAAACACACAGAAGAACACACAGTGGAAAGTCAGGGCCAAGTGGACCAAGAAACTCCAGACTGAAAACTCAGCCTTGCCCTCGGCACAAACACCAAAGTTTATATGAAAAAGGAGCTCTGGTTTGTCTCTGGTTTTTGTTTTCCCCCAGTGCAGGGAATCAAACCTATAGCCTGACACATGCCAGGCAAATGTTCTACCATTAACCCTTATTATTTTTAGAAATACTCGTTGATATTTTTAAAAAGTTAAGTTATGTGCTGGCTACTTTGTGTTAGTCTGTTGGTTTTTTTGTTTCTGTAAACTTGACACAAGCTAGGGTCATCTGGGAAGGAAGAATAATAAATTGAGGAAATGTCTCCATAGGATTGGCCTGTGAGCAGGTCTGTAGGACATTTTCTTGATTGATGATTCAGTAGGTGGACAAAGTTTGTTCACTGTGCTGGTGGTCCTGGGTCTATTAGGAAGCAGGCTGAGCAAGCCATGGAAGAGCAAGCCAGTAAGCAGCACCCTGCCATGGCCTCTGTATCAGCTCCTGCCTCCAGGCTCCTGCCCTGTCTGAGTTCTTGTCCTGACTTCTCTCAGTAACGGACTGTGACCTGGTGAAGAACGATTTGAAATAAACCCTTTCCTCCAAAGCTGCTTTTCTGCCATAGTGGGTTTGTTTTGTTTTGTTTTGTTTTCGAGACAGGGTTTCTCTGTGTAGCCCTGGCTGTCCTGGAACTCACTCTGTAGACCAGGCTGGCCTCAAACTCAGAAATCCATCTGCCTCTGCCTCCCAAGTGCTGGGATTAAAGACTTGCACCACCACTGCCTGGCTTGCCATAGTGTTTTATCACAGCAATAAAAACTCCAACCAAGCAAAGCTAATATCCTAAATTTCTGCTGAGAGTATAAAATAGTTCCCTTTTCCTCAGGGGAACAATATGATCTGAAAAAATATATTTCAAGATGTTACATATAAACATACATATTATGGATATTTAGATTTTTAAAATATCACATATTAATAGTCATATAACTCTATTACCTACTCATACTGCATGTCCACACATACATAAAAGCATCTCGAATATATTCACAGTGGCTAGCATACTGGCTGAGGCAGGAGGATTAGTTCAAATTCAAGGCCAGCCTTACCTACTTAGTGAGATCCACAGCAGCCAGGATAACATACTGAGACCTGTCTCAAAAACAAACGAACAACTTAGCCATAGTCTTTAACCTCGACCATGTCACTTTAGATACATACTATAAAAGGTCACGGGTATGTTAGTCTATCGATGGCCAGTGTTATTTGTAAGAAACTGTTAACACGCTAACCATTCAGTAACAGTTGACCCCACCAAGTGTAATCCTAAATCACTATACTACTTAGACAGTGAAAACTTTGTCTTTAGAAAATGGTGAGTGGGCCGGGCAGTGGTGGCACACGGGAGGCAGAGGGAGGCGGATTTCTGAGTTCAAGGCCAGTCTGGTCTACAGAGTGAGTTCCAGAACAGCCAAGGCTACACGGAGAAACCCTGTCTCAAAAAGCCAAAAGCCAAAAACCAAACCAAAACAAGACAACAACAACAACAAAAAAAAGAAAATGGTGAATGGGGCTGGAGCAATAGCTCAGTGGTTAAGAGCACTGGCTACTCTTCTAGAGGTTCTAAGTTCAATTCCCAGCAACCACATGGTGGCTCAACCATCTATAATGAGGTCTGATGCCCTCTTCTGGTGTGTCTAAAGACAGATATAGTGTACTCATATAAATAAAACAAATCTTAAAAAAAGAAGAAGAAAATGGTGAATGATATGCAGAAAGGTTCATGATACAGTTATAAAAGCAAACCAGCAAATGACGTGTGACCAGCATGCATGCATGTACCCATACACACATTCATTTCTTTTTTGTCTTGAAAAACAGAGAAAGAAAATGCACAAAAGCATTAAGAATGATTGTGTCAAAATGGTAAGTGGAAGGATTAAGGGCATTTTACTTAATACTGATGGCTTCTCAAAAGTTCCCCCCCCCCCCGTTTCTGTAATTGGGAGGAGGGAAGAGGCAGTGATCAATATTCTAAATAAACAAACTGTGGGAGGCTCTCTGCTCTGTAAGTGTCGAAGCTGGCTTCGAGGGAGTTCTCCCCATCACCGACAGAACTGGTAATGTGACCCCATCCGCTGTGCGAACGGAGCAGACATTATGCACTTAGCGTGTTTGTAGGCAGGAGTGGTACGTTAAGCTGTTTTTTAATTAATTAATTTGAGTCATGAGCATTTGAAAGTGACTATTTTATGGAGCTGAAATTTACATTTATCTCCTATTTTAAAGCCCATTTAGCAAATTAAGAAAGAAAACGGCAACACTTGGGGACGTTACTGAGCCTGCCCGTGTGCATCCTGTATGAGAGAGCAGTTCCGCAGAAGAGCGAACAGGGGCTGCTCTGCAAGAACTCTAGAAAATAGCAAGCACTGTGCAAAAGCCTCTGTGAAATACTGTTTTCATCAATAGCCTGTGACTCCATCATGAGGCATCACTCAGGCCGCCACTGAGGGACTGAGGGACTTGTGTATCTAACCCTTACAACAAAAGTTTGCAGCACAAAAACTCCTTCTCAGGAAAGGGGTCCAGAGTCTTTCTGCTGGCTCCACAAGCCCAGCCAGGTTAGAGTCAAAACTTCTAAAAACCATGCCACGGGTGCCAACTCTTAACCCAGTTATCCAAACGGGTCTGCTTAAAACCCCTCACAGGAGGCTGGAGAGATGGCGCGGTGATCAAGAGCACTGACTGCCCTTCCAGAAGGTTCTGAGTTCAATTCCCAGCAACCACATGGTGGCTCATAACTATCTGTAAGGGGAGCAGTTGTCTTCTTCTGGTGTGTCTGAAAACAACTACAGCATACTCATATACATAAATAAATCTTTTTTAAAAACTGTGTTGAGCCAGGCAGTGGTGGTGCACGCCTTTAATCCCACCCAGCACTTGGGAGGCAGAGACAGGCAGATTTCTGAGTTCGAGGCCAGCCTGGTCTTCAGAGTGAGTTCCAGGACAGCCAGGGCTACACAGACAAACCCTGTCTCGAAAAACAAAAAACAACAACAACAACAAAAAAAAACCGTGTTGAAACTCATAAACAGGGTAGGGTCACTCAGCTATCACCGAGTATTATAGGGGTCTCAAATCAGAGCAGGTGGTCAGGGGTGACTTCTGAGAACCCGCCCCTCTGGACCTTGGTCTCAGAAGAAAAGAACAGACACACTAAAGAGCAACAGAGACAGGGGCTGGGGCTGGGGCTGGGGCTGGGGCTGGGGCTGGGGTGTGGGGTCCTCTGGGTACATCACTGCAAGCCGAAGAAAGTATTCATCAGAGCCCTTTCTCCCACTGGAATGCTGGGATACTAAGACTGTCCTTTCAACAGGAAAGAAATGTATAATCCACCTCTTCGCTGGCTCTCTCTGGTCCTTCACCGTTTATCTGAAGTATGTGAGGTTTGCCTAACATTTAGGATATTTTGATTTAAAATGGAAACAGCATCACTGATAAAGATCGTGGTGCCAAAGTAGGCCCTGGAAGGAAAGGGCACACTAATTCCACTCCTGCTAACCCTGGATCTCACAGCTACCTAGGCCGACTGCTTGAAATTAACTCATTCCGTTAATAATTCAAAGCCAAGGGCTGGACAAGTTTTAACGCTTCCATGTTGGTTGACAATTAACCCGGACCGTGGTGTTCTAAGGTGTTTGATTTTTAATTAGTCTATTGATTAATCAGTCTAGTTAACAATCATTTATTTCTGGGGCCCTTTATTCTGTCTTCTACTCTTGTTAAGGGGAGGGGGGAGGGTTACCCTGGCTCCTTTCTCCTCCAAACCCCACCAGATCACAGTCCCATCATTCTCTAGGGACAAAGTAGTTAACAGTATCTAGACCAGAAAGGAAGCCCAACACCTGCAGGGCCTGACACAAACGAAGGGACCCTCTTTTTGGTCATCTGTTAACATGGGTATCAGATTCTGCTCACAGGAGCACATGAAATGAAGGAACTCACAAAATAGCACCTGACCCAGGCACAGGTCGGGCCCTCTCATCCCTTCCTTCCCGGCTCAGAGCTAATTGTCATCTAGTGTGAGCATTGCATCATGTCCCTTTGCAAAGCCAGAAGCAGCTGAGAAGGCGCTACACCCCCTGTGGACTATCTGGGGGGGGGGGGGAGACAATGAAAAGCCCAAAACAAATTACTCAGTAATGGGAGGGCCCCTCTAGTTTCTTGCATGCTCTATTTGTAGGGGTCACCACCTCTCTCAGGGTTACAGTGCTCTGTAGCATGCAGCTGCTCAGAACCCACGTGACAGAGGAGGAAGCACAGTTAACAATGAGACCGGTGACACCTGTTGCCATTCTGGTATATCCAACATGGTAGCCTCCCTCAACGGTCACAAAAATTAACCCAAGGCACCAGCACCAGCAGTCCACCAGGGGATTGAAGCCAATCCTACTACCTAGGACAAGTTTTCTCAGCGTTTAACAAAACTTCACCAAATGACCAGGAGGCAGCCCAAGACGGAAATCCTTGGTAAAGATTTCCTCTGGAAAATTCCACTGTATATCCATGAAAAGAATGATGAAGTCTTAGAATTATTATGGAAAAAAAATTATCTTTACAGATCCCATGCAAGGGTGTCACGGATAACCAAGGGTCCTGGACCACGAAACAGCTCTTCTGAAAGATTTATTTCTAGGATGACTTTGCGCTGCAGGAGCCCGCCTGAGGTTCCGCACTCCAAGTCTCTGAGCTCCTTCCTAGGGCCTGGGTGAATTGCTTTAACTTCTTCCTCTCTAAACTCAGCTAAAGACCTAGAGTCTCACAGAACCTAGTGTGGATGCTGTCTTTGGATGACTGCACCTGTTGCTGGCACCAATCACAGAGCTGCCCAGGCCACCAGGGTGCCATACAGTTGGCTGAAATGCCTGGACCTGTGTGCCCCCAGGGCCACACCATAGCAACTGCAACTGCATCTTTAAATGAAGCTTCAGATAAAAGCAACTGGGGATGAGCCGCGTGGCAAGGTGTGTGCAAGGCTTCTCCCTGGTGCCTTTCAGGTTGGGCCTTGGCATCTTCTGGTAGCTACCACAGGTCCCTTTAATAAGCCTCAGGGGGAGGGGGACTGGGGGTCACACTGTTCCTAGCCTACAGGAATCCCCTCGGGCAGCAGCAGCAGCAGCAGCAGCAGCAGGAAGGGCTGTTCATGACTAGGAAGCCATGTCTTTTCTGAAGACCTAGGCTCTTCACAGAACCCTGGCCAGGATGGGAGGCTCAGAGTCCACTTGAAACACCCCGGGAAAATGCCCCCAAACTACATCTGTACTCCGCCTTCCATCCAACACAGCCTTCGAGTAATCCTCACCACCTGCCAGTTTCTCATTTTCTCTCTCTCGCAACAACTTAAAATTTAAAAGAAAAAAAATTTAATCACAATTCAGGAAAACACACCCACGCATCTTGCTCACTAAGCGTGAAAACCACTCCCTCGCTCAGCCCAGTCTCTGCTCCACTTCGGAGAGTGGAGGAGAGAGAAATGTCATTTCACACCAAAAGGCTGCCTCCTTCTCAACCTGGAGGCCCCACCTGCCGGCATGTTTGCAAGGCTAATTCCAATCTCACTATTTGAATACACTTGCAAGCTGAGAAAACAAGCCAATAGTTCAGAGGATCCAAGGCAAACTCCATCTGACAGCCCTAGCCCCATGGCTGCCAAGACTGATTGACTGGCTGGTTATATTTAGAGGTTGAGGAGGAGGGGACATCAAACAGTGTTGGGCCTCCAAACTCAAGAACGCTGTGTTGAGAACGACACACTAGCAAATAAACAGCGGACAGCCTTTCGGCTACATCATCTGGCACGGCTCGCCTCCATAAACTACAGGGAATTTCAAAAGCCACCCACACCATTGCAAAAAAGAAACAACAGGCAATTAGACCAGGTTCTGCCACAGCATCCTCACAATTCCTCTTTGGCAATAAGTAAACAAATAAATGCGATCTAATCCTTGCTCTCTGCCACCTCTGTATTCTTGCTCTAAGACAGCATGATATGGAGCAAAGATCAAGCCAAGGTTTCATGGTACAAAGAAAAGCTTCTGTTTTAAACTTGACCCTACCAGGATATGCTAACATATTCCCTTAATCTCATCCCTCCAGAGGCTAAGGCAGGAGGGTCATTAGTTCAAAGCCAGCCTAGAATAAATATAGAGACCTTGTCTCAAAATAGTAATTATTGTTATTGTTGTTTTTATTATTAATTAGGGCAGGGAGGAAAACTTAGTTGGTAAAGTACTTGCCTTACAAGCACAAGAATTCTATCCTCAGAACCTGTGTGTGGGGAGGTGTCTTCTTGTTGTTTTTTTAGCTTTTTCTTTTATTTATTTACTTTTTTTTTTTTAAGCTAGGAGTGATGGCTCATGATTGTAATCCCAGAATTGGAAGGCAGAGATGGGTGGATCCCTGGAGCTCAGACACTCTGGCTAGCTCCAAACCAGTAAGTGACCCTGCCTCAATAAAAAGACAGAGAGTGTCTAAGCAAACACACCCTCTGGCTTCCACACATGTACAAACACACGTGTACCAGCACACATGCAGGTACAAAGCCAAATAGGTCCTATACTATTAACTATTACATGTACAGGAGTAGAGGGAGCTAAGTTTTATTTCTCCTCTCCTCTAAAAGATAGAAACAGCAACTTAGTCTAAACAGAGATCAGGGTTATTATTTATAACCCCCAACAGTATTCTTTATACCATCTCTAACCGTTGATGCACATACATGATCCCATTAAAGGACCGTGAGGAACGGAGAGGAGTCCATCCCATGAGGATAGATAAGACTCTAGCATAGAAATGGAAGCCATCAGGACCACAGACCTGACTCTGAGGTCAGTCAGGATAGTATCCATCACAGAGAGGGCCTATTCACTCAGTCAGCATCTACTGAGACTCTCCGATGCGCCAGGCACACTCTATAGAGGAGGCTGTGATATGGCTGGGACACAGTTCAGTAGCAAAGGCCTAGTCCTGAGTGTGCAGAACAGGTGGGTTTTATCTTCAACATCAGGGAAGAAAGGGATTCTGGTACATATACAGGAATAAAGCAAAGAAGCAAGAGAGTGTAAGAAGCTTCCACCACCACTAGACACAGAAAGGGCTCAAAAGAATGAATTTGCTGCGCTGACATTGCAGGTTTCTCCCCATGCCCTGCCTTTGACTCTCCTAGACTGTGAGATTGACAGCAGATGCTGCTGCCAAGACAGGCTCCTCTGCATTCATGCTAAGGTATGCCTTCTTGTTGATCTCACAGATGGGCCTGGCTCTGAGACTACCCCACACTCTCAATAGAACAGCAGTTCTCAACTCATGGGTCACAGCACCTTTGGAGGTGAAGTAACTCTTTCACCTAAGACCATTGGAAAACACTACAATTCATAACAGTAGCAAAATTACAGGCATGACGTAGCATTTTATGGGGGGGGGTCACCACAACATTGTGAACTACATTAAACGGTTGCAGAAGTAGGAAGGTTGAGAATCTTGGCTCTAGAATATCTGCACCAAGAGGTACCACCCAGGTACCTGTGGCACCTGTGATATTTGTCCCCATAGTCTCCGTGCGCGCCATGTGACTTCCCCATGCCCTCTCCAAGGTCCCCTGAGCATCCACGGACACTAGCTAGGATGAACAAATACCCACAGCTCTGTGTGCCTAAGGGCCTCTGCTGTGTCTCCAAGAGCACGGAGCTCACAGAATATGCTCCAAGGGAACTCTCCAGAAACACGTGCCTCAGTTTCCCTATCTACTGACCTTCAAGGGTGTGTTTGTGTGTGTATGTGTGTGTGTCCATCCGTCCTTGAGTCTCAGTTGAGGATTGGTATCTCTGAACATAACCAGATCTTTGCAAACAGCAAATGTTTTCTCTTAAAATGAAAAGTCAGTTCTCTGCATATCAACTGCTGACAGACAGGAAGTGCTACAAGGCCTGAAAAACAGACGGGCTCTGGGCTGGATTTCTGTAAACTGTTTTTGTTTTAATAAACTGAGGCTTTTGTTTTGTACATCTCCCCCCCCCAAAAAAATCTAGTGTTCCAATGAATAAAAGCCAGCAATGCTAAAAAAAAGAACGAGGGGGGAGGGGTCGTCCGTGTTGGGGATGACAATGGAGAGACAGAGAGGAGTTATGGAAAAATAAATGGCCCAGGCAGATCTGAGCAACAGATCCAGGTTAACAGAGCAGAGAGAACATGCAGGACTCAAGCGTCCCCACTGTCCTGTTGTTAGGACAAGACTGCCATAAGCAGGGGCTCTGGGCTTGAAGAACGGGGAAGGGAGGGTCACTCACACTCAAATCCAAGGACCCAGCAGATGCTGCCCTTCTAGGGGCTGACAAGGGGAACCTCGTGGTTTTGACTATTTGTTTGTAGGACTGGAGGATAGAGAGGAGAAAGGGGCTTCATAGAAGTGGTGGTCAGCACACGGGTGGGAAACAGGGTTTCAATGCAAAGTTAGAGAAGCCTAACTTTAATTTATCAATTAGACACCATCTGTGGATTGTGTTCCTTGGAGTAACTGTTGAATCCGACAATGCACTGCGGCTTTACAAAAAAGTTTCTGCTGTCCTTGATGCAGTTTAATTAAATTTCCGCACTTAACTCTGATTGCACGGCAAGCCTGATGCCTTCCCCAGATTGAGTTCCCTTGACCACCTGCTGTGCTGGAGCCAAGCTTGTTTCCAGAGCAGGGTGAAATATGTATTTTCTTTGATTTTTTTTTTTGTTGTTGTTGTCGTTGTTGCTGTTGCTGTTTTAGGCCTTGTCTTTTCTCAACCTTCACCCGAAGGTCTCAGTCCCCCTGCTGCATGAATGGGCATCGTCTCCCGACTCAGTCAGCCCAATCTTAGGCCTTCGGGCACCACCTGCGTGAGCTCCTTCTGTTCTTTTTACCACGTCTCACTGAGTTAACAAAATACAAGTGTAGTTTACCAAATGCAGGGAGAGGTGACTTAAAATAGAACCAAATAAGTGAGCATTTAAACCCACTGAGAAGGCAAGCTTCAAGGGGCCGCTGCTCCTGACCCTGGAAAGGGAACAGAGGATGGCCCAGGGTGCATGGTCAAGCTTTAGCTGCAGCCTTAGGAAGACAGGGATCCCACCACCTACACAGGGCTCTCCAGTAGCCTTTGCTTATTACATTTTTGGTGACAAAATAATGTAGCAGTGGACCACTCTCTTACTTCCCGTCTCCACAAACCCAAGTTTCCTTTAGAAATCTGAGGGGAGGGGAACCATGCAATCTTGATTCCTGTGACTGTTCCCTTCACGTAGCACAGTCTGCAGGATTCCTTTGGATGGTTCAATAATACTCCATCCTATATGTCTGGTTTATTCATTCATTAGTTGATGGGTATTGCCTGGCTTCTACCTGGGACTACTATAAGCAATACTGGAATGATCACTGATGTTCAGGTACCTATTCAAGTTCCCGCCTTCTTAATATGGTATGTGTGTGTGTACATGTCATATAATATCTCTATGTCCCAATACTGAGAAAACACCATGGCTGCACCATTTACATTCCCACCAACATCAAGATGCATTCCGGCAGCTTTATTCTTTATGCTACATGAAAGGAACAGTCACAGGAATCAAGATTGCATGGTTCCCCTCCTATCAGAATTCTAAAGGAAACTTGGGTTTGTGGAGACGGGAAGTAAGAGAGTGGTCCACTGCTATATTATTTTGTCACCAAAAATGTAATAAGCAAAGGCTACTGGAGAGCCCTGTGTAGGTGGTGGGATCCCTGTCTTTATTTTTCAATTTTCTGGGATTTATTTTATTTTATAGGCATGAGGGTTTTGCCTGCATGCATGTATGTGCATCACATGTGTGTCCAGTGCCAATGGAGGTCAGAAGAAAGTTTAAGATTAAAATTCTCTAAAACTGGAATTATGCATGGTTGTGAGCCACCATGTGGGTGCTGAGAATTGAACCTTGGTCCTCTGCAAAAACAGCCAGTGTCCTTAACTGCTGAGCCACCTCTCCAGCCCCTATTTTTCTTTAAGATAGAATCCCTTGCATCCCAGCCTAGCCTCAAACTCACTATGTAGTGAAAGGTGACCTTGAACTTGTGACCCTCCTGTCTCTACCTCCTGAGTTCTGAGATCACAGGCTTGAGTCACCATATCCAGATTATGTCATGCTGGGATCGGGACCCAGGACTTTCTGCTTCCTAGGCACGCACCACCTTGAGCACTGAGCTCCACCTCCAGACGTTTTTTGGGAGGAGGGACAAGGTCTTTATGTTGAGGATCACAGCCACAGCCTCATTCACCTAAGTGCTGTCCTGGCCTACACCCCCAGTCCAGCAGTTCTCACTATTTAAACAGAAACTTTCCGATTCCAATCGATACTCTTAAGTTGAGCACTGCCATTTCCAGGCTCATTTTGAACCCAAATATTCCTATGAATGGCACTGCATGAATATAAATAATTTAGTGCAAGCTGTAGCATATATATAGAGAGAAGAAGGGAGTGATGGGCCAGGCCCTGTGAACATGCATGAAAAATAAACTTGGCACTCTTCTACTCCCTATAACCGCATGGCCCCTCCAACTTAAAAACCTCAAGTTCAAAAGATTTATGGACTAAAACTTCAGAACTGTAAAATAAAACATGCAGGAAATGCAGTTGCAAGAGTCAATGGATCACTACAACAGCCACTTAAGGAGCCAGAAACCTACAGGGCAAACAGAATAGGGTCCAATACTCGTTTCCTCGGTGGGCCCAGTAGCCAGAGACACCTGATTCACTCCTGCACTTCTAGACGTGGGGTTCAGGGGAGCCTTCATCCTAAGAACACCATAAGATCCTGATCTGGAGAATGAAGCCTTTTGTTCGTCAAAACACAAGCAACACCACAACCCTTTAACCCCACCCAGAACAAACTTAAAGAGAAACAGAATGGCTTGAGCTGGCTGTTTCCTTTGCTTCCAGAGTTCTAAGCTCCTCTGGGACGCAGGTGTTGCCATGGGCCACACCCCAAGCCCCAGCCTAGGTATAGGTCTTAAGGTTAACCCCCAAAAGCCAAGACCAGAGCCACCGGGGCATACACCCTTCCAGGGGGCTAGTTATCCTGACATCTGAGATGTACTGTAGCTAACTTAGAAAGCTCTCCTGTTTATGTCATTTCTGCTTTTTGACAAAGATAATCTTCTTGAATCTATAAGAAAATGAAATCCATTGTTCTAACTTTGTAAAGCTGGCCACGTGTATAGAAAAACTGACCCAAGATCTCCTTGGGATTTTACATTAAACCATGTGTTTGAATTTTGGAATTCAGCTAGGGGCTACAACTCATGGGTAAAGCACTTATCTTAAGCCTTTAGGCTCGCTTCAATCTCTAGCAAGGGGGTGGAGGTGGGGGAGAAGCACTCTTAAATTGTAGGTCCAGAAAGTATAGCGACTACTCTCGATACACACCCCATTTGGTTAGATGATACCACAGACCTCCCTCCCTCTGAGTTAACATTCCACTTGCTAAAGTCTGTAGCAAATTTTTCTGGACAAGTTCAAACCGTCAGAATGATGTAGCTCGGACCCGTGTGGCAGCTCTGCACCCTGTAATTAGCCTCTGCTGAATGAGTGTGAAGCCGGATGGAGATGCAAGGGGTCAATTATGCCACCAAATGAAGAAAATGGAAGACGCTGGTCTAGGCCTCTGGTTCTGACTTAAATTAACTTTTAATATCGAACAAAATGTTATATTCACTTTTCCCAGTCTCTAAAATCTTCCTTCTGTGGAAGTAATAAGGTATTTTTAAATTTTAATAAGACTAGGAAATGAGAGAGAAATCACTCCAAGAGTGCTGACGCCTGGTCTAACATCTTTTCTCCATGCTGCTCCAGGCATGGCGGGCAACAACACCCATCTCAGTGGTACCAGCGATCCTATGGCCCTAGAGGCATTCAAGGACATGGAGCTCAGTACCTCTGACCAGAAAGCAGAAGCAGAGATTCCCTTCTCCTGCCAGCCCCCATTCCACCTTCAGTTGAAGCCTGGGAATTCTTACCAGAGAGCCCAGCCCAGGCAGCAAGTGGCCCCTGGGACACTGCCAGGGAGCTGCTCCCAACCAGGGCCTCGTGGCACAGGCCTGCTCTGCCAGCTACTCAGAAGCCTGTGGCAGAAGAATCATTGAGTTCAAGGTCAGCCTGGTTGTTCAAAGGAAATCTAGGCAACTTAGTGAAGCTCTGTCTCAAAAAACAAAACAAACAAACAAACAAACAAACAAAAAACCACTAAAACAATGGCTGGAGACATAAGCCTGGTGGCAGTGTTTGCCCAGCATCTATTAGGCCTTGGGTCCAATCCCAAAAAAACAGCAACGATAACAAAATCTCTTCTCATGATCTGAGGTTCCTGAAAGTAGGAAAGGCAGAGATATAAAATGGTTTCAACCTTTACACCCATAATCCTCTGTAAAGCTAGACTGAGTATAAAGTCCACTGTATGGAAATGGAGTGAGTGTGGCTGCCGTGTGGCAAACCCCAGCTCAGGCCCTTGACCCTAAAACATGGCACTCCTGGAACCGCGAGCCTTCTCTGAGGGTCTGCATCCAGCTTTTGAAGGCCTGAGCACTTTCAACCTGGCCTCAAGCAACCATTTCCCCACCAAGCTCAAAGGCAAAGGAGCTTGCTGGGAAAGTGTCGACCGCACGTCCCTGGGGCTGAACCAAGATGACAAGTGTGGGACTGTCTAAGTGACACGGTGAAGAGCCAGGTTCTCACACATTCCCCCACTGCCGGCCGGGTCACAAAGGTGCAGGTGGGGTGGGAGGTTTAACTGAGGCAGAGCACTCACGGTGGCAGGGGTAGGGTAGCCTCCTCACTGTAAAAGAAAGAATGAGCCAGCTGCATAGGAAATGGTAGTGGGCACAGCTCAAGCCACAGCAGGAACTTCCGGAGACAGGAAGCAGGAGAGAGCTCCCTGTGTAACCTGGATGTCTGTCACCAGGAGACCACAGCACTTCAAGGCAGATGCAATTTCCCCAGGCAAGACTGGGCACACAACTGTCAGACAAAACTACCCAGTAAACACTCTCACAACCATGGGGGTCTACTTTACAAATGAATAGGCTAAGGCTCAGACAGGCATGTCCCTGCTCAGAGCCCCAGATGCTGGAAGCAGGGTTTGGAAGCCTCTTCTCGGCTCACTGGCTCTAAGACTCTTGAGCTAAGCTATGAGTCTACTCTATGTCCCTCGTAGCTGGATTTGAAAGAAGTAAATGACCATACAGAGAACAGTGTGTCATGGTGACTCAAGTCACTTCTGCCTGGCTAGCTGTCCACCAAGGGTTTCTCAGCTCTCTTACTCCAAGCAGTGGGACCCAATGTATCCATGGAACTGGAAAGGGTAGAGAATATGCCAGGCTCCTTCTCCAGGAATGTCTAGAAAATGAAGGGTGACACCCCCGGGACAACCTGTCACTCACCAGCAGAGGTACCTGCGTTCTGATACCCGCTTTGAGGTGCTCTCTATGAAAACCAATCTTAAAGTATCAAGAGCATCATGGAAGCACACCAGCGAGGGATAGTCTCTGATTTTACTTACATCTTCCCCTTAAGGAGTATTTACATGTTGGTATGTATGACACCTCACGTATCATCTCTGTGCAACTGTTTAGAAGCAACGTGAAAATTATCCCTCCTTTATCCGATCTACAATCATCTCTCAGAAGCCCAACTTCTGGTATTCACAACATCATTTAACCTCTTCCGGCCAGCCTCCAAGATCCCCTCTACTCTGGAATGATCAGGATCCCACATCTCAGGTTCACCCTCCTACTCCAATCTCATTTCTCTGAACTTAAGTGATGACTTCCCAGGATGTTCATTGGCCCTTATGGTCCTGACTCCAAAGATAAGGCTTAGCTTCAGCTGCAAATCTGGACTCCTGAATGTGATCCCCAGGTAACCTTGAACCTTAAGTAAAGCTATAGTCTCCAGAAAAGCCATAGGCCACAGGCTACTGTAGATGACCAGAACCAGCCTAGAGAAAAACACCAGGAAGAGTTTTTCTGGCTTTGCAGGTACCAAAAACAAAAAAAAAACCAAAAAAACAAAAAAGTTATCTATAAAGTGCACAGAACAAGTTTTCCTTTTCCTCTTTTTGCCCTCGATTTTTCTGGTTTTTCTGCTTTCTTCTGAGGTAAACAGTTACCGCAGTCTCTAACTGGGAATCAGGTGGTATCTTTTGAAGCCAGGCTTGCCAGTGGGGGAGTTCCTCCAAACAGCAGTCTTTATAAGATGTTCCAGCAGACTGACCACTCATGATAGAGGCAGGAAAGCAGGGGTGTGGCCAGCTGGCTCTCAAGGAAGATGGGTGGCCAGAGATCCTGGCCGACTTATCAAGGCCATGTCAGAGGTGAGGTAAACACACACTTGGCCGAGGGCAATGGTTCATCCGGTGAAAAAGCAGATTATTTCTTAATCTTGCCTGTGAGCATTCCTCCCCGGAGCACATTCATTTCATATTTACTGATGGAATCTCCGTAAGTGATAACACAGTCCTTTTACTGTAAGAACACACGCAAAAACCCCCTCGACTAAAAATTAAGTCCAGCAGGTTGTGATTTCACACTTAAGTGAACAGGATGTGGCCACAAAGGCCTGGAAAGGGAGCCGGTGGAGCAACTGCACTGGCTTCATTGTTAATAAGCAAGCAGACATAGCCTGTGCAGAGCACTCCTTGTCCTGGCAAGTATAGGGACCTGGACTAAGCAAGCGAACCCAGTGGGGCCTCAAAAGCACAAGGTCCAGGATGGATCTGGAGGCCTCCATCTTCCTGCTAGGGCATGATGCAGATGGATATATCCAGCCCTGAGAACTAGATAGTCCTTCAGATCCTGGCCACTGCCCACCTCACAGGGCTTTCCCCAAAAGTAGCTGGGCCTGGCTGCTGGGGTAGGGACTGGGAGGTGTTGGGGGAATCCTGAGGCTTAAGCCTTCTCGGTGCTGTCACTAAGAACAGAAACCTCCAAGCAGAGAGTAGCGGCAGCCACCTTGAACTGCAGCTCTTGGTTGTCCAGAGAGGGCCTAGTCCTCCACTCCAAGAGAAGGGATGCCTTTGTGACCATAAACAAGCCTGTCCTCAAGGAGAACAGGGGCCAGGCCGGCTTTGTTTCTCAGGAAGGCCTGAATCATTAGGGAGAAGCAAAACTGAACAAGCTAGCTAAGAGCAATTCAGCCTGGAGAATTGAGGAAGGGTCCCCCCTGAAAGAGCCAGGGCAGCTGGCAGGGCGGTGCGAAGCCTGCATCTCAACCTCAATCAGTCCAAAATAACCACACCAATTTGCACACGAATAAGCACACACAAAACCCAAGGCGAGGGCATTCAAAACCAAAAGGGGCTACTAATCACCTGTTTTAATTTTTCCCCTTCTCCTTAAATTAGCTGCAACTAAGAATTTTCAAACTCTCAAATACAATACACAGCTTAGCATTTTCCTACACCTGTAAAACCACTAAGTAAAAAAGCCCCATTACAAAAGACTCCAACTTAGAAAGAAGCAGTTCAAATACAGTTCTTATCAAATAGGAACAATGGAAAATGATTTAGGCAGAGAACATCAGTCACTGGAAATTAACATTTGAAAAAATTTTTTTACATAAAAACCATCTGGGTATTGAGATGGTACACTCTGCTAAACCAAGAGCATAATTAAAGAACCAGGAAGGAGGAGAGTCGTGGTAATGCTGGAAGTTTTGTGTTTCCTACGCCATCTTTTAATTTCTCCTTTTTTGAGTCTTACTTAAATCTTATCAATATAGAACGTGTAGTCCTTTCCTCCCCGTAAATCTAAAATACTGCAGATGTCACATTGCTGAGAGCATCATTGGCCAAAAGACGAAAGACACAACTTAATCTGGAGTGGGTCTCCAAGGCAGCATCCTCACCGAAGGACTTCTACCCAAGATCCAATCAGGATGTAAGAGCATAATAAGAGAAGACAAATAAGCCCTGAAAGAAGTTATACAAAGAAGCCAGAAATGGGATGTGCACAGAGAGAAGGTTCAAAACAAAATGTACCATTCTCCTTGCTCCCAGCCACTCTTCCTGTACTGTGCCTTAGAGACAGACCAATAAGCAGCTGTTACCCAAATGTCACTCTGCCTCTTCCAAAGTGCCCAGAGTGACTAGCCTGTCTATACGACTCAGTGACCTCAGAGGAGGACGCTAAGTCTCAGAAAGATCAAGTGGCATTTCTAGGACCCAAGGAAAAGTTATTAAGAAGTGGCCACCCAAGCCACTGTTCCCAAATAAGCATGGTGAGGACAGGTAGCAGCAGGCCAGGCCTTGGAGCAAAAGAATCACGTGTCCTGCACAACAGTCACCAGGATCGGCACATGACTTGTCCTTCAGTGTGGCTCTGTTGAGGGTAAAGACACTGGTTTCACAGCATGTTGGCATGCTTCCCCACGTGGCAGACCCCAGCTAGAGAAGGAAGAGAAAAAGGTTAGAGAAGGAAGAGAAAAAGAGAAAGAAAGACAGGAGACACACATAGTCCAGGTCTCAAGAGGCTATTACTAATGAAGACTGGTCTAAGTAAGGGTGGGTCTGGGATCTCTACAGGACAAGGTAGGACCAATCAGTAAACTTCCCTGAAAGAGTATGCAAATGTGAAAGAAAGAGAGCCAATAGAAAAGTTCCCTGGGAAAATGTGCAAACTGGGAAAGCAGGACCAATCACCGAGCTTCCTTGCGACTGGTATGCAAATGCAGCACGAAAGTTGTCCTCCAGTTGGAGTTCCCAGGCCACTATATGAACTCAGGATCCTAGTGGCCATCTTCCCTAGCTCATGGAAAGCATTAGCATATGAAAAGTGTATATCTTCATTATTTGTAGTCCCATTGCTGGGACTGGTCACCTTGTATCCAATCAAAAAACCAAGCAGTAATGAGTGTCTATGCCCAGCTTACTTTCTCCATCCTGGAACAGAAGGCAGGGGATGGTGCCACCCACAGTGGAAAGGTCTGCCCACCTAACTGATCTAAAATAACCCCCTAGGGGTATGCCTAGAAGCCCTTCTCCCAGGTGTTTCTAGATCTCATCAAGTTATCAATTGAGAATATCCATGGCAGTGGAAAGCAGGCCAACCCACAGAAAGGAGAGGGGTGAGGAGGAGCAGAGAGCGCCATGGTGACAGCACTGAAGCCCCTGGAACCTCCTGACCCAAAGCCAGGAAAGGCTTGCGAGTCACAGTTACAGAGACACCATGGTGGTCCCCTTTCTCCTTGAGCTTCTCCACACTGAACCACTTGAATCCAAGGAGACCTTGACTTACGTCTGACCCAGAAAACAGTCATAACACTGACCACAGGCTCCACAGTTTTCAGAATCTATTTGCAACACTCCATTTTGCGGCCCCATGAAAACCACTTCCACTTTTATCTTCTAGAGTCTTCTCTTGGCCCAGCAACTGGAGCAATCTTCTCCCATAACTAAGTATATTATATCAGTCTCCGGCCCCAAGCTTTCAGAGCTGTGTCCCCATCACTCTGTCTCTAAGCCCTCTGGACCAAGTCTCCATCTCTGTAAGACTCAGAGTTCCTACACCCAGCCCCTGCCTCCAGCTTTAGTTCATCTCCTACCCATCCCCCACCAAATCCTCTCTGGTCTTCCCACTCTGCCTTCCTGCTGGTCTCCTTCACATACTGGCTCCTTAGCTTGCTGCACCCAAAGTTCCCATGTTCTGCCTCTTAATTCCTAAGTCTATCCAAATGCTATCCTGGGCCTGATTGCTATTGCTACAACAAAATAACTGTGATCCTGTAGTTTATAAAGAACAATTTACCTGGTTCAAGTTCTCAGAGTTTGGAAGCAGGAAGCATGACCTTTTGTTGCATCTGGGAAGGCCTTCTTGACATATGATAGCATGGTAGAGGGCATCACATGCTAGCTCTGCTCTCTTCTGCTCTTCTAATAAAGCCACTGATGCTGTCTTATGAGGCCCCATCTTCACAAGCTCAAAAATGACAATTACCTCCCAAGGGCCTCATATTCCCAACTGTCATCAATATGAGTCTGGATTGTATGTTTTTAACACGTGAACTCTGGGGAGATACAACCATAGCAACAGCAGAGGACCCCCCCCCCCGCCAAACATCACATATCCCGCTTGTCAACAGCATTTAGCACTAGCTGGAATCATATTTTTTATTTATTTATCATCTACTTATTGTTTCTCCAACTAGAATGTAAGCTACCTTAACCACCCAGCTCAAGTCTGTGTCCCCAGTATATGCCCTCTCTGATGAGATATATTGAGTAAACAAAAATTCCCATAATTGAGGTGCAGAATGGAATCCTGGGACATTCCACACAAGACCCACTCCAAAGCCAAACTCCCCGGCGTTTAACCAACAGTATAAGCCACATCTGGGCTGCTCTCCACTGTTACGTGCTCCTCAGACTTAGAACACGTCACAGAGGATCTTTCCAATGGTTTTGACAGCAGAAAATAACTTCTATGAACTTCAATTTGGCAAAATGTCCCTCCCCCACAATAATATCTATTCTCAGGACAATGCTGTGTTATTGAAAAAAAAAAAAGTACTTTATTATTGTTTTATTTCAAATTGCATCCACGAAAATTTTGTGTATATTTGTTTTTTCCTGCTGTGGTTATGAACACTTATACAACCACCTCAGGATTGCTTCTCAGCCTGCAAAGAGTAAAATATTGATTATGTGGCCCCTTTACAAAAAAGAAAGAGTCCGTTAACCTTTATCACAGACTTACAATTCATCAAATGGGGAAAGAGATGTATGGGCTCCAAGCCCAACAGAGGTTCCATCCAGCACTAACTGGGACTGGAGAAACAACAGGACCAAGCCATACGCCCTTCTACATGTGCTGAGATGTAGGGGGAGAAAAAAAAAGTCAAGTTTGTCTTAGGATTACTACTGCAACAATGAAACACCATGACCAAAAGCACCTCAGGAAAGAAAGGGCAATGGCTTACACTTACATATCACTGCTCATCAACGAAGGAAACAAGGGCAGGAACTCAAGCAGGGCTGCCTGGAGGCAGAAGCTGATGCAGGGGCCATGAGAGGAGCAGCTTACTGGCTTATTCCTCATGGTTTCCTCAGTAGGCTTTCTGAGAGCACCTACCTAGGGGCAGTCCCATCCACAAAGGGCTGGGTCCTTCTCTACCAATGAAAAAACGCTCTCTGGGCTTGCCTATGGACCAATCATATGGCATTTACTCAATTGAAGGATCCCTCCTCTCCAGGGGCTCTAGCTTGTATCAAGTTGACATCAATTAGCTGGCACTAAGTTACACTGTTGAAATCCACTGAGCACAAAGTAGTGAGATGCTCCAAGGTGAAATGTCAGTGACTGGACTTCGTCACCGTTGCTTCCAGGTTAGAAAAAGATGCTCCTCTCTGTCCCAAATTGTGTCATGCATCAGTGCACCAAGCCCACCAATAGCCAACCACTCCTAGAAGGTCCTCCAGTACACATGCATCCTAATGCAAGTCAAGGAAACCCAGCAGGACTTTGCAGCCTGGTCAAATCCATCCTTGGACCTCCAGCCACTGAGGTAGGCATGGCCATACCTGTTCCAGCTTTGCCCACAGCGAGAGTATGGAGACCTTCAGCGGGAACAGAGGACTGAAGCCAAAGCCCATCCTGTCTTGGCCAGTCTAGGTCCAGCAATAGGCTGGGAAACACAGGCGTCCAGACTCTCCCTGAACTGGCAAGGAACCAGTGGAACGAAATGTGTCTTTCTCTGGAAGAGAACACACTTTCGGGAGCTGTCTGGGGAAAGATGGGCCAGTGGGCTGTTGATACTCAAATCATTACATGACTCAACTTTCCAGAAATAAAAGGTGTCACAGTGGGAAAGTCTCCATCTTCACTTCTCCTTCTGGCTTCATCAGAATAAAGCCAAGGATCAGGGAACCAATTAATTTTTGAGCATTTCTTTAAAATGACAAGACTCTCCCTTCACCAAGTCCCGTCATTGGTAATTTCCTGCCTTCCATGCCCTGATCCTTTGCAGCACACTGTGAAACTACAGAGGGTCCAGGAAGGAACCCTTAGATGAGGCCAAGGAGGGGGTCCTTCTGGCCAGAGAGACTGCTAACTAAGGGACTCCATCCAAGTTAAATACACACAGACCAGGAAGAGGCCAAGGAGCCTGGACTCATGAGATAACTCTTCTAAGGCCAACAACAGCCACTGCAACATCCCAGTCATACAGGGAGCCCCCACATCTTTTCCTCCTGCCCTCAGTCCCTCAATAAAATGTCCCAGAATCACATTATACATGAACATACAAAAGCAAGGGGAGACATGCCATGCTGTCTAGTGGCAAGGCTGTGCACACAGGGTCCCATGAGGAACAAGGGCACCTAGGAGCCTCCATTCCTGATGTGATTTTTGTGGTTTCAGCTCCTACAGTTAACTCTGGCCCAAAGATAATATATAAGAAATAATAGAAATGACTCATAAGCTTTAAATAACTATCAGGACAGTGTATTCTAAAAATTACCCATGGTTTTATTCATTGTTAATTTTCTACTAAATTTATAAATAAAACACACATACACACACACACATACATATACACACACGTGGTTAGATAGAGATCTATGAGAAAAACTGTATGTACTGTATAAGACTTTCAGGCATCTAAGGATGCCCCCACAGGAAGGAGGGGTCTACTATAAATAGAACGGGTGGCCATAGATTTCTCTACCCGGGAAAAATATCAAGGAGGTCCTAAGTCTCCAAAAAGAGATGGTGGGCCACCCACGATCTCACAAACTGCTGAATCTCAGAAGTAGGCTGATAAAGAAAAATCTCTTAGTTATCCAGTCACTTACCTGATGAGTATTTTTTGAGGGCCTACTATGTACAGGTGGGTGCTTGTCAGTAACAAAACAATCAATAAATCAGGTTAAGAAACTCCAACCTTCTTGGGCTTCTTCAGGTGCCTCCCATGTTTTCACAGTGAGAGGGGACCACTGAATGAGAGTACAACTTGTATTACAACTTCCTCCTGGTGTCCCCTCATTCACTAGCTGCCTCATTCACAAACTGTAGTCCTGCATTGACTTGGTCAGCAGGGATGCCAGGACTCATAGGAAGAAGAAACCCAGGCTAGTAGGCTCTTTGATGGGAAGGGTAGGAAACTGGGGGTCTGTTTTGAAGCTACACGAGCACCCTGATTTTGCTAGAATGGCACACTGATTTGCAGAATGGAAGGTATTCATATAGACCAGAGAGGTGCCAAGCCCCTGTCCCACCATCCTATGACTGTGACACCAAGTGAGCAGAGGTGACTGCTGTGGCTGCTACTGGTGTAAGCCACCCAACAGAAATCATGAGGCTGTGGTGCCCACACTCAACCAGCCCCTCCAGAACCATTCTCCACAGAATGGGACTCATGGACTCCCCAGAGTCCCCAGCTTTTGTGTGCGTTTGGCTAGCAGAAGTTAGCATCCAGAGAAAGAAAGAAGAAAAGACTGAGGCTGGGCAGTGGGGTCCAATCCCTGCTTGCTGGGCTACTTGCCTCTTCCTCTGCACCCAGAGCTCCTATATGGGGCTCTCCCTATAGCCCAATTCTAGCCATGGCCCTTTTGGCAAAGGAGCGGTGGTTATGCAGTACTACTGGACTTAGCGTCACTCTTTGGGGAGCAGCCACCCCATCACCACCTTGTAAACCTCGCACGTGCCCTGTTCTATGAGTCATATGCTCCCTACTGGCACCCTGGCTAACACGAGGCAGTCAGGGAACAAAATTTCATAAGCACTATGAGTGAAGACATGGAGGACAAACAAGGTAGAGGAGGAGGGCCTAAAGGCCAGGGGATGCCTAAGCCAAATAAGAAAGCTGGATCTGGGCTGGAGAGATGGCTCAGCGGGTAAGAGCACTGACTGCTCTTCCAGAGGTCCTGAGTTCGGATCCCAGCAACCACATGGAGGCTCACAACCACCTGTAATGATATCTGACGCCCTCTTCTGGTGCGTCTGAGGACAGCTACAGTGTACTTAATTATAATAATAAATAAATCTTTGGGCCAGAGTGAGCAGGGACTGAGTGAGCCGGGCTGAGCGAGCTGACGGGAGTGAGCAGAGGTCCTAAAAAAGTCAACTCCCAACAACCAGATGAAGGCTCACAACTATCTGTACAGCTATATTGTGTACTCATATACATAAATAAAAAAAAAAACTTTTTAAAGAAAGCTGGATCTAAGTGTGCCTAGGCCACGGAGTCCCTTCAGCAAGGGAACAGAGGCTTACCCACCCAGCACAGCTAAATAGTGGGTGTGAAGAGAAGTGGCTGGAAAGGAAGGTACTGTGTGACCACAAGCCTTACAGGCAGGGCCATTTAACTATCCTGGAGCAGTCTCTGAGGGCCAATTGCAGGGTGAGTCCAGCCAGGACCCCTATGTTTCCAGATACATCACTTTCTTGGACACACTAGAAACTGGCATTCACTCAGGACAAATAAGCATAAGCCTTAACAAGGCTATTCCACAGCTCTGCGCCTGGAATTGAAGTCAGAAAATAACATAAAAGCTATCAGACCATGAAATACGGTTCATGGCACTATCCTCCTATGAGTGGGCACGTGCAGGTGCGCGCACTTGCGCGCACACAGACACACACACACACAGAGAAACACACACTGTTTATAGGCATTGGAGCATTCACCATCTCAGGTGGAAACACACCAGTCATTAACAGGAGATTTTGCGAAGATTATACCCTAAATAACTATCATTGGAAACCATAAAATGCTTAATACCAAGCGGTTCCATATGGTTTGTTTATAATTTACATGGCACCAGTCAGCAAGAATTCACAAAGAGGATATCCACTGAGTCACTCAATGCTTAATTCTTCTCAATGGGCAACAAAGGAGATATGGTCAGGTATTACTGGATTCTGGACTGCCCCTAGGTTTGAAAAGTAAATTTTTGGCTTCCTACACACTCCTTTGGGTTTCTAAATATATGTGTTCCTCAAATTAGCTTCAAAAGGCCTAAAGGGAAGTATTTTCTCCCGTTCATCTGCTCAGTTTGATCAGCATTAACTACCTACAGGCAGGCAAGCTACAAGTCGGGCACACCTGTGCACTAACTTGATGATTGTAATAAAAACTGATAAAATGTGGTCTCTTTGTCTGCTTCAGTATTTATAGCACTGTTATTCACTCCCCAGTGCTTGGACACAAATGTATACAACTCACCCTGGTAAAGCCAATCTTTGCAGAGCTTCCTCTTGCTTTCCTCTTTCCCTGGTCTGTCAAGAGCCTTCCCATAAATTCTCTAATCACTGTCGGGATCACTCATAAATGTTAATTAGGAGGAAGATTTAAATGTTCCTCCCCAGCTGTGCCACACGAAGAATGCCTACATCTCCGATACTCTCCCTGCTAGGCTGCACTCTCTAGATCTCTGTTCCCCCTTCTCTGACCAGCTCATGGACACACAGGAGAATCCTCACAATGCATATGGGCGCACACATGCACGCATGCATGTACTCTGTAGACCCCCAGTTTCTGAATCAGAAGCCAGATAGCATTGGTCATCAAAAGGAGAGGGAGCAGGTAGGCAGAGGAGAGGGTGACAGTCATTGAACTCGTTTCCAGGGTGGCATGAGAAAAAAAAAGGAGTAGTTGGGAGCCCTAAGGAAGGGCCACCGTGAGACTGACTGCTCCAGAAACTTCTCTGTGCCCCCCAAATATCTCCTTTGGCCTGCTAGCAAGGACAAGAAAACATTGGACTAGAAATGAAGCTGGTGGTCCATCATGTGGGCTGGAGACTTCTAGGCAGTGCCTCTGAGAGTTAACACAAATGAGCAGTAGCAGACCCATCCTGATTGAAATGGTGGTGGCAGAACTGGGAGAAGCCACAATACTAAGAAAGGAGGTGACCCGGGGTGCAGAGGAAAAAAACCAACTGAGTCATGCTACTCCTATATGAGGTGACTTCTCTGAGTCTAATCAGTGGCCTCTAGTTTCAGAGACAACTCAGGCATTAACTGTTACCTGACCACTTCCTGTGACTCTCAGTCCCTGGTCTAAGAGGCCCACACATGGGACCCTGGGAATGCCCAAGCTTGCTGCAAATACCAGGGAAGTACGCAAGCATACCAACAGCCTACCATGTGGTGGACTAGATGGTTCTTTCCTATAGCAATACCACCTAGTCTCTAGTCTCCCTCTGTACTACAATGTCGGTACCCACAAGTCATTGGGAAAATGTGCAGCAGAGCTTGGAGGAGCTATGCACACTCCTGTGCACATGGCTGTGAGCTGCAGGAAGAAGGGACCAAATGGGCCTTCACTGCTGTACCTTAGCTCACTACCAGCCATGAGCCACATGCTAAGGATGGTGCAGTGAAAAGAAGGAACAGGCAGAATAGGAACTCAACATGCTAAGAAAGACTAAGGGATAGCTTGGGTGGCTTGGGGAGGAACTGACTGGTAGTGATGTGATTCCCAGATAATGGCACAGAGGCACCTACAGTGGGAAACCAGAGACAAACGTCTCCTGCCAAGAGAGAAACCATAGACAAACGCCTGCTCCTCTGCTTCCAGCGACTGTGTTAGTAGAACATCCCAGTCACTGTAACATAGACAAAATGACTCCAATTAAGAGAATCCAGGATGGCTACACCACAAGTGGGAAAGTCGGGAGCTCTGCCACGCGACCTGTGAGATGGCTCCTACACGACAGAGACGGGTCAGAGATCAGTGTGACCCAGGCAGGCTTGGGCATAGACCTGTTTCTTCACTTAGAATTTCTACAGGGAGATGAAGCACGGAGCATACTCTCAACTCCCCCTTTTAAGACAGGGTCTCCTGGTAGCCTGGATTCATGTCAAAGTCATTATGTAGCTGGGGATTACCTTGAACTTCTGATCCCCCTACCTCTGGCATTGCAGACATGAACCACCAAGCTGGTTTCTATTGTTCTGATGATTGAAGCCACAGAACTGTGCATGCTAGGCAAGCACACTACCAACTGAGCTACAGCCCAGCCCTGCATTCATTATATCAAAACAATGTTTTGTTTTGTTTTTAAAAAAGGTATCATGGAATACAGGTCCCATAATTCAAATACTGATAGGCTGGCATTGCTTGAATCCCTTTTATAAAACAGGACACTTTGTAAAAATGTCCAATTCATGATTCAAACAAGAACGAAACATGTCCTGGTCTTGAAGCCAGACATGCTGCTGCACTGCCCCTGTGCCTTAGCATTTTAGAGTCACAGGCAAGAAGATGGCTACAAGTCTGAAAAGCCTACAGGGTCAAAGGTGGCAGAGGCGGGCTGATCTTTATGAGTTCACACAGAGACATAGGCCAGCCTGGTCTTACAGAGTGAATTCCACGATAGCCAGGGCTACCCAGAGAAACCATCTCAGAAAAACAAATGAACAAAGACTTGAAGAGGAAGCTTGGCAGTAGAGAGCATTTGTTGCTTATAGAGGACAGAGTTCAGTTCCCAGTACCAACATCTGATGGCTCACAACCACCTACAAGTCCAGGCCCCCACCCCCGAGATCAAATGCCCTCTTCCGGCCCCTAAGAGCATTGCATTCATGTGTACATAGCCCCAAACACACACACCTAATCAAAAACAAATCTTTTTTATCAAAAAGAATTCATACAAAATGGGGTACTTCGAGGCTATTTCAAATGGTTGTCGTTTTTACATAATTTTCCAAGAAATACAAGTGGATATTAGTGAGTAGTAGCAGGTTCTCATTTATAGTAGTAATATGAAGTTTTCTTTTAAAATGTTCTTAAGGGCCAGTGAGACGAGATGGCTCAGCAAGCAAAAGTGTTAGCTGTGCAAGCCTGGAGACCTGAGTTCATTCCCAGAACCCTCAATGGGGCACAGAAATGACTCCAGGAAGTTATCCTCTGACCTTCATATGTGCACCCAGACACTGATGACCTTACAGGCACACACACACACCGTATGCACAGAATAATAATTGTTCTTGCTGTCATAATCCAACAGAAACAAGAGTATCACGTAAAAGCCAATACAGCTGACTTAAGAAAATCACATTTTGGGCTGGAGAGATGGTTCAGTGGTTAAGGGCACTAACTGCTCTTCCCAAGGTCCTGAGTTCAATTCCCAGCATCCACATGGTGGCTCACAACCATCTGTAATGGGATCCGATTCCCTCTTCCTTCTGGCGTGTCTGAAGACAGCTACAGTGTACTCACATACATTAAATAAATAAATATTTAAAAAAAGAAGAAATAAAGAAATGAAAATCACATTTTAACTTGGGTGAAAACCAGAGATGTGATCACAAGTCAGAAACCACCAACCCACCACTGCTCACCCCTCACCTATATATAACCTTTAACCTTTCTCTTCCTCTTCCTCCTCCCTCCAGCACCCATTCATCTACTTCCAAAAGATGCAGCTATTAGAGCCTACAGGAAGCACAGGGCTCTGCAGAGCCAGGCTTTCTAAGGGCAATGTGTGTGCTGCCCAGAGTCCTCCAATAGAGAAAGGGAAGTGGGGCTCAGACTTCAGCTGAGGCACAGACAAGAGACTTTAAGAACAGAAACTCTGCTGCCTTTTGCAGAAGGAGGAGAATTAAGACAGATGGAGAGCCATTTACCTGTGCAAAATAAAATGCAAGAAAACCAGGAGCCAGTAGTGACCTTTGACTCAGGGGAGAGGAAACAGGGAGGAGAGATGGGACACCCGAGGAACACGGCTTTCAGCAAACTCTTAAATGGGTGTTCATGTCCCACGTACCAAATGAGATGAAATTAGCACGGCTAGAGGAGAAAGTGGGCAACCCTATAATTGAAGGCAAGCCACAGCCACGGTGAAGGGTGGGGGTGGTAGGAAAGGGAGTCAGTCCAGGCTTACACAGTCACTGCCTGGACCCTGTCTTCTGGGATAGGTGGAGTGGCCTGAGGGTAAACAAGCCCTGGATACTTTTCAATAGGGCAGTCTTTTTGTGATCGCAGGAGCAAGCCACCACCACATTTCTAACCTAGATATGTGAGGGGACTGTGCACACTAGTCAGCTCCTGAAGCCAAGTACTGGGGCTCTCGGGAAAGGGTCGCGCACGCAACTACGGAATGAGGAGACTTGTTAAACCGGTGTGATGTGAATGCATACTTTCTGAAGGATGTATACATTTCATGCATGTGTACGTCCATGTGTGTGCATGGGTGTGTACATTACCCCTCATACATCCTGGATCTCACCACTCAAATAGCCTGGAAGCAAAGGTGCTCCAGTAACTCCTGTCTAGAACTCTGGCTCCATCCCCCTCTCAAGGGAACCAGCTCCTCCGTGACACAGCTAATTCCAAGTCTAAGGCAGGGTAGACACAAGATGAGCTTGGCACCTTTTGTTATGACAAGAAGGAAATAAGTCCTTTAAACATGTCTGGTAGGCTCTGAAGGAAGGATCTCCATCTGCCCAATTTGGGGCAATCTGAGCACCAAATTATTAAGTACAGTAATGATGGCAAGCCACTGAGATACCAGGATTTGGCAAGCTGATTTCTGCAGTAAGAAGATGTGAAATTAACAGGAAGAAAGGGTTCTTGCGTACAGCAGAATACCAATGGCCAGCTGGTTAACAGGGGGAGCGAAGAAGTTGGAAAAAGCATTCAATAGCCATCAAGGTAAATACCAGCTCAGGCAAGAAGCTTCAGCAAATGCTAAGTCTAGTGGAAATTTTGATGAGGAGGAACATGATCAGCGTTCCTCCAAAGACAGCTTATTAGCTCTTAAAAAAAAAAACTTATAATAACTACACACTAGAGAAATCAAATAACACCTTAGCCAGGTGATCAAAAAAATAAGCAGATGGACATCAAGAGCAAGTGCTTCCAGATGGGAAGGATATGAAAGCAAAAGCATCAGGCTCTGTCCAGGAACACAGAACTTGGTTCCAGCCATGAGGCCATTAAACGAGAGTGTCTTCTTTCAGTTGTTCTCCAACTCATTTTGTGAGCCTCTCACTGAATCTGGAGCTCTCCGTCTTAGCCAGACCAGCTGGAAAGCAAGCTGTCAGGATTCACCTGTCTCTGTCAACCCCTGCTCCCCAGTCTCTGGAGTTTCCGACAGGCAGACAAGCTTGGCTTGATATGGATAATGTCGACATGAACACAGGTCCTCGAGCACTTTACCCATTGCGCCATCTCCCCAGCCTGGACACAGTATATTCTTTGTAGGTGATAACGTCAGGAAGGAAGGCGACTGGAGACTGTGGAATTCCAGATTCAATCGACAAGGAAGGCATAGAAACAAGTGTCACACCTGATCCTCTATTCTCTCCCACGCTGGAAGAGAAAAGAATCCTACAAAGACTAAACAAGGTTGACTGTCAAAAATCAGAATATCCGTGGTAAATTTACACATGAGAGGATTGCAGCAATGCTAACAATTTTTGGTTGGTTGGTTGGTTGGTTTTGGTTTGGTTTGGTTTGGTTTGGTTTGGTTTTGGTTTTGGTTTTCAAGACAAGGTTTCTCTGTGTAGCCCTGGCTATCCTGGAACTCACTCTTTAGACCAGGCTGGCCTCAAACTCAGAAATCCGTCTGCCTCTGCCTCCCAAGTGCTAAGATTAAAGGCCTGCGCCACCACTGCCTAGCAGTTGGCTGGTTTCTGATACAAGGTCTCATATAGTCTAAGCTCACCTCAAACTCACTATGCCAAGGATGACCCAGAGCCTCTCTCTTTCTGCTGATCCTGCCTTTTACCTTCCAAATGCTGGGCTAACAGGTGTGTACAATGATGCTTGGTTTATGTACTGATAGGAATCAAACCCCATGCAAAGAATTCTACCAACTGAGCCACATCTATAGTAACAGGCAGATGTGTGAGTAATCTTTATTATATTCATTCACAAAACTAACTTCTGAGTGATTTCCAAAGTAGAAAGAACAGGATGGTATTCAGTAGACAGAGCTAAGAACTGCACCCTCGGGCCTAGGTCTTCCAGCAGCTCATTCAGCTCCTCCTCCTGAGCTCTGCCTCTCAGTCTGCAAAGTGGGTCAGATAGCTCCAACCCCTTCCTGACCCCATAGGCTTTGCAGAAAGATAAGGTAACAAACACACAAACACAGCATTATTGATTTCTAGCATGGCTTTCTGGGGACAGACATCATGTGCAAAGCTTTCTTATCTGGTATCAGATTCTACAAGATAATATTGAATGACTTCAAATTCAGGTGACCTCAAAAGAGAATCATGGTCCCAAGTTCTTTAACTGGTATTATTAAACAAATATTTGATTAAATACAAGTCCCCGAGCAATCAATGTATTCTCAGATCATTTCAAAATGTGTACTTAGAGACGGGGTGAGACAGCTCAGGAGGTAAAGGGCTTGCCTTGTAAGCACAATGACCTCAGTTTGACTCCTAGAACCCAGGTTAAAACAGTGCTGAAACGAGAATCCCAGTGCCAGGCATGTGAAAACAGGCAGCTCTGAGACTCACGGGCCAGCCAGACTAGCTGACATGGCAAGTTCCAAACCAGCAGGAGACCCCATCATTTAAGAAAAAGAAAAAAAAAAAAGATAGTGCTTGCCGAGACCCGAGGTTATTCTCAACATACATGTGTGTGCAAACAAGACAAGCCAAAGCTGGGAGCTGTTTAGAGAGACATGAGCTCAATTCATTTCCTCTTAACATTTCCAAGTCTATGGGAGGGGGATCTCTGAGTTCGAGGCCAGCCTGGTCACAGAATGAGTTCCAGGACAGCCAGGTCTACAGAGAGAAACCCTGTCTCCAGAAAAAAAAACAAAAACAACATTTCCAAGTCTATACGGTGTTATTTAGTTTCAAATTCCTAAAGACAGGTTTGGGGTCAATCAAACATTCCTGAAAGTCCTTATCCTACCATCAGATACCAGGGAAATTCAGAAGGAAAAGAAGTGTATGAATCACTTAAAGATGGGATTTCTGTGCATCTGAAGAATGAGCAATACAAGTTTTTCGTTTGTTTGTTTGTTTTGTTTTATTTTTTTTCCAACAGATTCCTAAGTAAAGGCACCTGCTGCCAAGCCTGATGACCCAAGTTCAATCCCCAGAACTCATGGTAGAGGAGAACTAGCTCTTGAAGCTGTCCTGTGAGCTCCATTAGTGAACCACGGAAGGCACACATATGCACATAAACACATAAATAAAAATATGTTTTAGATAGCTTTTTCCTGGTTCAGCTTTAGACTTTCTCTCTCTGACCCAAGTTGGTTGGGAAGTTTCCTTAATTTTAATTTCAACATCCCTGGCAAAATACCCCAAATTAATGATTACCTGTCCTTTCACTAGGATCCGGCTACGAGTTTCTACTGACCTTTGCCCTCCAGAGCACTTGGTGACAACTGACAAGATGTCCCTCATTATAGCTGAAGATTGTACCCCTTGGGTACATTCAACCAAGAAATCAACAGAGTTCCAGCAAAGCTTCGTATTGCCTATGCTCCCACAGGGACAGAATGTCCACGTCCCAAAGAGGTGTTCTGCCAACAGCCCTCAGATTCACATCAAATACAAAATTCAAACCAATTACCTCAGCCAGCATGCCAAGGACAGCACATCTCCCACACCCTCATCCCGAGGGCCTTCCTACTCAATTCCTGATGAGAGTGCTGGATGTCACCAAGGGCTACTTCAAAACTTCTTTTTCTCTTAGAAAACAGATCTCCTTTTGTTCTGGTTAAACACCAATTACTCTGCTCTCTCTCACATGCAAATCAACCGAAAATAGGGCAAGCCACAGCTCACTCTGGTTTTACTACAAGTCTGAAGGAAGGAAAGAAAGAGGACAACGGTGGAGGGAGAAGGAGAAAAGAAAGGGGAGAGAGAAGAGAAGAAAGATGAGCGGCAGAGGCAAATCCCTGGGGGTCTTCAATTCCAAGTGCTTTGTGCTCAGATAAAGCCCTTCTCAGACAGTTGCTTTGTATTATCTGTGCCGCTGCCCACAAGCGGTGATTTTGCCATTATCCAAAAATAAATAAATAAAGCAAGAAAAAGAAAAAAGGGGGGAAAGCACATTAAAGTGTACAATATAAGCAAGAAAAGCGAAACTGCCCGACAAAGCTATTTACCCACCTCTCCCACCTGCTAAAAAACACTCTCCAAAAAGTAATGCCCCTGGGATGACGCATCAGGCTGGGGAGCAGAGACAGGAGAAAAGCTCACCAAGGAGCCAGACAAGAGGACAGGAGCCTCCCACACCAAAGTCCTCCTGACCGTAAACAATGCACAGTCCTCAGCAGGCAGCTGTGTCCCCATGAGGTGCCCCCAAAGCTCCCTTCACTGTGGGCTCACTTTGACTAGGCATCCCTCACTCCATCTACATACAGGCCTCTCAGCTCCCAAAGGAAAGGAGAGACAGCCTGCAGTATTTCTCAGGACTCTTTCCTGTACCCTGCCACCCTGGGGGGAAGCTGAGAAAGCTAGAGATCTGAACCCCAGCTCTGTCCACCAATCTGGGCTTACTATAGCTGCAATAAGATCCCAAGAGATGCTGGGACCACCCTGAGTCTTCAGTGATCCCTTCCTAGCTCTTGCCTCTGGTTTCTGTATCCTTCCAGACTCAGTCCAGGTTAGGCCATTCCCTCGGCAAACTCAACCATGTTCCTTGTGGGGAACACACATAGTCCAGCCGCACTGCCCCCAGGGACCACCTGAGTGTCTCTACAATGTACCCACACCAGAGCCCACTGGGAATAGAATAGATGTGTAAGACCCAGGGCAGACATGACCTTGTGTTCTTGCTTTCTTGCTGAAGCTCTGTCCAGGGGCATGGGCCAGAGCTTCAAGAGACATAACCAAGATGGGTTATTCCTTGCCAGTGATTTCTTCAATGTGTGGCCTGTGAGAGATCTCAGCAGAGTGTGCCCCTGAGGTAGTCCACACTACCCCAGAAACAGGAGTCCCAGATCTCAGCTCTGATGAGGCCCATCTACAGGACAGCTCTCAGCAATGAGTCCCTGGTCCAGGAACTGCAGGGCAGGCTGAGAAGATCTCTGCCATGAAACAGTCACCCGTGATGAGGGAGGGAGATTCCCCACAGTTTCCCTCTCTGGGCCTGCCTTCTTCCATAGAGGCTGCCAAGCAGGGCATGAATGTCTCTCTGTTTCCCCTGCCCTACTCCCTGTCCTTGGGACAAACAAAATAAAGAAACTTGAATTTACTCTGTCTATTACATTTCATCTCATTTCAGCTCTAAAGAGAAAAAAACAAAAAGCCCTGCAGTATGAACACTGCCCCTCTGTTTGGTGGCAGAGACTAAAGTGGAGGTGAACCCTGGAGAGTACCGGTCAATCACAGCATGGCTATGACCACCACGGTGGAGTCGCTGGCAGGGGAGGAGCTAGAGGCCGACTCCATGGGTCTGCCTGGCAGACCATCACTTGCCCGTGTCTGAGCTGCTTTAAGTCTAGTAAAATGGGGTAAAACTGATGCTTATCTCCAAGGCTGCTGCAGGAATGTCCGAGACATTATGGAGTTAGGATGAACCTACCTGTGCCACGAACACAGGTAGCGTTACTTAGCACCACTCAAGGTCAATGAGGTGGAAAAAGGTGGGACCCATATTTGAACTTAGCTAGGCTGGCTTCCAACTCCCTCACAACTTGATTTTAGACCCTTAAGGGCGGTTATAATTCCAGTTTCCTGGGGCATCCTTGAGAGACCCGTCCCCCTCAACAGGCCTTGGGGGAAGAGATTTTGCTAGGAAAAGGCTCTCAAGACCTTAGCCCAAGCACACACCGAGCACTGACCCTGAAAAGCAGGATTCCAGGCGTCAGGAGGGCCTCATGAAGCAGGGCACTACAGGGGTGACAGAAAGCCATGGGCAAACAGAAGCGGGCTCTTCCCCATCGCTCTAAACACATGAAGCCAAGAGCCCCAGCTCACAGCAGCAGCAGCAGCAGCGTCTTTCCTTGGAAGGGGACCCTGGCATCAGGATGAGATATGGAGAAATCCAGAAGGCAAGAAGCACTGTACTGTCTACAGTCCTCACTGCAGACAGCCCACCAAACCCACATCAGCAACCCTGGGAGGGGAGGGAGGGAGGGGAGCAGAGCAAAGCAAACATGGGAGAAAGAAGTCCGCGTGAAGGCAGAAGCTGAGGCCGATCAGCTCAAGAAGACGTGGTGGAAAGAGCCTTTCCCTTTCCAATGTGTATATAAGATGAGAAATGTGCAAAACTATGTAACTTTAACATCTTTATTACATTTAGCGTGTGTGTGTGTGTGTGTGTGTGTGTGTGTGTGTGTGTGTGTGCGCGCGTGCGCGCGTGGACATGTGCGCGTGTATATATATCGTTGCATATATGTACCATAGTACACATCTGGAGATCTGAGGGCAGCCCAAGAGTTAGTTCACTCCTTCCACCACATGGGTCCCAGAACTGGACTCAGGTTCTTAAGATTGACAGCAAGCGCTTTTCCCCACAGAGCTTTCAAAACAGTCCTGAATCAATCAATCCATGGAGCAGTGCCCTCAATATCCCAACCCTCTACAGCAGTGGTTCTTGACCTTCCTAATGCTGAGACCCATTTATGGTTTTATGTTTTAATGTTTTGGTGGCACCCCCCGCCCTCAGTCACAACATTATTTTCATTGGTTTTTTGGGTTTTTTTTTTTTTTTCTCGAGACAGGGTTTCTCTGTGTAGCCCTGGCTGTCCTGGAACTCACTCTGTAGACCAGGCTGGCCTCGAACTCAGAAATCCGCCTGCCTCTGCCTCCCAAGTGCTGGGATTAAAAGCGAGCGTCACCACTGCCTGGCTCATTGTTACTTTCTAATTTACACGACTGTTATGAATCATAATGTAAATATCTGGTATGAAAGATATGTGATCCCAAGAGGGGTTAGGACCCACAGGTTGAGAACTGCAGCTCTAGAGCTCATAGGACCTAGGCTGATAACTGGGACTTGCCATGTGCCTGTCCCAGGAGTTCTGTTGAAAGACAATTTGAAGGAATCCCTCTATATAATCTATATTGACACCATCTGTCTTTTGATATATCAAATATAGATATTGGCAATCATTTGTTTTGACGGGTGAGATTTTCTTCTGCAAGCTACGAGGACTAAGTCGCTGATCTTCCCCTGACCCACTTACTCTTCTTCAAGCTCTAGCCTGACACCCCAGATAAATCAGAAAAGGATGCCAGAAAGAAAGAAGAGAGCCAAGACAGGCATGGGTCCCTCTCCCTCCCTCAGTAGCTCTTGGAGGTGAAGTCAGTGACCCACAAACTGCTAGGTCCACACTATCTACTTTGCATTAAAACTTAGTTCTGTACCCAGATACCCAAGTTGTGAATGAAAAGCTCACGCAGCCCACAGTCCTGTGGGGAGATCTACAGGAAGACTGGCTGAGTGAGACACTGGAATCATGCCAACCAGACCCCCAAGGCAGAGCCAGACCATGAGTTATGCAGCCTTCAGGGTCTCTAAGCAACTCGGGTATATCAACTCTGCACAGGACCCGGCAAGCTACTTGCCCTTTATTTATGCGTCCCAGACACCTGGACAGAAATATGGGCATAAAACGACTACGTGCCCCATATTTCACTGCCAGTAAACCTCAGAGACACATCCTCCCAGTAAGGCCTGCCCACAGGCTTCTGTTTACTGAGACATGACGCCCCCTGCACTGCCTACTCTGTGCTCTCTCCTTTGTGCTTGGTGCCCACCCTCACAAGCAGCAGGCTGCACAGCCCTTGTGAACAGGTTCCCCAGTCCCCAAAAGGTGGGCAAGCCATCCCCACTTGTTTAGGGGGCAAAATGTAGACAGACAACAAGGCTGGATGCCAGGGTCCCTAGCTACGAACCTTCTTCAAGAATCACTATTTGAACCTCGGATTTGGATGGTCGTTTTTCCCTTCGGACACTCTCTGTCTTGAGTCATTCCTGCCATGCTTACTTCTTGAGCACCATAGGCAGAGGGTGTCACGGACACTGAGAACACACCAGACAAGGGCAGAGGCTAAGAGGATCAGAATAAAGCTGTTTACATGCCCCCACCTGTGAGTTCACACATCCAGACTCGAGTGAGGAGTCAGGCCACAATCACCCCTTACTTCACCTAACTCAGAACAGGGTCTCTCTTGTTTTCCCTTCTAGAGATTTCCTGAGATACCAACTGTTCTGCAGAAAGAATTTCTCCCTTATGACCCCGAGCCCTGGTTAGTGCCTGGCCTTAGCGCAGCTCCTTGCCTAGTGCCTGCCCTCCATTCCCCGTCCTCAAGGATCCCAGGCTTCCCTTGTCTCTTTCACAGTTGCAGACGAAGACATCTGTCACACCCAGCTCTCAGCCATCCAACAACCCCTCACTTACACACACATCACCTTTCCTGATTTATACACCACCTCCTACATCCTCCAAAGAAGGTGATGTTCAGAGCACTATGCTAGATGATTCCAAAGGAGTAACTGTGTCTGTCGGGGATGCCAATATGGAAGTAACAGAGCCTGGGTCTTCAACAAAAATAATGGAGCCTGCAGCTTGTGGAGCATCCCCACAGATGTTCATTATCTCACCAACACACACAACCGGAAAGCCAGCCCTGCTCCCCGACCCCGCATTATAGAAAAGGAGGTCCCAAATTTAAATCATGGCAGAACTGGGAGTCAAACCCAAGTCTTGAGGCAGTAAGCTGCATCCCTCTCTTCTCTGTGCTGCCTTGTGCAGTACAGAATTAAATCACAGCACATCTTGTCCTTGGCAGGGAGGTACATTTAAACTCTATATTTCACATTAAGATGATGGGACGTTATACAGCGATTAAAAGCCATGTTGTAACCAACCACCTAGTGACACATGGAAATTATTACAAAGGACCGTTAAATGAAAAAGCTGAACACACACACACACACCACAGTTAAAGTATAATTCTGGTTTTTCCCCCCAGTTCTGTTTTTAAATGTATATATATGAATACACAAAACTGCTAAGATAGCAAAAACATTAATTTTTAGCATTTTAAAAAATGTTTTTGAATCATCTATAAGGAGCCACCATTCCTTCTCTAATTTAGAAAAGCATATTAAAAATCCTTTACTTCTAGTAAGAAAGAGCCACTGTTCTGGCTTGGCCGCAGACCAACTCATGCCACAGAGGCGGGGGTGGGGGGGTGGGGGGGGCGGCCAACCCAAGTAGGTGCCTGGCCAGGGACTCTAGGCCACAGTGCCAACAGCAGCAGCTTGTTGCCAAGGCGGTAAACACAACAATGACAGCCGCCAGGGATCCTCGCTGTCCCTGAGCCCCATGGCTAACAGGCAACATAGAAACCAGGCCTTCCCTAAGGAGCACTCTGGCCTCAGGGATGCCCAGTCATGAGGGATGAGGCTAAGAAAGAAAGACCAAAAAGGGGCTCCTGGGGTCAACTCCAAGACCATCACCCGCTGTAGGCCTTTTGAAGACACCCTGAACCTGATGGTGTTACCAGGGACACAGGGTCCTAGTCTCAGTATCGGCTTCTGGTAACTTCAGGTAACGGGTAACCAGTCTCTCTGAGCCTGGGTTCCTTCACCAGGAAATCTGCAAAAATGCCAAGCCTAGAAAACAGTTTTAAGAGCTGGAGGGAAAAGTCGTTGCTAAGCTCTGGAGAAGATTGCTGGGATGCTTTGAGAATCGTCTGAGCAGCCCCGACTCTGTGGAGGGGCCCAGAAGCAGATCCTCCAATAAGTCAAGCCCTCCGCTGACTGAAGCCCAGAACTTCAGCTTGACCTCCACCTCATGAGTACCCTGAACCAGAACCATCCAGCTTAAAAGCCCAGTCCACAGGTCTGCTTGGGGCAAAAAGTGCAGGCCAGTTTAAATCACCAAACTCCAGCAAAAGCTAACCAACGTACACTCTGACTTCTGGCCCTGAGGAGCTCGCTAATACATAGTTCCTATAATGGTCCCTCAGTTTTCTGGATAGTTAACTACCAGGAGGCCCAACTTTCGTTTGTCATTCTTAGACAAGCCACTGTATTAAATATTTATATTAATTAAATGCACCCAGACTTTACAAATATTAAAACAGAAACAATGATACGTAGTGATGACGTCCTGTGTATCTGAAAAAGCTAGAAAAGGGCGATTTTGGATACTTTCACCAAAGGGAATGATAAATATGAGATGTAGATATATTTACACTAATATGAATGTTTTATACTATATACATTTATTAAAACATCTTGCTATTGTAGATATATATTTTTTTGGTTTGGTTTGGTTTTTTTGTTTTTGTTTTTCGAGACAGGGTTCTCTGTGTAGCCCTGGCTGTCCTGGAACTCACTCTGTAGACCAGGCTGGCCTCAAACTCAGAAATCCGCCTGCCTCTGCCTCCCAAGTGCTGGGATTAAAGGCGTGCGCTACCACCACCCGAAAGAAATATATTTTAATGTATCTTCTTTATATGGATTTAAATGTTTTTCTCCCTCTTTTTTTCCCCATTTTTCTTTTTTACTTT
>NW_022196911.1:84513076-84578061 GCF_008632895.1 Mastomys coucha
CGAATGATGCCTCAGAGCAAAGCTGAGGCTGGATCGGTTATGAAGCTGACAGCTCAGGAGGCAGTTAGTCAGCGCTCCATTCACAGTGAACCACTGAAGAAAACTCAAGCGGACCCAGGCTGCTCCAGGGGTCCTGGGGTATTCCTGCAGAGAGCCAGCTAGTATAAAGGAGGACAGTGGCACACTCACTTCTGTAGGAGAAGGCCTAGGATTGCAGGAGCCCTTCCTCCCAACCCCAATCCCCCAGGCTCTAGAATGATAACACACAGTCATATATGAGTTCATCCATTTTAGAGGAAAATCTGGTAATTTGCCTACTGACTTCTCAAGGGAATGTGAGTAGGAGGGGCCAGATATACCCATAAAAATGGACAAAATATGCCTGGAGAAATATAACACACACGTGGTGGCACATCCCTATGACAAACAAAAGATCAGTCATGAACATCAATCTCTGTAACTCTGGTATATAGGAGCCACCCAGTAGAGAAGAGTGAGCTGGGCTGACCTTAACCACCAAGAATAGTGGTTAAGCATTTGAATGAATGAATGAATGAGTGAATGAGTGAATAAATAACACTGGTATAAGCTTTCCTTCTTTAATCACATCTAAATCCCAAGCTTGGAGTCTCCTAACAGTTTTTGTTAGCTCGTTTCTCTTCCCAATCCCTGTTCCTGCACTATGTAGGAGAAAAGCATCCCCACAAGGTCTTGGGGGGGGGCAGGGTCAGTCCCCACCTGTCTATCTTTAGGAGCAAAGGAGCTGGGAAGTCTGTCTCCCTTTATCCAAACCAACAAAATGGCAGCAAATCCTTAGTTTTAGCCAGTCCTCCGCTTTGTCAGCATTCTGCCACTGTCAGGGATCAGGGAAAGAAACATGACTGGAACCGTTAAAGCCAAAGGCACCACTGGCTTTTCAATCCTGCTCCCTGAAGACAGGCCCAGTAAGCCTTCGAGGCTTAAAATCTCCACCCAAGGGGTACAGGATAGAATCCAGCTTCCCCGGAGGTGACAATGGAGTCGAATGTACCCCTATAGTACTGTAGGAAAACTGAGGAATAGAGAAACAAAGTGACCTTTCAACATAATAGTCCAGGATGAAGCCACCACTGCCGAGCCACGGGGATCGTTGAGGTCAGTCAAGGCCCACGGTGCCTAAAGCAGTAAACCATGCCTTTTCCCTTGGTCCCCTGAGAAAGTGTGCCAACCCTACAGGGAAAGTCTTCTCACTAATAAATATTCAAAGGCATAAGCGACACCCTGGCTGATTACACCCAGGAAGGGCTGACTTGGGAGTCAAGAAGTCAAGAGTGGGAAGCATGGGAGAGAAGCACTCGGAGACCAAGGCGCCATCTGCAGCGACGCGGACCAAATGCAACCAACAGGGAAAGTGAACAGGACGCATCCATGAGCTATGCATATTCCTTAGGCTCTGCTTCTGTTTATTAGCTCAGTTAATCCTCACAGCAAACCCTGAGGCAGGAGACAGCCCCCATTTTACAGATGTGGAAACTAAATGTCAAAGAGGCCAAGCTATATCCAGGTCACATGGCCAATAAAAGCGCAGAGCCGAGATTCTAATCCTGGCAGTCTGGCTTGTAGATCTACTCTTTTAAATAACATGATAATATCTATCCACCTGCTTCAGAAACTTCTCAAATTCTAAAGCTTTCCTCGTGATACGAAGGTTTTCTCGGGCTGTCCCCTATTTTTGGTAGGTAACTGTAAAGAATCCTCACCTTTCTTCTTTCTCTAAGGCTTGGAGATGACCTACGATGAGACATTAGGCAATCAAACTAGAGAGTCTTATCACAGGACATGGGTAAAATAAATCTAAAAACACGATTCATAGAAGCACTGTGTCTCCTCCCCACACTGACCTCCGAGTCCCCCAGCTGCCTCAGTAAAACGGGTACCATGATCAAATTCCAAAGTGTGCCTCACACAAGGAGAAAAGCTTACTAGGTGCCCAAAGAGAAGCAAGCATGACATATTACTAAATTTCTATACAAGAGAAGACTACGATCCATTTTTCAGTATGATGTTAAAAAAAAAAAATCAAGTCTGTAACATTCAAAGCATTTGAAATGCTGCAGTGCTAAGGTAACACTATCTCCCACAACCCCTGTCTCTCCGGGACAAAGTCACAAAATGGAGAGAATAATAAAACCTGTCCTCTTATCCTTTTGGGGCATCAAGATGACTTCAGAGAAGCCTGAGATATTTACATAGTGATTACAGCAAGAGTCACGTGCCTAAGTAGTCTTGGGTCATGTGACATGGTGCTTTAGAGCACACTGGAGCCCCCTGCACCTGCTGCAATGTCCCTCCCAGTTTCTGGGACTCACTGAGATTGGACAGAACTCTCGTACATCCTTTGCAGGGCTCCGCCCCAAAAGGGTCCAGACAACTGCCCTACTCAGCTCACCGGCTCCTCTTTCTTGACACCTCAACTCTCCCCCTTTTATTCAGCTTTTGTAGAAACTTTTAGAAACCCAAGTCACCTGACCCCAGCCTGACACCTCAGAGTACATCTGCCTGTGGCTGAGGGCTCATCAGGAAACAGCATGGAAATACAAGCAGGAATATGGAATTGTATTTCCGGGGCTAGTTCAGAAAGTTTCATTACAGTGGTTTAAACTGTTCTAGACACAACAGAACAGTGAGACCCAAATGCCTCTTCAGGCAAGGAAAGCAATATAATCTCATCCCCTGTGTGATCAGAAATAAAAATTCAACGTCACAGGTACCAGAGCCTGGAACACTAGGGCCCTCCCTACCTGGCCTGTGATAATCCCTGCAAAAACCACACTGGTATTCATGGCTCTGGACATCATCCACTCCCTTAAACATTAGCTAAGACCTGTAGGTACAGAACCACCCGGGGCCCCCATAGAATGTCGGCCACATGCTTTCGCTTCACTTGTGTGTACTAGTTAAGAACCAATTAGAGGCTTTGGGGGAAGAGAGTGGGTAGGTCCTAGGAAGCTGAGAGACTGGCCACAGTTCACACTCAGTATACGCAGAGCGTCAACACACCCTGAGTGCTGACGGCACAGTCCCTCAAGTGGCTCTCTGGGCACCGTGGCCCTCTAGATGGGTTGCCTTCTGTCCTGCTTGCTGACTGAAAGGAGTTGGAAGCCCTACCACCGGCCCTCCTGTGTCATTATTCAACAACAAACAGAAACTATATTTAGAACTCTTTCCATGAAGGCGCCACGGGCAAAGGCCACTCAACCTCGGAGACGCAGAAAGGTGAAATGAGGTTATCCGCCCCACTCCCAGTCATCTATTCAACACAGCGTCTCGTTTTATAAATGGACAGGAGGAAAGACAGTTTTCCCAGGAGCCTCTGCGTCCATTCTGCAAAATTACGTAACTCAGAAAATGAGGGTTGTGATTTGATTATGCCTTCAACAGCCCGGTGCCAAGGAGACCAGCTCACCGTGCCCATCAACCGCCGGTAGGGAACAAAACCACAGAAGAGCAGAATGACTCTAGATAAACCCTTTCGCACTAACCCACGTAAGTAAGTCTTAAGTAAACCTCTTGATACCCTCGGTGGCCCAGGTTTGCCACACCCCACCCTAAAGCAAACTCCATGGTGGGTTTTTGGCCCACCCAGTTGGGTAGGAAAGTACACAGCTCCGAGCCTGGGCTGACTGAGTAGCTTGTCCTTATTGGAAGTTTATATTTGCCTCACATACAAGAGGTACTGTTGGAAGAAATCAAATAATTTCCTGTTGGACATTCTGGTCTCAAGGACAGCACATGCCCTTCCTTGGGAATGCAAAAATGTTACCAATTTACCTTTTTAAAAATTATTCACTTTTCTTTTCGAAGCAAGTCAATGGAAACGGGCCTTTTTCACACAATGCAGTTGGGGGTGCTGAAACCTCCTGTAATAAACCTCCTCCTAGAGAATGTAGAACTGTTTTGCGGAGGGAAATTAAAAAAAAAAAAAAAAAAAAGGAATTCTTGAGAGGTGTGTTCCAGAGTCCTGTAAGTGCCCCAGGCGAGGCCCACAGATCTCTCTACCTATACTCTGAGCTACCACACAGGTTTTAACTAAAGTACATTTATTTATCATCTCAACTGTTCTCTGTCCTCCTCGCTGGGCTTAATGTAGACAAAACAGAGCTAATTGTGTCTATTTCACTGGTAAGAGTAGAGGCTGCTCTCATAATCTTGTCACAAAAACCAAGCCACTTGAGACACCCCAGAGGTCATTCGTCTACAGTGCTGCGCTGGGGAGACCGGGATTCCTGAGCAGAGAAGAATATGTCATCTTTCTGTGCTTGTCCTTGACTGTAAGTGTGCAGCCAGGCCTTCCTAAACAGGCCCTAGTAGATGGGCTCCTCTCCTTGCCTCTCACAGACCCAGGTAAAATGTCTCCCTATCAATTCTGGGAATTCACAATGCAAAAAGGAGGGGAGGGGAGGGAAGGGGAGTTCACTTTCAGATGTTTCTGTTTTCTCAGCAAGGTTCATACTGTAAAAGCAAAATACACTGGATTCAAAAGGAATATAATGACATTTTTCATGATTAAAAACCTTCCCAAGCAGCAACACCGCTGGCTTTCTTTCTATCCATCCACCTACCCACGTTATCCACCTCATCCACAATTTCTGAGTTCTCTCGTTTTGTTTTGTGTGCGCAGAACAGAGTTCAACAGTGGGTGCCTTCCTCTATGACTCTACACCTTTTAAAAAGTCAGGGTCTCTCATTGAACCCGGAAGCTCTCCAGCTCAGCCAGACTGCTCGGCAAGGCCCAGGCATCTTTCTATTTGTCTCCCCGAACTGCGGGACTTACCATGGTGCAGCACTAACGCCAGCTTTTCACACAGATGCTGGGGATGTAACTTGGGTTCTCATGTCGGTATGTGGAAGCACTTACCAACTGTGCCGTGTTCTCTGACCCCCAGGTTTTCCAACTTAACCATGGACCTAACTTTGTATATACATTTATATCAAACCTAAAATGAGACACCATTACAAAAAGCTGGGTTTTCTGAGCGGTCTCCAGAACCACTCCACCCAACTTGTGGGAACGCTTTACTCAGCATCCATCAGCAAACTCCATGGCTGCAGAATATCAGAAGGATCCAACCCAACTGAGCTAATCCTTAGAGGGTTGGTCAGCTGGGTTGTGCAGTTTGCCTGTATAAACAGTGCCACAATGGACATCCTTGAATAAGTTCTTTGTTATTTAAAAAGAACTTTGTTTGATTACTGACTGGGATGACCTTCTTCTAGGTGGAACTCCTGGGTCCAGGTTTCTAGGTTTGCTCTTAGGAGAGGGACAAGGAATGAGGGGAGCTGATGGAATAGTTTGCTTAGTATCACAACTAAATTTCAGTTGATTTACTAAGTCAAAGGAGGCGTGTGTTGAATAGAGAGTGCATGGCTGGTATCAGAAACACAAGTTACGAAGCGGAAGGTCAGCTGGCCACACTAACCAACCAAGGGTGGCGTCTCCACAGTGAGGATGCCACCCTGGAGCCTGAGAAAAGGGCACCATGAAGGACAATTGGTCTGGGTTCCTTAGACAATGGCTGTGTTGCTCGCTCCCTCTCTCTGGACCTCACTCAGGCTTGTCTTGTTTACATATTGGACAAGATGACCATAAAAGAGGCCGTTCCTTTGACACAAACAAACTGCTTCTGTTAAGTGCTGGGTTCTACTGTGCTCTATAAACCACTAAATGGAAATTTCTGCTTTATTAGTCCCCATACCCAATCACTCCATCTCCTTACCCAAAGGTCTCTCTGATCGAGTGTTCCAATTCTTGACAGTAAAGCATGTAGAGCCTCCTACAGTAAGGCAGGGCAGAGGCCTTCCCATGGCTCCCAGGTCTGCCTCCAACTGTGCAATTGACACCTCCTACACTACCTACCCAGACAGTCTGGCTGGCAGTTAGCACTCAGGCTTCCTGAGTTCAAGCTACATCGCTACCTCTGGGCAATGAGACCTAAGATAGCTCCCGAAGCAGCAGGTGCCTGGATCCTCCCATCATTGGTCCCTATACCTCAGGGACCAATGAGTGTCTTCCTGCAGGACCATCACACGAATGACAAATGGAAGTGCATAAAGCGTTAAGAACAGAACCTGGTAGTCAATGCATGCCTAATAACACTAATAAGCATTGGGTACAATTATCCATTCACCCAACACACTCTTAGGGATATTTGCTCTTGCATTACCGGTAGCTCCTGCAGACGCTAAGGAAACATAAATCATTGCTCAAGACATGGTCCACGGTCCTTACTACAAGTGGGAAGATGCCAACTTGAATAGGCAGTCTAGGATTCTTTACCTAAGGCTTGCATTTGGAGGTTTCTGATTTGAGATAGGTAATAGTATGTGTGCACTATATTATACAGCATCCACCTCCCTGCCTTGTCTGCTTCTATTCAAAGACACTGGAAGTTTTTCAGAAAAATCCACGTACCATCATATCCAACAGAATGAAGACACCATGTAGTCTGAAGACAGGCAGGTCAGATTCTGAAGCCCACCAAATTATAGAAAAGCTATGGACGTGACACACTAGATAGGTAGCCACATGGCAACACAGAGGCAGGAATTACAAAAGGGGGACTAGGCATGTAACTAGGGCAACAATAAGGACAGCTTCAGTTAACACCTGAAGGAGAAACAAGAGCCTCCTGAGAGGTAGCTGACTCTTTCTGCCAGAGGCAGCAGCAGATGCAAAGGGAGGAACCTGCAGAGAACATTCTAGAAAGGCATCAACCATGATGGACACCCAAGAGGGCATGCAAGGCAACAAGAAGGCTGACAAATGAGGCTAGGGTCCGAGTCTAGGTGACAGAGACCATAGCAAAGAACCTCCCCCTTGGAACTGTGACTCAATCAGTACTTTTAAAAGAATATGATTATATTCTTTTTCAGAAAAGCCCTCTGGGCAGCCAATGGGTCCATGGGCAGGAAGAGAGGAAGTACCCAGACCAGGCCAAACACTGCTATGCTACTGCATGCCCATCTCAAAACTGTTCTTCCTGAGTTGTGGCTGTTTTAGAACATTCGTTCTCTGCAGGTTCCTCTCCCCTACCTTGGCATTTGCCAGTGTCTGCACCATAAATAGTCAACCACCCTGAGGTATCATATGACAAAATGGCTATTGTAACCACTCTACAACCTAGGTAGTACTTCCTGTTGTCTTCCCAACCATCCCTTTCTGTCCTCCATGTCACACACGGTTGTTAAAATGGGACAGTTAATAATATGCCTAGGGCCCAGATCTGTCCTAGCCCCATGACTCAATGAAGCGAGCAGGGGACATCTATCAAAAGATCCGAAAAGAGGGGACAGCACCAGCCACACGCTGTTCTGAGCCACAGAGCCAAGAGAGGTGACAGAGAGACTGGGAAGAAAGTCCCAGAAGGAATACAACTGAGCTTCACAGTTAGCTCTGAAGCAGGATCCACAACCACCCACTTGTGAAACACTCACTACTCCCCCATTTAAGCCAAACTGAGAACACCAGCCTGAAGAGAAGCTTCAGAAAGAGCCCGGTGCCCATGTGTTCTTCGGCCATGTGCCTCTTCTGCCATCTTCCTCACTGTTTCCTACCGGAACAACCAAAGACTAAGAAAAGCACAGACAATGAACAGCACAGCTTCGTTGCCAAAGACCTGTCAGACCAGGGAGACTATGACTCTTAGGATCACTGAGTGACTCAGAGGCCTCAGTGGCCACCTCTACTCCCAGGCCTCAGACTCTTCCTCTAAAGTCTCACTATATATCTCTGGCTATCCTAGAACTCCATCTGTAGACCAGATTGGCCTGGAACTCACAGGGATCCACCTGCTCTCGCCCCCCAAGTGCTGTGATTAATGTCATCAGTCATGACCGGTGACATTATGACTGGTGACATTATGACCAGCTAAAACCTCACGTTTCTTAAGGATAGAGTACTGCTGTGCCTTCCAACTCTGAACAATACCCTCACATAACAGTTGCAAAGTAATTACCTGGTAAACTGAGCCATCACCCAAAGAGAAGGCCATCTCACCTGACAGGAATAATGTTCTTCCCCGAGCAGGAACTAATGAAGGCAATGACCCAATGATCATTGGAGCCCCTTCCCATGGGCACAGTCTCACCGTGGTCCACCCACCCCACCACCTTGCCCCCAGAGACCCTTCTGGATCCTACAACACAAGATTTCTCTGCTTCTACTAGAACCTCTTGTTCTGGGGAGGAGTCCTATCTATTGCAGCCATAGGGCTAGCTTGAGCCATTGTCCCTCCACACAGCTGGCAGAATAGTTCATGCCAACAGAGGTGTGTACCACTGTCCCTTAGCCAGAACCTAGTACTGTCAGAAAATTGTGGAAGGAGCACCCCAGTGGAGGCTGAAAAGCAACTGTTGTGGGTGGTCCTGATGCTGTTTGTATTCTGATGTTAATTCTGCTTCCTCAAGAGGGGCTGCCCCCAGACAGCAATCCATCATGTACTCAGGTGATCCCCTGTGAACCTTCTTCCCATTTTAACTGGTCAATAAAGGCTGGAGCCTGTGATTGGGTAGTGGAGGGGAAAGGTGGGAGGGGAGGTTTGAGAGTGGGGGCAGGTAGAGAGGCAAAGGAGGTTGAGAGGATGAGGAGAATGGATGGAGGAGGAAGTAGCCATGATGGGGCAGAACCACCTGGCCAGAAGAAACTGCAGGTAGCAAGGGGTCTTAGAGCTGGGGAATGAGTTAGTGGTATAGTGTTAGATCTACACAACCTAGGCTTATAGCATTCAATCATAGTAACTGGATTGCGTTGTTTTTCTATGGCTTATTGGGGTTGGAAATTCCAGCAACAAGCAGCACCTGAAGAAAGCCAAGCCTTAGTGAACACCAACCACCAAGTGTCCAGACAGCTTGTCCCTACAGTGTCCCCAGATGTCTACCAGCACAGTGTCACCCATGCCACTTCTCAGACATGGATCTCAGAAGCCCATGGGAGATGTTAAACTGTCTGAATGAACTCTTCAGAACTTTAAAAAAAAAAATGATTTCAGATTTACTTGTTGCAAGATTTAGGACCTGGAACTCTGTGGACTCAACATCTAGTACAGAAAAATCAGACCTGCTCATAATCGAAATTTGGGTCAGGGAGGTGTATCTTGGCCTCAGCCGCTTCTTTGCCTTCTCCTAATGGGAATGTGCAAACTGTGACAAAAGTGATGAGCCTCCTAATGCCACCCTGCAAGCCTCACCCATTCCAGCCACCCCACCGCCTTGCATCACACACACACACACACACACACACACACACACACACACACACACACACTTCCCAGCAGCTGGACCATTCTAATCAGCTGATTTTTTTCCCCCAAGCAACCAATACAATTCACAGTTTGTAAATGGCCTTTGCCCTCAGACACTTCTCTAGTCTCTACCAGGAAGCCCTCCCAAGTGTCGCCTAACCCAGGGACTGCAACTGTAGCACCGGGATTCCCAGAAAAAACAAAAAGTAGAGAAGGAGGGAAGCCAAGAAGGGTTGGTGGAGTACTCCAAAAAGCTGTTTGGAGCCAACAAGGTCCTTCTGAGGAGACCCAGTGCTCCTCCAGTCCTAGTGACTATGGCCTCAGCCCAGCAGCCAAGCACAAAACCTAGGCAGTAGTGGAGCCGCCAGCTCAGCAAGGGAAGGGGACTTGTGGCCTGTTGCTTATGTTTGATTAAAGGTTGGTTTATGTTTCCTTGGGGAGTTTTTACTTCTACGCTGTTATTTCACCCCTAAAATTTACAGCTGCCTGAATTTTTCCACCCTGCTTGAACCAACCCAGCCCCTCCTCTCTCTCTGGTCTCAGAATGGCCAGAAATAGTTTCCATTGTCATTGACTTAAATTTCCACTTTGATGATGGGAACAAATATTTTTCTTACCCTTTCCTGAAACAGGAATAAATTTTTCCATACAGGTTCTTCTGATAGAACTCTGAGGTTCAAATCTAAAAGGCAAGAAAAGGGCATCTGCCTCCTTTCTAAAGAGGCTGGCACCGAACCCGCTTCACAGCCACCAAGGGAGGACCCACTCCCTCTCGGCATCCATGGCTCTTCCTCTATACTCTTGGGAGTTTGGAGAAGCCCCTGCCTTCCCTCAAGGAGCTTACACTTCAAAGATGGTGCAAAGGTATCCTGCCCAACACAGGATCTCTCTGGAGGCTTAAAAATAAGAGCACCCACTAACACAACTCCTCTCCTTCTCCCTGCATTTCCCTTCCCACCTCTCTCTCCCACAGCCTCCCCTCAGCACAATGGAAAGGCTCCTCAGGTGAGCAATGCTACTGTGGGGAGCAGATGCTGAAGACGAGACAGTTTGACTCCGTCCTCTGCAGGGAACTCTGTGGGCTCATCCAGGGGAAAGGTCAGCATGAGTTCTGGTGTAACAGAGCTCTCCAGAGAGGCTTGGGTGTTTCCAGAGTTAATATTTACAAGGCCACACTGGGATTCCCAGCAGGAAGATGGGGTGGAGAAGGAGCAGAGGGGGTAGCTGAGTGCTCCAAAAACTGGTGCCAACAAGGGCCTTGTGTCCAGGGCGGGGGCTTCCTGTCACCCTTCTCTAATCCAGACCTACTATGCTGAGCCTCTTGCCAATCAAAGCTCAGGACAGTTCTTAAACTGTTTCTAGTCACGATCCCTATCTGTTTGCAGCGGCGATTGGAAGCCTGGGTGAGAGGGACAACACCCACCCAGTGTCCTTGAAAGCTGTAAGAGGAGACCTCTGGTTGCTTTTCCTGGCCTTGGACCAGGCCAAAGCAGAGGGGGACAGAAGTGTGCATGGGAAGCTGACACTACTACACCTTGCCGACTCAGGCCCCCAAATCCAGGTCCCTGGTAATGCCTCAGACAGAGTTAAGGGAACCCAATGGGATGCTCTTATACCCTCTTGATCTTGGACCAGGCACAGGAGCAGCAGCAGCAGCAGGAGGTCTGAGCCTGAGGCAGGAAGGAATAAGGAGGGACAAGGGAACCATTTAAAAGGGTGATTGGATACACATTCCCATCCCTAGAGAATAGCTAGCCACAGCAGCAAAGACCCCTGTGCCAAGGTTCTTTTCCTCCCTACAGGCAGGGCTCATGGTTTGGCTGCAAGGACAGCAAGATCTGTCTGGAGTTTCCTCCTCTCTGCATCAGAATATTGGGACTAGAGGCGACCCTCCACCAGCCTGCCTATTCTGAGACAAAGGAAGCGGAGTAGCACAGGATACAAAATTCTGGAAGAATCACTCTTTGCCTTTGGGCACCACTTAGCTCTTTGATGAGTCTCTAAAGGTAGGAACCTCTGACCCTCCCCAACTGTCTTAAAATATTGCCTCGAAGCGCTGTGCAAACTGGCAGAGAACATCTGACGGTACCTCCCCTCAGGGCTTCTCCCTGGAGGATTCCCCGAACAGCTCTGCATGCTTAGCCATCCTCTGTAGCCTTCTGCAAATTGGCTTGCACCTGAAAGAGGCCAGGTGTCACCTCTGCTCTGATTTAAGTCCCCATGTGAATGTCTAAATAAAAATCCCTCCCTCGCCAACAGAGGCAAAAACCCAGCCATTCCAATCCAGCAACAGAGCCAACCACCATCCTCATCCAAGATGCCTTTCCAGCCCTCTCAGAGAGACACTCCAGGCAAGTATTGAACAAGAAGGCAAACTGCAAGTGTTCACAATTGCCCTCGAGCTTCAGAGAGTAATTGTGTTGCTTTCGATCGGAACACAGTTCAGCAGCAAGTGTCCAGAAAACTCATAGGCAGCAGCTTGGTGACCACTCAAAGCAAGGAGCCATTGTTGTTCCAAAGATGCTGAGAGTGAGATGAAGCAGGGAAAGGCAGACTGGCAAGGAGCGGGACTCCTAGCATCGACTCACTTGACCCTGACACCAAGCAACAATCCAGACATCCCCAAGTCGAAGCCTGTCCCGTCTATCCACCTTCAAAAGGAAACACTGGGAAGAGTCAATCAGAGAGCCTAGGACAGATGGGACCGGCTCTGTAACTGCCAGCAGGTGAACTGAGGTGGTTTCCCCACCAAACACCAGAGTTGAAAAAAAGCTACCCAACAAGCTTCGACTTTGTTTAGGATTACACTGAGCAAATGTGTTCAAAGCAATCTGTACACAATCACACCATCCAGTAGAAAGCAAGCACTCCATCAAGTCTCTACCCCATTTGATTGAACCTAAGGTCAGCAAGTTTCACCGCTATGAGCCAATACCACCCACAGGTAAGTCACTGCAAGCATAAAAGAATACATATCTTGGATTTAGGAAATTTAGCATTTCCAGTGGGAGCTGGGATGTTCATGTTACCGCCCCAACACTACCACAAAACGACTTGTGTGATCTTGAAGAGGTCAGTCTGCTCTTTAGAATCTCACCTTTCCCTGGCGTGAAGTGAAGAGACAGATATGACAAACCCAGCACTGGAAAATGCTCAAAATCAAAGGGGGGCTCCTGATGGCATAGGCTTTATGCCCTCCTCACTATTTCTGAACACCTCCACTGTCACCATCTAAACTTTCAGCCCACCCAGGAACAGTAGGCCTTGACCATTATCACCCAGGGCATCTCCAAGCTCAGAACGTGGCAAATCCTCAGCTACAATTCCTTTTTGAAAGGACAATGCTCCCACACCAAGGTGTGGTCTGACGGAGTCACACCTGCAGCCACCATACTACCAAGCGGAGAGGACAATCTCTCTAGCCAGCCTCCTGCTTCCTTCAAGCAACCCGAATTAGGAAATTTACATCTAACGAATCAGCTGCTACATCCTGGGGAGCCCAGATGTTCCTGCAGTGCAGCATGCTCTGCACTTGACAGGCAGTGTAACCCTCCTGGCTTGACGCCTGCCTCTCATAACCACACCTCTCTGCCCACCTCCTATTTGCCACGCCTCCAACCTAGTCCCAGTTACATCGGAAGTCCCACCTCCGCAGAGACCAAAAGAAGTCGCTGATTGGGCTGGCATGCTGACGAACTTATGGGAGGGGTTTACCTCACCTATTCTATCTGTTGGTTTGTAACAAACAGGGCATTAAAATTCAAGATGGCTGAGCGGTCATGACTCCCATCTAATTTTTTAACCTTCCACGTGGACAAGTATAACTTTGGCTGCCCTATGTCCTCCCAAACTCTCTCTTACTGTTGCTTTTCTTTCTAACTCCATTTCCCAGAATAACCCTCTCTTTAATGTTACTGCTGGGCGGTAACAACGCAGAACATCACACGGTGTGGAGACCCTATCTACTCAAGGATCTGCCTTTCAGGGTAGACTGTGTGGGTCCATGTCCACCTTCTGTTCTCCCCCAGCACCTTCACAGACCTGTATTTCAGACCAGAGAGTCCCATATCCTAGTCCTTCAAGGTCTGATAAACGACAACCTTAACCTATGTATAATCCACAATGTCTCTAACCAGGTCCTCATGGCAAATAGAAACCATCAATGGGGTACCCTGGGAAGTAGAGAAGGAGCTGATGTTCCGATGGCTCCCACAGGAAGACCCAAACAAAATTGTGGAAGAGTTTGGGATGGGTGGGACCTCTGGTAAAGGAGGCCCGGAGGAGCCAGCCAGCCAGCTGCTGTGCAAACCCTCACTGTACTCCCAACTTAACCTCATCCCTCATCATGGACTTGTGTTGCCCACCTTTCCTTATCTCACTTTCAAGCCCTTCCTTCAAGCATCTTTCCTGAGACACACAGCTAAAAGTCAAGGCTTCCCTACCCTGAGCTCCCAAAGGCACACCATCCCAGGCTCTGTTTGCTACCTGCATAGCCTCTGAAACAAACCCTGTCTCAGTCTTCTTTATCTACCCTTACATGCATTTCTGCATTACTGACTCCATGTGTCAGGCTATAATCTGGGACACAGTGGAACATGGCAGCTTTTTCTTACACGATGCTAATGATGATAATTGAGAATATCGAGGCTCTTTTGGCACTAAGTCATCTTTGTGCGTGTAGTCTGCCTTGCTGATGAGACTATAATCTTCCAAAGGACAAAGGTTATGCCTCTTTTTTCCCCGAAATGCCTAAAATAGGATTCTCCACACACGATCATCTCTGTGGGTGCCACAGACTGAAGAGATGGCAACAACGCTCGAGCCCCCAGGGATCAGCAGTGCTCCACAAGGGAGGACACTTCCAAACCTCCAGAGTGACAAACGAGGTGAAACGGTTTGTTCCCCCCCTCAAGCTAGCCAGTCTATACAATGTCCGATGGGAACAGGTCCTACTGAGAGGGCCTCTCAAAGTACAGCCCGCCTCCACGGATGGCTTCTGAGCGCCCCTCTGAGGGTCAGAGACAGTCTGATTCTATCTCCTTAGGCCCATCTCCCCAGCCCCTTTCCTTTTTGCTGACTCGAAGCCTTTTGAGAAGGTCAGCAGGATGTAAAATATTGAACTATGAGTCCTGATGTCATATCACCAACACATGGGGTCTATAACCTGTGACACGGGAGAAGAGGAACAGAGGGCAAGGTTTGTGACGGATCTGTAAACCTGGACTCTCCAGGCTGTCACCTGGCATCTCCAGTCATCTCTCAAGTACCCATGCAGCCAGACTTCCATGCACCACCCTTTACATACATGTAGCTAAAGCTGCGGCAGGCGGGGCAGGACAAGGACACCTGGGAAAAGAAAGGCAAGCAAATCATCCCCAAACAGATGGCTCTAGGCCTCAGCTTCTGGAGCTTGTGAAATGAGGGCCTGGCTAAGACACTTCATAAGGGGTTGGCGAGACTGCGTATTTATTTCACTACATTATCCACTGCCTTGTCCCCACCCCAGATAGAGGTCCCTTTTGTGCTAATAGGACAGCCCAGACACTGAGCCGTATTTCACGAAGTGTGAATAAGCCCACCCTGCAGTCACATGACGCCTTTTCTCTGTGCACTCAGTGGGACCTCAGATCTCCCACACTAATGACGATGATGACAAGCGGTGATTTCGAAGGCCTCTCTTGTTTACCGTCTACTGGCCTCTCGGCGCCCCGTGTGAGTCAAGTCGAGATTCCCGCATCCCCGTGCACACCCTCTGCCGTAGCAAAGACCTAATTTAGACAGAGGCAAATTAGCTCTGTGGGGTGAAATGCATTAACCAAGTCTCCCAAACAGCACAAATCTAATTAACTGAAAATCAAAATTGCAAAGCTGCCGAAAAAGATTTCCATGGGAAAGGTCTCCTAAGGATTGAAGGAAAGTTGTGGGCCATGTGACCTGCTTAATCCGAGTCTCGGCGCTAAACTGGGATAAACGCTGTTTGGGTGCTCGGTTTATTTGCTTTCTCGCTCCTGTTTGTTTGCTCGAGATCACCTGTATCACCAGCGGGCTTTGGAGGGCTTATCTGGTACATGCAACGACCATGAAAAGCATCTTTCCCTAGGAGTGGGCCTAGCCTTCCAGAAGCTGGGGCGCTACGGGAAATGAGTCCAAAGCTTCCAGAAAACACGGCAGGGAATGGCTCTCCTGCCCTTGCATACGGTCCCTCCCCTTGACTTCACCTCTACCAGGACCCCCACCACCGAAGAGTTTGAGCCCCGTGTCTTCTTCCTAGGGCCCTGTAAATGACAGAGACACAGTGAAGCCAGAGGCTCCCTCAGATGATCAGATAAAGCTCTGGCTTTGTCCTTCCCAACTCTGACCTTTCCAAACAAAACAGCAGGTAACACCTGGCTGCTTTGGGCCCTAGCTCTTGGGGGTGGGGGGGAGAGTGTTTCCATGTGGTCCACCCCAGCCCAACCTATACATGTTTTAAAAACTTCCCCTTCCCATCAGCTCATGTCAATACTGGCTGTAATGGAGAATCACACAGGGAGCCTTCAAACCCTCCCAAAGCTTATTCCACAGCCAGACCAAGGACACTAGAACCCCAGAAGCTTGACCATGCCTCCTGCAATGCTGTCTGAAGCATTGCAAAGACTCTGAGCTCCAGATCTGGCACTTCCTAAGCTACAGTGGGTCCCTGATTCACTTGGGGGATGTTGTTAAAAATGCATGTGCCTCGCTGAGCAGCTCTTGGCTGGGGCCCGGGATTCTATACCACAGCCAGGCTCCAGTTTAACATCCTAGGATCAGTCCACACTCGGCGCCACTCGGCTCCAGACTCCTCGGCTTGATGCTCAAGATGGTGATCTATTTTCTTTCTGCTTTCCCTTCTCCATCTCTTGCCAGTACCCAACTGGCATGCCACGTAATACACACAGCCCTCCAAGGACACACAGCTCTTCCTTTACTCTATGGCTGTGCCTGGCTGTTTATTCCCTCCAATAAGAAACTCTTCATTTACCATCCTCCCTGCCTCAGCCTCCTATCTAATGTGGGTAGAACTGTGTCCCCTGCAAAAATGTCTATGGTAAATTCTTAACCCCCAGGACCTCTAAAGGGGATCACATGTAAAGACAGGATCTTTATGGGAGTACTTAGGTTAAAAGGGGGCCAGGGGGTGGGCCCTCATCTGACATGATTAGTGTCTGTTCTGCAGGAGCGGTGGTAAACACATACACATGTTTGCACATGTACAGTGTAGACATGGGCGAAAATGACCACTGTAAGCAAAGGAAGAAGGCCCAGAACTGAACTGCTCTTCCTGGTTTCTGAAGAACCGACATCCTGAAACCTTAACCTTGGGCTTTCCCATCTCCCCAACTATACAGGCAAGATTATTTCTGATGCTGAAGTCACGCAGCCCTTGGTCCTTTGATCCTAAGAGACCAATACCCTACATTTCATACTCTAATCTAGTCTCTTGCACTGGGAGGATGCCCTGACCTGCCCACACAGGCCAGTTTCCCATCTGACCTTCTGCCATTTATAATATCCTACCTACCACAATGTCTGGAACACACAAGGTGTGCACCAACCTGCCCTGGGGACAGGAAGTAAAAGTAATCTTACTTCTCCTGCCACCAGGAACTTCCCAGAGAGGTCTCTACACCTGCTGATGCCTGTCTTTGCCAGGGCCTGCTCTTCTTGTTTCCCTCCAGGCTACCAAGAAAGATCACTGCTTTAAGCTGGGTGTTGAGGTGTGTGTGGGTGTGTGTGTGTGTGTGTGTATGTGTGTGTGTGTGTGTTTTAATCTACCGTATTGAAATGCAAACTGCCAGGTGTTAAAAACACTGTCCCCAACCATGGGGCAGCTGGTTTCCCTACAGACTAGCATTTATCAGATTTGAGTAAATACACAAAAGGTCTTCCATTCAAAACCAGAAAGAGAGCATAATTCCTTTGTCAAAAGGCACTGGGAACTAAATGCCGGGCAGAGCATGACACTGATCTGGACTGCTGCTGCTTTCCCACATGGGTGTGGACCTTCACATGTGTGGACATGTGTCACATGTGTGGACACGTGCTATGCTCAAACAGGAGACCAAGGTAACCATCAGACGGATACATCTGATGCATCCAAGCTTCACTGGATGTTGCTCTTCACTGGATGCACCCGAGGAAGGGTGACAGCATCCAGTGAAAACGTAAAAAGGAGCATCCACCTTTGCAAAGGGAAACCTTGACCCTCCTTGGAACAAAGACGGTGCTCTGGAGCCTGGGCTCAGTGAAGACAGCACTGTGGTCGTCCCTTCACGTCTACAACTATAAAATCCAGAAATCCTTCATGTTCAGAGAGCAGATTGGGGAGCCCCATTAAAAGTTAGGGTGTCCTCCGCGCCAGTAAAGAACAGCCGAGGCACCTTCCTGCGGTTTCTTTTTCCCTTTTCACATAGAAACAGAAGATATGAAAGGTCCACTTTCTCTTCAGGGTCAGTTTACATCTGGAAAACATCTGGTTTGCTCTCCTGAGGGTTCCCAGGCTAGCCCAGCCTTGAAACTCCTGCATAGCATTTCATCTATCATGGGGCACATCCCCAGGACTGGGAGGCAGCGGCTTACATCAAACAGGGTAGTTAGCATCCACCCCCACACCCTCTCAGGTGCTACCATACCAAGTTTCCTCCCCGGGAGACTTTGATGGTGATCTTCAAAAAGGGTGGGGGAGACTGGACTGCTCTATAACCCTACATAGGCTTAGGACTCCAGTCACAGCCCAACAGACTTGTCTACAGGCACCAAGGCACTGTAACTACAGTTCTCCCAGAAGCCCTTTCTCCTAAAAGACAGCACAGTAAAGTCCCTGAACTACCTGAAAGCTTTCAACAGGGCTTTTTCCCTCTCTCCTCCCCAAGCTCCATAGCTTCCTGGGGTCAAAGTTCACAGCATCAACTCTTAGCACTTGGGGTTCCTCCTGTGGGTCTCCCCTCCTGGAACAGCAAGGAGGTGGTCCCTCACTGCATGCACAGTCACCGTAAGACCCCCCCTTTTTTTAAACCAAGTGTCCATTGTAAAACAAGACTTCACAATCCAGAGAGATTTGCCCCTGACAAAGACACATGTCTGTCCCCAAGCTGTTCAAGAAAGACCCAGAGCCCCTTCACTATCTGCTTCGAGGTCAAAGACCTGACGGCCATCATTAACCTCCACAGCCAAAAATCTTCCTACACTCTGTGGAACCAAAACCCTCTGGAAACAACCCTGCATGCAGGAGGACAGGGCTCCAAAGTCCTGTTTCTACAAACAACAGTAACAAGAGACACAGCGTACGTGAGTGTCTGGTTGTTCCGGGTTCTAAAGGAATTTGATATTTCTGTGTCGCAGAGAAACTCACTAAATCCTTACAACAATAGTCCAGAGCAGTTATTGCCACCCAATCCAAATAGTTCGTTATTCCTCTTATGCTAGTAAGAAAACTGAGCATGAGAGAACACAACAACATGCCCATAATCTCCATCCAGAAAGAGGCAGGAAGGGGGCTGAACTCAGGTCTGCCTGGCCTAAGGTGCTCTCGAAAGTGCCACGGCAACAGAACCTCTTGACCTCTGTCCAGCCAAACCCAGAGAGGCAAGGGCACACACACTAATGTCCCCACTATGAAGGTAGATATTCTCCGACTAAGGGAAGAACTAAGTGTCCCGCTCCCTTCTCTTGGGAAGAAAAGACAGGTTCCTTCCTGTGCTTCACATACAAGAGAACATGTCCTCAGAGACTTCGTTTCCATGAGCTCTGAGTTCTTCTTCAGCCTGTTGCCGCCAGGTGATTTGTTCTAGAGCATTCTGAAGATCAGCAATGTGTGAACTCCTTTACTCCAGAAGCAACTCAAGATGAAGTGTATGGGTTCCTACCTGGAGAAATAGGAGCAGGATGCAGCTCCAGGCAGGCTAGAGACCAGGAAGGAAGGAAACATCCCCAGGAAAGATGTGGCTCACCCTCTCCTACGCCACGTTCTACGCTCCCCGGGTCTGAACTGACACAAATACCCATTCACTCACCAAAGCAGAATCCTTCCTACTCACTACTCTCAAGTCACCAGCAGCGGCCAGGCAGGAAGCCGAGGCCCAGTGGACAGCCCCAGACTCTTGTCTGTGTCTAATGGTAGACCCAGGCTGCTTCCGATTCCCACAGCTCTTCACTGGCATCTCGAGAGCCCCTCCTGCCACTGAGCCGTGGCTTCTCCATCCTTCCTTCTCGGTTGTCATCCATAGACATAAAGAGTCCCTGGCTGGGACTCTGTCCCCCAACTGCTCTTGGAACCGCCACCTGACAGTCTAGACTTGTTGCCCTCAAGAATAATCAAGCCACAAAGTCCAAGTCAGAAGCTAATTTCTGCAGACATTTTCTAATGAGCACAGCGCATACCTCTGCACTGACCTTGGCCACAGGCACAATGGGTAGGCTGTACAAATGCCCCATCTCAGAACATTCACACTGTAGCAGACAATCCTTCCCACGGTAGGGTTGTACAGCAGGAGGCCAACAGAGGTTTAAGCCATGCGTTCCCTAAGCCCATTCTGGAAGCGACTGGTGATGGAAGGAATCAGAGCTGGGAGAAAACCCAAAGCAATTTCAGGATAAAACTAGCACTAGGGAGTACCATGGGGGAACAAGCCCACTCTGAACACAGCCTCCAGCTCACAGGTAAGACAGGGAGGGGCACTGCAAAGTTCCTTAGCTCCCAACTTGAAGCTAAAATCCCCTGTGATGATTTGGCCCAGGAGAACAGAGGAACTACAGAATTGCAAATGTTCGGCGTCTCAGCGGGGCATTCTAACTTATTGAAGAATATTAACATTTCTTTTCAAAGGCTTTCTCTGCCCATAGAAAACCTGGCTGGCATTCCTAAGAAGACTAGTTAGTCTTCCCTGCATGATCTCTCGGGGGCTAATAGCTAAGGAGGTAACCTCTGCCAGCTCCTGACAATGAGGAGCATTACCTGCAAGATCTGTCTGGAAGCGCTGGACAACCCTTCGGCATTACTTCAGCCTTAAGTGCCAGTTGTGTCAAATGGTGCCAGAGAGCAAATAAAACGAGCCCAACTGGACCCCAGGTCCTGGTACTATTGAAATTTTCCCTCCATGGAATCTTCAATGGAGGTGAGGAAAAGATACCAGCGAGAAAGAGGTTAGCCTCAAGGATAATATGGAATTGAGAGGGAACTGTGCCTTCCTGCGAAGCCAGCCTCAGAGAAGTCCCTCAGAGCTGGAGGGTGTAATGTTGGGACCTGAGGTAGGATGAGCATCCACAGAGAGGCAAGAAGCCCTGCAAAACAGCTCAGTCAGCGACTTGCTTACCATGTAAGTGTGGACCTAAATTCAATCCCTAGAAACCATGTCAAAAAGCCAAGAGCAAGAGTCTAGTCTGGTTATCCCAACACCCTAGAGGCAGAGGCAGATCTCTGTGGGTTCGAGGCTATCCTGGTCTTCATAGTAAGTTCCAGGCCAGCTAGGCAAGCATGGTGATATTTACTTGCAATACACCTGCATTTATGGGTACTGCCCGGGCTCCCTAGGCAGCTGATCTAGCCATAGCAGCAAATATGCATCCAAGTGCTAAGAAACCTGGGGGCTCACTGAAGTACAACCCAAAGAACGCCCTATTAAGACCATCTCAGAGGGGACTGGAGAGATGGCTCAGCAGTTAAGAGCACTGTCTGCTCTTCCAAAGGTTCTGAGTTCAATTCCCAACAACCATATGGTACCTCACAACCATCTGTAATGGGATCCAAAATCATCTGGTGTGTCTGCAGACAGCAACAGTATACTCACATATGTAAAATTAATAAGTTAAAAAAAGAAATTTCATTTTTAAAAAAGACCATCCTAGAGAAAAGAGACGATAATAGTTAAATCATCAATATAAGTGAGTTTCTGAGATTTCTATAACCCTGACAAATACAAGTTCCCAATTTATGTGCACAGATCAAAAAATAGCTTAATTAAAATTATATTTGAAAAAAATATAAAGATCATCTTCACCTCATCAAAGCTGCAATCTATAGACAACAGAAGCTGGTGGTCCCCAGTCATCACCATGCACCCAGGGACACCTACTTCATGCCCGCCTACAGTTGGCTGAAAGAGACTACCTTCTTCTAGTGTCTATGAGAACCCCATCCTAGAGACGAAAGGACCAGTGTTTATATTTCCGTGGTGGTCATTAGCATCTCCTATCAACAAAGGCACCAATAAGACCTGATTTTTTACAAAAAGGAGGAGGGTATCATGGTCAGGGTAGAATGAAGCAGATGGACAGATGAAAAGCTATGCAAGCTCACATGGCACTGTAGGCAAAACAGCTACCCACTCTTGAGTTTGAGTCGGTGGTAATGTAATTGCAAGGGACTGCAAGGGAAGGCACCACAGGAGAAGGACAAGGGCTGACCCACCAAGGGTTTGGGCCTAACTATTAATCAAGTAGGCACACAGCCACTATGTGCCTAGTAAGTTCTGTGTAAGACAGAGAAATAAGCCGGGTAGTGGTGCTGCACACCTTTAATCCCAACACTCAAGAGGCAGAAGCAGGTGGATCTCTATGAGTTCAAGGCCAGCCTGGTCTATATAGAGAGTCTCAGGGTAGGCAGGACTACACAGAGAAAGCCTGTCTTGAATGGAGAGGTGAATGGAGAGCTCCGGGCTTTAGCTTCCTCCTCCGTTACCTGGAGCACTGATCTGGGTGTGATGGCTCACACCTAGAATGCCAGCACCAGGGAGACTGAGACAGGAACACCGCTGGACGTTCAAAGCCAGACTGGAATACACAGCAAGATATTGCCTCAGAAAGAAAGAGAAGAAAACTGCTTCACAAGACATAAATAGAAAGTACATTGAAAATCACAGTTCAACGCAAAAGAGCTTGGCACTTGGAAGGGACGCCCCATTATGTTCTAGAACAGTGGTTTTCGGTCCCCTTTGAGGTCAAATAACAGGGATCATCCAAGACCATCAGAAAACAGATATTTACATTACAATTCTTAACAGTAGCAAAATGACATTTATGAAGTAGCAATGAAAGCAATTTTATGATTGGGGGGGTCACCACATCATAAGAAACTATATTAAAGGGCCGCAGCATTAGGAAGGCTGAAAACCCCTCTTCTAGAATGTTCTGTTCACATTTCCCATTATCTTCGAAGCAACCTTGCAAAGTTTCAGCAGTGGCAGAGGTGGTTGGTAGAACAGGCTGAGCCGACTTTATTCAAAATTCTTGGCATCAGAAGTTTTAAGTTCTTGTTTTGTTTTGTTTTAGTATCTGCTATAATCCAGAATGAGATGTCTTTGAGATAAAGCCTAAGTCTATAAACACAGCATTCATTTATGTTTCATGTATACCTTGAACACACAGCCCAAAGGTAATCTTAGGCAATATTCTTAATGTGCTCTGATTTGACTGTGGCCCATCACAAAACCATGTGTGGAATTTTCCATTTGTGGTTGTGTAAGGAAGACTTCAAATTAGGGATGTTCAACCTAGGCCACCCCTTGTGTTGCATTAACCTCATACCACCCCTACCCAGCAGATACTCCATCTCATTCACTCGATAACATCAGCCACGAGGCAGTCCCTGTGTTCAAAAGGAAAGGCCCTGAGACCCAGAACCGATAAATGGCAGAGTCTAGACCAGTCAGGTCACAAAGCAAAGCCATTCACTCACTCTTCAAATACTTACCGAGCACCCCTGTATATCTAGCTCTCAGGAAGCGCTTGAGAAGGGGACAAGAATAAGACAGGTATGGTCCCTGCTGTCATACTCTCCAACATGAGAAAACACACACACACACAGAGAGAGAGAGAGAGAGAGAGAGAGAGAGAGAGAGAGATTGCTCTGATTGCGGCTAACAGGGCTTTTAAGAGAAATCAGAACCAACACAAGATAGACAGAGACTGACTGTTTTGGTTAACTGACTGGATGGACGATGGATGGATGGAGAGACAAACAAATGGACCGACGTAATTTTATCAGAGCTAGCAAGTCTCAAATTCTTCTGCCAGGTCAAGGAAGAGCTGATGTTGCAACCTGAATCAAACTGTGCCGTCAGGCCGACAGCCTAGAAATAAAGAGAAGGTATCTGGGGCCCAATCCAAGGGTCCCTCCTAGGTTCCTGTCTTACTCTAGGAAGTCTCACTCTGCTCTTAAGGTCTCCGCCCTCAAGAAGCTGAAGTGTCAGCTACATTAAGAAGAGAGATTCACTTAGTGTATGGCTAAGAGCCACCTGTAAAATGTCAGTCTCCTCACAGAGGCCCAATCAGCAGCACCTATAGTAGGGCTGCCCCACACATGGGCACCATGAGCCAAGCGAGGCTGACAACAGGAAATTAAACCATCATGAGGGGTTTTGTGGAATATCAGGAAACACAGCAGGGGTGGGGTTTGGGGGGTAAGGGATGGGGAGAGCTAAGGACTTGGGAAATACTGGAAGGTCCAAGGAATAAAAAAGCATTAGTAACTGAAATTATTCGTCAAAACTACAAACCAGGCAAATGAAATGGAGTGGTTAGGGGCACTTGAGGCTATTTTGACAACCTGAGTTTGATCTCCAGAACCTACAGGGTAGAAGGAGAAAAGTGACTCCCTCTAGATGTTCTCTGACCACACACACACACACACACACACACACACACACACACACACCTACAGTATCAACAGATATGAGAAAGTATTTTTTTTCCACTGTCAATTTCTTTCTCCAAACCCTCCAATCCTAGGGTTCCCCAGCTAAAAGTGTCCAAGTTGTTTGTGCCTTGGAAGGTCCACACCATGTTCTCATACAGGAAAACACATTGTGTGTACTAAAGGAATGTCAGAGCTGGTGACCAAGTACTGAACATGGTGATGGGCCAAAATCAAAGGAAATGTACACATTCCACCAAATACGGAAGCTCTGTAGATAAGAGAGGACATACAATCTCCTTCCTGCCCATGTACTTGGGATTTCTGTCCTATTTTAGGGTTAAAGGTGCTGTACGAAGCACCATGACCAAAAGCAACTTGGGGAGGAAAGAGTTTGTTTCATTCGAAGTTCTGTATCCCAGTTTATCACTGAAAAGCAGGTAGGCAGGAACCCAGAGGACAGAGCTGATGCTGAGGCCATGTAGGGGTGTTGCTTACTGGCTTGCTCACCATCATTTGCTCAACCTGCTCTCTACAGAACTCAGCACTACCCTGGCTGGGCCCTCTCCATCAATCACTAAGTAAATGCCCTACTTGGCCTGCCTACAGCCCTTTCTTACAGAGGCATTTCTCAACCGAGGGTCCCTTTGCTCAGATGATTCTAGCTCGTATCAACTTGACATAAAACAAGCCAGCAAAATACACAATCTTCGACCTCATCATCATGTAAGATGGTCGTAGAAGCTAGCCTAGAATTCAGATCCACAGCTGGGGTGCAGGGGAGAGCTAGGGCAGAGGGAGGTGCCTACGCCTGCATAATGAGCTAGACAGGACACTTTTGTTACTACTCTACTTAAGGTAAGGCCGTGTGTGTGCTCCAAGTATAGATGAATCTAACTTTATGAGCAGCAGGCCTCAGTTGGAAGTGTTCATTTGCTCTCATTAGCAGGCAGGAATGGCTCTTCTCCACAGGCAGCATGAACTCTGAGCCCCAGAAGGCCCGCAGGCGGTAAGGGACAAGCAGAGAGAAACTCAAGAGGTGACCAGAAAAGCTCTTCCTCATTGAATAAAACAAAATAAGTAGGAGAGAACCCAGTGTCCCCAGAGCCCAGGTCACTTTCTAGACACTGCGGAAGCAGAAGCCAGGTATCTCTTGTACCCCAAATGGTAAGAAAGACAGACCCAAATAAACACCTACCGAATGGATGCTCCTAAACCCTAATACAGCATCAGCATCACATCCTCTTTGACTCTGTTTTGTTCTCATAGCTGTTTGTTTGTTTGTTGTTGGTTTTGTTTGGTTTGAGATGGAGTCCGGCTATGTTATACAGGCTGATTTCAAATAACTGCAAGAGCTCCCTCAGCTTCAATCTTCCAGAGCCAAATGTGCCCAACTATGTCCACCTATGCCAGATTCCCTTTAAATACACACAGTGCAAATGCTTTGAAATCCGAAGGCAGAGCTGAGGCCTTCCCCACTACCTCCGGGCCCACGAGGTGTTATCAACAATCAGAGGAGGACAGAGGGAAAGTCAACAGGAAAAGACAAACAGAATCTATAAAGCCTGGCCTCCACGGAACCTCTGAGCCAAAGAGAGTCAATTTCATTCAACCTGCGTGTCAGGCTCCCTCCATGACATGGGAGAGCATCCTCAGAGGCGCTGTGAGGGCTCCGTTCAGCAGTCTGGATCCATCTTCCTTCTCCCCTCCTGAGCTGCACACTCCAAGCCCACCCCCCTCTTGTCACAACAACGGACATGTGTTTTGACTCTATTAGCTAAGGCTCTGGCTCTGGCTGCAAAGGCCTCTCCAGCACCACAGCAGATTCTTTTCCCAGAAGGCTAATTTCTTAACTCTTCATAAAAGCTATCTGTTTGGGAGGAGCATGCCCAATCAGCTCAGGGTGAATGCCTGTTGCTAAGGGAAAGAGCAGAGGAAGCAGTTCCTCTCCTACCTTCCCCCCAACACCAAGACTCCAGGGATACCTGGCTTTCTCTGAACCCTGACTACCAAGCCACTCAGTCAGGCTCCTTCCTCCTCCTCCAGCAAAAGCACCATGAGTCAGCTGGGGCTCCCAATGGGGGATTCAGCAGACCTATATATCCCCAACCTGGAATCCTGACTGAAAGCATTCCCAAAGCCTGGGTTGCTAACCACCCTTCCAGAACCTTTTATCTACACCCTGACCAGACCTCCTCCACCTGGGACTACCATCTCCCTACCTGTATGCCCACCCCTCCTGCGAAGAGGAGCTTCCTCAAGTCCAAGCCCCAGCCAGCCCCATTCCTGGTGACTCTCCCTAGCTCCTCAAAATACCTTCCACACACTAGGTATCCAGTGCACAGACATTATCCTGGGATCCCTGAGGGTGGACTGCAGTCTTTGCATGCCAACCCCCCTGGGGAAGGGGTCCTCTTTTGATGAGCATCATTTGTGTGTGTGTGTGTGTGTGTGTGTGTGTGTGTGTGTGTGAAAGAGAGGGGGGTAGGGGGGAGAGGAAGAGAGAGAGACCAGGTTCCATCCCATGTTCAAGGAGACCTAGCCAAAAGTAGCTTAATGCTCCAACACAGATGGTCAGTACTGGGGCCAGAATTCTGCACGAGTGCTTCCTAGACACTCCTTTCTCAGAAGTACTGGCAGGCATGCTATATGCATGGTACAGCCCCTTTCTGGCCTCTCCCCATTGGATGTCACTGCATTGTCTCTCCTCCAGGTCCTCCATGTTTCAGGGACACAGACAGACAGACACACACACACACAGACACACACACACACAGACACACACACACACACACACACACACACGTCCCCCCAAAAGCTATTGTGACTGCTGACTTCCTTTAACAACAAACTGGGCCCCACCTTGTGTGATGCCCACAGCTCCGAAAATGCTTTAAGTTCTAGAATCCTGCAACAGTGCCTGAGCTTCGAGAAGGCTGGGACTAGAATATCCTTTATTAAATCACCCAGCCTAGCAGGAGCACAGTGAACAAGCAAGCAGACAGGCATCTACAGTAGCCCGAGGTAACAACAGACCACGTAGTCTAGGCTTATGGTCGGAAGAATCTTTTCGTCAAAAAATAATACAGGACATTTTTTAAAAACACCCACTAACCCACCAGACAAATAAAATCGGGGATTATTATTTGTACAGTTTGCACCTAGACCTTGCCCATAAAAGCACAGGTGGTGTTTCCGTAACTGTATCCCTACTACACACACGTCACCAGCCTCTCTGATCGTGTCCCCTTAACGCTGTGTTTCTAAACATGTCATACAGGACCTAAAGCCTGGGCTTTGTCCCTCCACCCCCCTAATAGGTTCTGAGCATGCCCAGCCCAGCCCATGCTGAGAGAGCTCAGCTCTATTCTGTCCTCACAGAACATTTTTTTTTCCTGAGGCAGCTTCCCTTCCCCAGGTGCTAAAACAGATTTTTCCTTCTCAGTTCCCAGGACATCAAAGGTCTATTTTCACATAAAAGCGCTCAACTGAACATAGAGTAAAACAAAGGTTGCCCTTCCCCAAAGTCTCAGACATGGCAGGATTCTCCCTGCCCAAATGGTCCTCCTTCTGATTTAGGGAAACACCTTATGGCGCCCAAGGGGATCCAGTGCCAAGGCCTCCTTCCTAGCCTACTCAGGCCTCTTCCCTCCTACCTCATATCATATCCTACCTAACCCAGGTCCCTAATCCCTCCTCTCTCCTTGGACTAATCCTATCCTCCCCACCCACACCTGGGGCCAACAGACACCTCTCTGGAGCAAATGTTTACCTGGGGCTGTCCCCAGTGCCTCCCTGGAGCCATTCCCTCCACCAAAGTTTGCTATCACCAAACCCTGGGGACCTGCCTGAGCTCTCATTATTTGCCTGTTTATACTAAAAGGAACAACATGGCCCTATCAAGCAAGAAGGGATGGAGCTGGATCCAGCTAGCTGTCATCCGTGGGCTCTTAATAAAATAAGGGGTCAACAGGAGCAAGCATCAGGCCGACTCTCAAAACTGCACACACACACAGAGGCCAAACTAACACACACTGCCCAAACTCTCACAGCACTGACAAATGGGTCTGTTTTTGTCCCAAGGCGAGACAGCAGCTTGAAGAAGACACAGCCTACCACACAGTTGGGGTTTTGTAGCATCTAATGTGCTAGTGTTCAGACTCTGCGCCCTAAAAAAAAGCAAGCAGGATGTTGTTTAACCTCATTAGTGATTAGTGAAATGCAAATTAAAGCTACGAATTGGGCCACAAATGAATGACTCTGCTAGTAGTAAGGGCTTATGAGGAAGAGGGCAAGGAAAACAACTATATGGCACTCAGGGTGTCTGCAGAACAGCTTCTATCTAAACAGAACTCCCACATACACTGAGATGCTGCAGCTCTCCTATCAGACACGGATCCTAAGAAACTCTCACACACACCGCAGATGAGTACGTCTGTCTCAGAGAGCCACAGGAATAAAAAACGAATACTAGAGCTGAGGATATCCAAGATACCCAACAGCGCAAGCTCTCCACAAAAGGAACACCACAAGCCTCTATCTGTTCTTTTTCTGTTTTGGTTATGTTTGTTTTTGAAGCAGGGTCTCGTTGGATAATGCTTGGGCTGACCTGGAAAACTTTCAACCCTCCTGCCTCTGCCTCCCAAGTGTTAGAATTAAACATCAGTCTGGATGAAAAGAAAGTCTTCTTAAGTAGGGTACAATGTAGAGAAATCTAAAGCCAGGCAAGGCTACCACGAACAGTCTGCCTCGAAGCAGAGGCAAACAGGGAGGTGCTCGCACCTTGCATGCGGTATGGTACATACTAATATTATGTGTATAAGGTGAAATATTAAATTAAACTCAAGTTGCCTTCTTCTCAGGGTGCCAGCCTTCTTCCTCTGGGACCTCTCATTGTCTCTGTAGAAGCCAGCTTGTTAAAGGGCTCTCAACAGTAACTACCACCTCTCCCCCCTTGAGTTAAGTAAAGCGTCTGTAGGGGAAATGTGGTGCCAAACGGGAAATGTCGCTACTCCTGTCACAAAGCAAGGCTTAGTCTAGAGCAAGCGGTTATCCACACCACATAGTTAGTGAGGGTTGGAACTACACAGCTAACACTTCTGGGACATTTTCCTTAGTAATAAGGCAAGTAAGTTTGAACATCCACACCACTGTACAGCCCCCACCTCCAGAAAAGAAACGAGGCCTCCCGGTGGCATTAGAATCACCACCACCACCCCCCCACCTACTAATAAGATGTGCTCAGAATCTCCTTGGACAAGCTTCTCCTGCCATTGGACACGGATTCTGCTACAGTCTGGATCTTGAACAGCTCCCAAAGGGCCATGTGTCAAAGGACAGGCCCTTGGCAGGCCCTTTTTTTGAAAAGTAGCATAACCTTTAAGAGGCAAAGCCACTAGGAGGTGTTTAGGTTCTCAGGGGCATGCCCCAGCAGAGGACCTTGGAACCCCAGTGCCTTCACTTGCTTCCTGCCCATAAGATGACTGTTTTCGCTGCTCTCTGCATTACTGCTGTGGAGTGCTACCTCAACAAAAACAAACCTTTCACTTTGTAAGCTGATTATCTCGGGTGTTTTGTTCAGTGACATAAAGCTGACTAACGGGGAGGGGGGGCGGATTCCTTCTTCCAGAAACTCTTGAGTAAACCGTCCTTTCTGCTTGGCTCACTCACCTCATATCACTCTTGGGGGGGGGGGAATTCCTTCTTCCAGAAACTCTTGAGTAAACCGTCCTTTCAGCTTGGCTCACTCACCTCATATCACTCTTCCCTTCTGCTCCAGGGAGACCTAAGAGTTACTGATGGCCTATTTGATCTGCCATCCCTCCCTCCACTCCAACCCACATACAATTTGTGAAACCGAAACACTTTTAAAACAAATTAAAAGACAACAAAATTCTACTCAGGAAGCTTCAGTCATGGTTCTAAAATAAACCTTTATACTCACGAGATGAGAGGAAATAAGTTTTTGGTTTTCTTGGTTTTTTAATGCAATTATCTGGTCCCCAAAGGAGAATGAGCTGCTAGCTGTCCACTCTGCCAATGAATGCCAGTGGAATTAGGAGACGCACTGGCTGCCATTTTGCAGAGGAAAGGCATGAGCTAGAGAAAGATCTGTTATGGGCCATGAGCACTGGCAAGAGCCTTGGTTCCCCTGAGGCCTTATTTTTTCCAGTCTCCAGAAGAGGAATAACCTGCCCTCCCTACATAGAGATCATTCTCAATGTATGGAAACCAAACACACTCTCAACCAAATAACTCCAAAGGAGTGTGCCGAATCTACCTTAAATTGTGTTTTATCTTAAATATAATTTGGCAGTAACAGAAGACTAGGCAAAGGCAGTTTCAAGAGTCCCCTGCACATTTGACTCAGCTACCCCTAACACTGCTAGCTTTCATCACATGCTACCTTGACCACGGGATGAAACCAACGCCCATTTCAAAGCTACTGAGCAAACACTAGACTATTCGGACAGTCATCAGTGCTTCCACTGACGTCCCGCATTGGTCCCTGGCTCCACCTTGTACTTAACAGAACTTGCTTTGAAACAAGCAAGTGTCTTACAATTATCTACTCTGCCTTGGGAAAGAAATGTCCTGGTACTACAGGGGAGCCTGAATCTACTCCTCCTCCTCACCATCAAAGCACGCAATCTTCGACAGGATCTCCAAGGGAACAGAATTTGATCTACCGTGAGATTAAAAGACCCAGACAGTGGCCAAGCCTCTTAACCCTCCCTAGGCAGCCACAGCCTTGGCCTCTCTCCACAGCAACTAGCCCAGTATTTAAAAGTAGTTTATGTTAATTGCAACCGGGCCTATATGAACACTACAAAGCAAGCTGGCTTCAAACAAACAAACAAACAAACAAAAAAGGCTCAAGAGAGTAGCCTAACAAAAAATTAATTTTGTAAAAGACCTATTTCTATTCCAACTTGTTTTTAAATATATGTTCTGAGTCACACGCCATTAGCCATCTCAATTTATTAATAATCTCAGGGCAACCAGCTATCTCAGATCACACAATGATGAAATCTTGCATAAAAAAACAAAATGAAATGTCTGCACAAAAACATTAAGCAGGTATTCAGCTGTGGTGGCTAGGGAAGATGAGGGTTTTTTTTTTTTTTTTTTTTGGTTTTTTGGGTTTTTTAATAGACTAGAATGTGGTAGCTCAAGATGAAGGCAGTGTAAAATGGTAACTCAAACTCTGCAAAGAAATCTCCTCCGCTGAGCAGGAGATTATTTTTAAAATGCCCAGTTCAAAAAAAAAAAAAAGCCTGGTTCAAAGTTCAAAGAAAGTTCCCTGAAATTCCCTCCTCTTCCTACCCCTCAACAAATTGGCAGAGATGGCGGAGATGGCCCCCATGGCTCAAAGACCCCCTTGTCTTAGCTAAGGAAATGACAGAGCTGTTCTGGCCTTTTAAAGCAAGAACAAATACTTAAGCTATAAAATCCACTTTGTAGATTGAATCAGCAAGACAGCTGTTTATACAGGAACCTTTCCTGCCACCACCACCACCACCACGGGGGGTCCCCCACAAGCCCCTCGGCAATTCCTATCAATTGGCTAGAACAAAGAAAAATGGAGTTTACAAACCAGGGGGAGGCAGCAGCACCTCACCTAAACACTCCTTTGCAAGGAGAATAGCGAAGGGGCCTGGGAATCTACAGGCTGAAAAAGAAAGCCTAGGGAAGAGAAAGAAAAGTAAGCCACACCACAGCCAGCAAGCAAAAGCGTCCCCAAATATGAGCCCACTTAGTGGGCCCTTCCACTAAAAATGGCTCACCTCCAGGGAAATTTCCCCCCCCTCTTCCATTTACAAGTGAGGTGGGTTGAGGGGGTCACCCCAGAGCAGGAGGCCACCACAGGCTCCTAGGCAAAAGGTAAATTCGTTCTGAATGACAGAAGATGGAAAAAGAGCAGAAACAGGAAGTCAATCAGCCCACCCTGGATGATGCATGAAGGGGAACAAAACCCCCAGAAAGAAGCCTGAGTGCCCCAAAGGATGAGACCTCCCCGTCCCTCTCTGATCCTCAGACCCTAAATCTCTTCTTCTCTTTTCCATCTAAGTCCCAAATCTGCTAGCACACCTTAACAAAGCTGCCAAGACTGAGTGTCCCTTCCCCCTCCCCCAACCCCTACCTCTGTCAAGGTCCCATTAACACCCTCAGCATCCTACACCTGTGGATTCAGCACCTCCACTTAATGACCTGCCTTCCCACACAGACAGCACACCCAAAGGCAACCTGGCCCCATCTCAGGAACCCCAAAGCCATATGCTGCACCCAGCCCACGGGCATGGGAATCAACAAATGTTTGTTCAATGAATGAGTACAACTCAACCGGCCCTGGCAACCACATTGCTAAATGCTAATTACTACTAGCTGCATGAATAATGAATGAAGAAATGAACTAACAAACTCTTTCTTAAGCCAAGCTGCAGGGTTCAGTGGGAACACCAAGAAGGAATAAATTGGCTTGTAGGTGTAGCAGGATGGTTCAAAGGCAAGGTGGCTGTCTTGGAGGGTATGTGAGATTCGGGGAGGGAGGGAGGCAGGCAAAGCCCTGGGGTGGGGGTACCCATTTGCTTCTGGACTCCTGGACTCACTTTGTGACTCCGCTTCAAGTTGATCTTTGTATGACACACTCGGCTGGCGTGGGTGGCAGGGGATCTACAGAATAAGCTCTATTCCTTCTCCCGCCACCTCCACACCCAATGTGGCCACTCTCCTCTGGCTCATCCGCGCCACAGCCCCAGGGGCACTGCCCCTCGCACCTGCTGGCACTTCAGAATCAAAGGCAGATGTGCACCCGGCACCCTCTAAAGTGCTACACTGAGCAAACAAGGAGGCAAGATTGACGATAAAGGAGGCTGCGCTCACATCCCTCACCACTCTCTCGGCTCCTGAAAGAAAAAGGTCACACGAATATTCAATTTGTTGCCGGTCAGAGCAGGATAGTCTCTGGTATAGGATTTGTTCTGTCCATCAAAAATAAACAAACCTGCTTCCAGAAGCCTTCCTGAGGGTCATGAGCAGAGCTGTTTCCACCCTGTCTCCCTCAAATCCCACAACAGGGGGGAGGGACAGAACCACGAGGAGACAGACAGGAGTACACTTAAAGGTGACAGGGGACCTTTTTCCATCTCTCTGAATGAGCCTCAGAAAAAGTAAATACACATCATCTATCCATCTTCAACACCTACTGAACCATGGTCCATGAGGACAACCAAAGCCCTGATGTTCCTATCCACCGTCTGATCAGACAGTTAAATCTTTTCAAATGATCAAGTGACCAGGCCCTGAAGAGCCAACAGACGAATCTTAGGCCAGGCCTCCCTCCAGACCACAGAGCTACAAATAGCCCCCTGAACGACTTCAAACACATAGCAGGACTCTCCCCTAGGTCTCGCCAATGACCCCAGGCTTGAGGTTCACCTAGGTATAGCTCTGAAAGCAACAGGAGCTCAATGCCACTGACCAAGCAGACTGGCTTTTGGTTTTTATCTTTCCCAGAATAAACTGGGTACCGTAGCTGATGGGTACTATAAGCTAAGCAGTGAGTTTATGAGTTGATGGGTACCATAAACTACACAAAGTGAGTTTACGAGTCCCAGAAAGGGACTTCTGCAGGAAACAGTTTCACGGTTTAGAGTCAAAAGATCAGTTAATTACTGAAAATGATCTTACCCTGAACCCCTCAGTGGAGAAGAACAACCTCTCCCTGGCTTATTAGCATCTCTCTTGCTGCCTGTCAGGACGTTTGCCCAGTAAGCTTTCCTCAGATGGGGCACATTCCTCAATAGACTGATGAACATTGCCGCTTCCACCAGACAACCCACAGAAACACCCCAAACCAGCGTCCCCATCCCCAAATCGATTTGTGGAATACCTTGCTCACTTTCAAGGGAACCTTGGCTCCACCTCTCCTTGTGAGCTACAGGTCCACCATCTTCTGTATCCCTTTGGAGTCCAGCCATTTTGGCAGCTAAAGATCTTAGCAAGATCCGTCTACCTCCAGTTCTAACAAGTACCCAGAGATCTGACACCACTATTGACTGAGGGCTCATCTAACTCCCTCCAGGTAACATCCCCAACCCACTAGTGCCAACAGCTGCGAGGCATTACTCTGAATGCCTTGCCATCCACACTGACTGTGCCCAGCTCCTGTCCCAGGCCTTTATCTCCCATAATGCTGCAAAGAGCTTTCATTGAACTATATAAATTCTGATCCTGTTCTTGCTCACTTGCATCCATGATCCCATAATCTCCAAACAAACTCTCCATACAGTAGGCCCAAAATGCAAATCTATCTATATCACTAAGTCTCCTGCCAACCCAACTCTTTGACCCAGGATATCCCCACTCTGACCTGCCCTGCTTCAAAGGCTATCCCAGTTCCTAATGCCCTGGGCTCTCAGTCATTCTCCTGAGTATACCTATCTCATGGCTTTACCCCTCCACTATTCCCTAGTGACATTCTCCACTCCATCTCTTCAATCATGCACCTAACACTCTAACCCCTTTTATCCACCCTTAAAGATGGAATTCTTATTTTCGATTTCTAGCCTGCCTCCCATCCCCAGCACGGTGCTTAGACAACCCTACCAACTAGGGCTCAACTGGTAGGTTTATTCTGTGTATGAACCTTCTCTTCTCTGGCCTGGTTAGACTGGGATGCCAATGAGGCCAGGGGTTCGATCCCACAGCCTCACTCTCTTGTCCCACACTTGGCAAAAGCCTGTTCAATGGCTAGTCACTTGATGACTCTATGCAAGACACAAGGCCAAAGTGCAGGCATAGCTCAACATATCGCAGTCCTTCTGTGGGCAAAGCAATCTAGTGCAGGTCCCACTAACAGTGGGTTGGGTGTGTCATTCCACAGTGAGAGACACAGCAGAGCGGATCCATCTTTCAGCATCCCCTAATAGTACTAAGCAGCGTGTTTAGCTGTTATTTCAATAAGCCTTATTAAGACCCAATTTTCTTGGGTCTTCTTTCAGATTCTGCAGCATTTAAAAGCCTCACTGCTTAATTACATTAGGAGCACCTGTATATATTATGTGCAATAAATCAACTTTAATTTACCACCACACAAGGCTATTCATCTTCCCTGGGTTATTTATTGCTCGGTATTATTGATGCTGAATTGTATCCCCTTTGCTGTAAGAAAGAACAGTTGGGGTAAGAAAAGCCAAAGCTGTATTTCGAATGCTCCAGGATGCTGATCACACATGTACACAGCAAAGGGGAAAGAAAAAGAGCCATATAAGAGAGTCTTGGCAATCTGCTCCATGTTATTTTCCTAAAACACTCCCCAAACATTTTGATGTTTTCTTTTGCATGCACACACATTCCAGTTACCCGCTGAAAGGACACAACCTGAAAAACAGGCCCTCGGCTCCGGGCTCCAGCAGAGCGAGAACTGGGTGTGGGGTGAGAGGCTCAGCAGGAAGCAGGGATAGGATGCTCCAAAGGCTAAGGGAGACAGTTCCTCCTCTGCCTGATGCTGCCCCCAGCCCACTATCAAGATAGTGGTCAGCAGCCTGCAGGCACTGAGAGACCTAACCTGCAGCCCAAGGCCTAAATCAGGACGCTAAGGTGAGTGTGTGGCAGAAAGCCTTGTTCCTAATGATAACGAGCACGGGCACCTCACTTGAGGAGGAGCTGGAAACCCTGCCATTGCAGTCACTAGGCACTCTGTAGACAGACCACCTTCGGCATAACCAGGAAAGGGCTGGTAAGAAGTTCCTGTACAATCAGACTAGGAATCACTATGCTGGGCCAACGAGCTCAGTAAGTAAAAGGGGACTTGCTGCCAAACATGATGACCTGAGTTCAATCCTCGGAACCCACATGATGGAAAGAAAAAACACCCATAAGTTCTCCTCTGGTCCCCACAATGCACCATGGCACTTGTACACTCACATACACACATATGAAATATATAAGCATCATTAAAATACATTAAACACTCACTGTCCCTAAACCTCAAGAGCACAGCTAGTCAATCCACTACCCCCAAAATGCCATAGATTAAAACAGCGACTTCCTTAGTCGCCCCCCCACCCCATCCCCCGCCAGCTCTCTGCTCATAGTTCCCACTGCTCACAACCATCGGAAGTATGAACTGTTACTCTCATCCCCATTTTCTAGAGGAGAAAACCAAGGTACTGAGAGATGAGTTAACTGGCCCAACATGGGATCTTTACAACTCCCTGGGAGGTCTGTTCTGTCAACCAGCAACCTACTTGGCCCTTCCAAGGCCAGATTCCCCACTCGCCTCCCCCTACTATGTGGCAATTCACTGACACACACAACTCCTGTCCCCAAGCTTCCCACAAACACGGCTCACTGTTTTGCTTCCTGCTCCAGCTCACCGAAAACTAGAAAACTAGTGTGGTGTACTGGGCCAAGGGCTGCATTCCTGGGCCGGGGTTGCCAGGCCTCTAGGACTGAAAACTAATGTTGCCAAGAGCCTCGAGGCCCTCCCACCAGCAAGGAGCTGCTATGGAATTCACAGCACACACCTGACTTTTATATTTCTACAAGCACAGCAGCCACACTTAACTTTCAGTAGATAATTTCCCTTTAATCAAGGCCTCAGGCAAGCCCTGGCCAACTGACCCCATCAGACGGCCTTTCTAATGCCTCGTCTGCTAGGCAGTGGAAAGAAGGGAAGAGCCAGGAAGAGGGCGTCAGAGTCTGACAAGCCAACCTTTTTCAGAAAAAAAAAATAGTTCATTTTGAATAAAAGTCTAATTCAGCGTGTTCAGGAAAGCCACATCCTACGAGTGATGGATCTGTGTGTGCCAGGGATTGCTTGTAAGCATGGAGCCAAGTGCTAGAGACACCAGGACCAGAATAATGTCACTCTAGTAAAAAAAGGACCTGCCTGAAACCCTGCAGGGATGGGAACATGAGCCCAGGACATGACTGTCCCCACCCTACTTTCCCTCTCCCTTAAGCAGCAGAGCGGGAGTTGTCAGCAAAATACCACACAACTCAAGAGCACTCACCTGGTCACCTGAGGCAGCCCAAGCCTGGGCCGTGGTCCACGCGCCATGTGCATTTCCAGGAGCCTCCCTGCTCTTGAACTCTACAAGCAGGCTCTAATCTATGCAGAACAGAACCCCAGAACCCGTTCAAGGATCCCCTTCTCAAACAGAAGCCACTTTAGGGGACCAGATCAATGATCCTCAACAACAAAGGCTCCCCTCCCCCCAAGACTGGGAGCCACACAGAGAGGGTAGGGGACACTGGAGTCTCAGGGCAGAGACCAGGGACACTGTGCTTCCCAACAGAACCCCTGCCTCATATCTCTTCCTTCCCACACCACACTATAGGTTTACCTGGCCCCAAATGTCAACAGCACCAAAGCTGTGAAACTCTAGGCTAGGGCACTTGTTCTTTCTATCACCATTTCCCACTTCCTACCCAAAGAAGCAGGAATCACCTGCCATCAATGGCATCTTGCACAGATCCACCCCCAGCTAACGGTCTAAGCACCAACTGGCGTCAGTGGCCCAGCATATACCGCTCAGGGACAGGACCCAAGAAAAGAAGAATGACTGAGGAGAGGCTGGGACCCAGTAAAACCAGTCTTCAATTCCCCAGACACTGGAGGCTAAAGAGATCTGCCAGAGTGGAGAGGAGAGGAGATCACAGTTAACCTGCAAGGACCAGCAACCAAACAGCACTCTGTGGCTTCCCGGCCCAAATCACCGAAGTGACCAACTGATGAAGTTTGGTTATAACCCAGTCTCCCTGTCCCATGGACAACTGCTAAATCCAGACTAGCTGAAAAATCAATTCTGGCTAAAAGCCCTATCGGATGGATGGCAGGCTTTGCGCGAGGTTCTCTGAAGAACATCTACCCTTTCCAGAAGCCACCAAGTCTGATCATCCTTATTTTACAGGGGGTGTATGTGAGAGGATCCGAGGTTCACATCGGCTACCCAGGTCACACAGTCAGGGTTCGATCCCAGTTCGCACCACCTGTTCTTCTTAACAATAAAGAAGAAAGTCCAAAGAGCTCCTGAGACCAGCCCCAGCCTACACTCCACTCCACAGAAATAATCTGACCAGCCTCAACTTCCTCACCCAGAGGGCATGGACTACTTAAAATCTTTACATCACAGAAGTGCCTTTGACCAGCTATGGTCTCGGTACACATGCAAAGTTGATCCCACAGGAACATGCACCTCTTCCAGCCTCTACATGTAGCCAGCAAAGAGTCCACTCAACTGTCGATCAACCACACAAAGATGGCTACGAACCAGGGTACCATTTAGAAGGCTGAGGCAAGAAGAGGCTCTTTTTATTTGGTTGGTTGGTTGGTTTTGGTTTTTCGAGACAGGGTTCCTCTGTATAGCCCTGGCTGTCCAGGAACTCACTCCGTAGACCAGGCTGGCCTCAGACTCAGAAATCTGTCTGCCTCTGCCTCCCAAGTGCTGAGATTAAAGGCGTGCACCACCACTGCCCAACAAGAAGAGGCTCTTTTGATGCTCCTCTAAGAACAGAGGCAAGAGGACTGTGTGATGCTTCCGGGAAGAGCAGACAGACACAAGGTACCACAGTCCTTCCTGAACCACAGCTCCAGCTTCCCACCGGTGATTGGACAGTGAACTGGAACTCTGAACCTCAAAACCCACCAATCACCAGACTTGGGAATGAGGAGACGGGCAGTTCTCTACCTGCAAGGCACTCCCAGTCACTCTTGCCCTATACACCTCCTCAAAGATAACTGAGCAGAAACCATGGGAGAAACAACCCCCAACTCTGATATGGTGGGCGCTCCAAGATCAGGTGGCCGGGTCAGGCTGGGTATTCATTCCTAAGGACAAACTGGCCTGTATCGCCCTCCACCCTTCCTCCCTAATTCTACCAGGTTATTCCTGGCCTCAAGGTTTTATAATAAAGGTTTAGTTCAGCAGGGGGAAAAAAAACTTCAAGACCCCCTGATCTGAAGAATACTAGGAAAGACAATAGATCTGGGGCGGGGGTGGGGGGCAGGTGAGAGGTGGGGGGCAGGGAGGACGTTTTTTTAACTTTCAATGCTGAGAGAGAAGTGCAGCTTACAAAGCCTGGGCCATGAAGCTGCTCCTCAGCAGGCTGACCTTCCAGTGGCCTCCACCTTTGTCAGGTCCCCCTGTTCTCTGGGCATCTAGTCTTAACCCACTGACTGCACACAAGCCTAACCCCAAGTAGGTATTTTAACAAGCCCACACCCCTCCCACACCACCCATTCCTCCCACAGAACTCACCTTGCCGTCACTTTGTTTGTTCTCCTTAAAAGGCCTGGGCAAGTTTACTAGGAGGTCATTTTGCCTCAGGAAACAAGCAAATTAAATTGAGGCCCACAGAGGACTGGGAAAGGCACTCCCCATCACAGTGGTGACCTTGGGGCCCGGCAGTTTTAGGCAGGAAAGGTCACCAGCATGAGTCTCTTTGTTTATGGAACCCGGATGCTGGTGATGTGGTCACCTCCAAGGCACACAATTAGCGACAGCAGCACGCCAGACTCTTTTATTGGTTACCTCTGAAACACTGCAGAAGTCTGCCTAACTTCTCAAGGAAGGGGCCGGAAAAGAAAAGTGCTCTCAGCAGGAGGGGGAAGCCAGAGCTCTGCTTATGAGCAATTAGCAAATCAATGATTCTCAGGGATGCCGACTTAGAGCGGCGGCTCTTATTAGGACCCTCGAGGAAAAGGCAAGGGCACACAGCTTCCAGGAGAAACTGACGTTTAAAAGAGTTAAGTGCCACAAACTACCTTCAGAGCTTGCCCACCCAAAAACACTTAAAGCCTGTGTTCAGTCTGAAGATTAAAAGCTATTTCAAAGTTAGCTCCTTAAATGCTAAAAACCAACGGAGGCTACCGCTGGTAGTCCCGTGGATCTACATGAAATTATTGTCTACATAGTAGGATCTGGAGAAGGCATTGAATAAGAGGAGAAAGGGCCTGCACAGAAGGTCCCCTTGAGCCATATGACCCTTCACTGACCCTCATCAGAAAGGGAGGGGCATCACACAGGTCCCTCCTCCCATTCTATCCATGCAAGATGAGAAAATATTGATCTCCCAGACAAAGAACCTACAGATTTGGTTTTTAAAAAATAAACCCCTTCACAGTCCCAAACACCTGTTCAAGAAATCAGATCTACATGACAGAAAACACTCACGGGGCCTCTGCTAAGGGGCAAGCAATGAGAAAAGAAAACATTTCTAAAAATACAGAGGCTTGCTGGGAAAAACAGGGTTCCAGGGCCACAGAAGTTCATAGAAATACGTCAGGAACTGTTCCTGTAACTGTGCTTAAACATCTAGTTCTAGACCACAGAATTCAAAGCAGCTACATGCAAAAGCTTCCCAGACACACCTGGGAGTTCCCCGGGCTTCTGTCCACTGATAATGCACATTTACACAAGCCTTTCCCTGCTCTCCCTGGGAAGTCACCCTGATTCTCTTTCCCACCCAATTACTCATTTCCCAGGACTCCCTGAAAAGACACCCTCTTCCTCTCCCTCCCTCTCTCCCCCACCCTTTTTTCTCTTCCTTGATCAGCTCCTCTCTGTACCAGGAGAAGCAGAAATAATGACTTAATGTGAAAATATAGTTGCGCAAACCCGTCCTAAACTGCTATGTTCTGCCCAACTGCATGATTGTTGGGTTGGTCTGGATTTTGCCATACTGCTCTCCACTCTACTCAGCTGAGAGACAGGGCAAAAGCAAAAGAGAAAACACTTTCTTTCCAGAAACATAGGGAAACATGGGTAATCCTGAACACTCCTCGCAAAAGACAGTCTCGGAACTCTGCTAGCTCACCTGGGGAATGAAATGGGGGCCAGCTCCAGCCCCTCAAACTCAAAAGTCAATCTTACTGATTCATGCTTATCTCAAACATGAAGGCACTTGCTCCAAAAGCTGGAAATAATTAATGAGAGGAAAAATTTAAAAAGCCCTAAAGGAGAGCAGACTTAGTAGTTTTAACACCGATACACTGTTACCAACTTGCCTTCCCAGGTTAAAGGAGAGCTTTGCATAGCACATGACTGAAGCCAAACAGTAAACTTCTGGCCAGCTTTAACTTCTCTCTATACCAGCAGCAGGCTGGACCTGACCAAATTCAGGTTGACAGCCAGCCCCTGAGAGCCAGCACACACAGTGGGAAAGATGGCATCTCTGAGCCCCAAGTTCTTATCTCCATGGTGATGGAGGGGGAGGGACTAAAGTAGGCAGAAAAAAAATTCTGGTAGATGAAAAAACTTCCTTTGCATTATTTCTTACAATATTTTCAAATTCTGGTACTAGGGTTGTGTGTATATGAAGGTCAGAGAACGACTTTCTGGAATCGGCTCTCTCCTTCCACCTTCATGTGGGTTCTGGAGTAGGGCTGCTGGGTAGCAAGTGCCTCTACCCTCTGAGCCATCTTACCCTCTCCTCTTCCGGTATTTCAATTAAATGCTTTTTAATAATGCAATGCTTTTTTATTTAAAAAAAAATTACATTATGGTGTTTGACGTGTGGTAGCCATCGAATCTCGCCTCTCTTCCCTCCTACTTACCCTAGTCACTTAAAGACAAAAAAACTTTCCAGACCTCAAAAGTCTGTGACTGCACAGCTGTAGGGAACGAAGTTGTCAAGAGAAAACAAGCGCAGCGCACATACGCACCTCAAAAATACATACGTAGAACACCCAGGTTTATTTTTTGTTTGGAGTGAGAGACATGTCAGTTCAACTAGATTTCTGGGCCAGCAGCTGCACTGCACACGTCACAAGGGGGCGGGGGGGGGGGGACAACACAGGCCTTAGCCTCAAGGACGGCTGAGCTGAGGGCTTCCTTCAAATCCTTGCAACCCGGTGTCACCAGGACAACCAGACAGGGTTGAGGGCACAGCCCGGCCAACTCCCAATGACTGGATGACTCGTGTGGTAACACCAGGGAAATGCAACAGAGGAAAAAGGAACCCGTGCCGGGTCACTGCTGGACTAGAAGGACTGGTCCCTTTTCAGCATAAAAAAAAAAAAGGAACATAGATCTTGGGCTGTGTTGATCCAGGAACTCAAAGCAACATACTTCCCTGTGGAAAGCCTCTAACTCACTTCATTTCCCTGAAGGTGACTATTTTTCTTGGTACCGAGTACCTTTAGTTTTTATTTTATTTTGTTTCATTTTATTTTTTTTATTTTTACAAATACAGAGCCTGAAACAGTTCCTAACTGAAGGATCGCTGGGACCGAAACACAAGCCAGCTGAGACAGCATGGGAATGCTCCCTGTTTGGGTCACCATCCCAAACTAGGATCTCTGGGATAGAAGCCAGCTGGGACAAGAGGAGAATGCTCCCTGTCTATGCCACCAACTCTTCCACCAGGAATCTGAAACAATCAGGGCCTAGGTCCTACAGACACACGACCAAGAGTCTACCCTTCCAGGAAAGGTACCATGTCCTTGGCTCTCTTGACAGCCTTCCCAGGGCAGGCCCTCTCGCCCAAGCTCTAACTTAAGCTTGCTCTGGAACAGAGTGAGTTCTTTCTGTAGGGGCCTTCTCTGCCTGTGTTTTTCTGTTTCTGCTTCAGGGGATCTGTTAGAGTCTATCTCTTTTCCTCCTTCCCTCTCTTCCTTTCTTTCCTTTGTATCTATTTGCACATGCTCTTTAAGTGGGGCTTCAGGTTTGGCATTCATCTTAAACACACCTAGAACAGATCAGGAGCTTGAAACCTGTTTCGGGTTATGACAGACAAATCAAATTCCCCCACCCAAAGTGAGGGTCAAGGGAGTGTGGAGGAAAAGTTACAGACTTTTTAAAGGGTCTGTGACATAAACCCATTTCTGGGTACTACCCATAAAGGAAGCACTTCAGCCCAGGGGCTGACAATCCAGACTGAACCCAGGTGGCCTCAGCTTATAAATGTCCCAGCCCCGTACTTGGGAAAGTTCACCAAAGGGGATTCCGGCACTGCTGGATAGTGAAGCCTTGGTGAATGAGAAAGGGAAAAGGGGAGGGAACGACATAAGACCCTCCTCCCCCACATTCCCAAAAGCAAGCCCCACACAGTGCACACAGCTGCAGGAAGATTAAAAAACATTTTATTGTTTAATGAGTAACAGAGGGTTGCTGGACATGGGCAATTTAAAAATCAAATGCAACTCCTGACACAGCCATTTGCAGTTAAAGGTGAAATGTGGTCCTTTTCAAAGCAGAATTGTCCCTACCAGGAGGAAGACTGGGCACTGAGGGACCCAAATGCCCACCTAATTATTAAAGCTGTCAGCTGGCCACCCCAAGTGAGTCCCTGCCGTGGACAAAGTTCCCTAGAAAGAAAAGTCTCACCCCCACCCAGAGCATAAGGAAGATCCTGGAGAGGAGTTGAGTAATGTCTTGTCATCAAAGTAAAACACTCAATTATAAAACATTCCAATAGATTCTCTAAGAACATCTACCTACGTGACAGAGATTTACACAAACCTGAAAGACATGCAGCAATATTTCCCTCTACCTCCTCCCTACACTTCCATCACAGGAGAGGGGGAGGAAGCAGGGAGTAGAGGAGACGCTTTCACACAAAATCAATTGTGAGACCCAGTTACTTATGCGACATCCCACAGTCCTGAGAGGCAAGCTGGACACACACAAGCTCACCAGCATGAGCACACTCTCTCGCACACATACTTCTTTATTGCCTCGGCAAGAATTATGGCTCAAGAGGCTGGCACTAATTTTAGTATCAGATTTATTATGCAGCAGGGAGCAGGAATTCATCAGAACTGTCCTGTCTCCGTATACCTTTCAGACCGCTCCTTGGAGAACAGTAAGAAAAGTAACGGGGATACACTTGCTGGTTTACTCATGTGGCCCAATCCTCGGGACATGTAGACCACCAGCCTGCTTCCTGAGATCAGTTCAAAGCCCTTTCTGGATGTTCCAGAGGGCTCCTCAAGACTAAAACACATGCCCCACTTTTTGTTTAAAAAGTGTCTGTCAACCCAAGCAAAAACTGGGAAGCCCAAGGTTGTAGAACAAGAGTACCTGGTGCGGCCAGAAACTGAACCTGAGTGTCAACTCTTCCTCCTCTCCTTGCTTTGATCTCAAGGGAAATACAAGCAGCAGGGGGTCAGGTCAGCATGGGGCAAACTTTAAATGCGATTGCCCGGTTGATCTCTTCAACCTCTGGTCCTGTGCTCTAAATGGATGGAAACTACAATTTCAGGTTGTTTTATCTCAGGCTTTTACTACCTGTCAGTTCAGAGAATCCTTTTTTATTTTAAATTTGGCCCTGACTTTTTTCTGAGCTATCCTATGGAGTAGACCATACAGGCTTTCTTGTTCCCCACCTCCCCGTTTTTTGTTTTTTGTTTTTTCCCAAAAGGCCTGGTAGGAAGGGACCAAGTGCTGGCTTTTGACCCAGCCACCTCTCTTGTATAAAAGCAGTATACATCCCTCTGGAACAACAGTCACCTCCGGCGAGCCTGAGGTACACTATGTTAAAAACAAAGCTTTTGAAAGCATTCTTTGAGGGCACCAAGGCTGATTGATGACCTAAGTTGGATACCTGGGCCATACAGGTAAGAAAGAACCAACTTCATTAAGTTGTCCCTGGCCTCCACATGCGTGCTACTCCATGAAACCCTTCTCCCACAAGCACACACCATAGACAGGCAAAATAATAAAGTGCTTAGAATATGTAAAAATAAAAAGTAAAAAGGACTGTGATGGGCTGGAGAGATGGCTCAGTGGTTAGGAGCACTGATTGCTCTTCCAAAGGTCCCAGCAATCACATGGTGGCTCACAACCATCTGTTATGGGATCTGATGCCCTCTTCTGGTGTGCCTGAAGACGGCAACAATGTATTACCTAAAAGAATAACCTGTTGTTACCTAAAAGAATAAATAAGCCAGGCAGTGATGGCGCATACCTTTGATCCTAGCACTTGCGGCAGAGGCAGGCAGATTTCTGAGTTCGAGGCCAGCCTGGTCTACAGAGTGAGTTACAGGACAGCCAGGGCTACACCGAGAAACCCTGTCTCTGGAAGAAAAAAAAAAGGACTATGCCAAGGTCCAGCTGAGGGGTAACATTCAACCCCGAGACAGGAGCATGTCTCGATTGAGTACCATCACTCCTGGTCTCACGCAGGCAGGGACCAAGCGCTGGCTTTTAACCCGACCATGTCTCTCATGTAGATGCAGTATGTGCTCTTCTGGAGCAACGGTCACATGGGACAAAGGACACAAGAAGTCCAAATGACCTCACACCTTCAACACTCCCTAGTCTCCAGCCAAGCACACCACAAACCTCATCTGCCTCACAGTGCACCTCGGATCCAGCTCCTGGTCTGCCGCTCTACAGCCGTCCAGCTCTGCGTCCTCAGACTGCTGCAGTAACTTTCTTCCCTAGCACACATCTGCCTGGGTTTCTCGCTTCCCACACAAGACTGTCAGTGTAATCTTTCCCAAATTCAGACCAGCCTATCTCCACGCCACCCCCCACCCCAGCCCTTCGCCCATGTACCACCTTAGCCCTTAAAAGGACAGGAACAGTTCATTTCCTAGCCTCGTTGCCAATCTCCTGCCTCCTCACCCTGCCTCCTTGGCAGCCCAGACACCCTGACTTTCATCAGTACATAGGACACCCCTTGGTCCTTCCTTCCCCAAGTTCACCCTACCATTCAGTCTTCTGGTTCAGCTTTAATGTTCTTGTCCAGGAAGCCCTCCAAAACCCCGACAGGATGTCTGTCTCCTTGTTACGATGAAGATTTCTGTAGTCTTTATGGGAGCTACAATTCAGTAAGGAATCACAGGAAAACTTGTTGCATAAATAGGGACTTGCAGACTCTACCGGGCAGCGATCGTGCCAAGCCACAAGCAAGCCGATCTTTTCCAGTGATCCCCTAGTCCTACCCACACCTCACCCAGTTACGTGCCCACTCTAGCCTATAAAGAACGAAGTGCCCCACTTCCTTAGTTCTGCCACTCCTGCTCTGGAGTATTGCTCCTTCCTCTAGACCCGGGAGAACTGGCTGCCCTGCTGTAGTGAGCAAGCATCCTCTGGTCTCCCTCTGTGTAAACATATTCCTCTGGCGTCTAAGCCCAGAAACTTCCACCTCAAAGCAGGGATGAGCGAGCTGGGAGCCATATTTCTCACGATGGTTGAAGCCACCTCATCAGGCAACCGAGGTCTAGCCCGGTTTCTAATTAATATTAACCCTCCAAATCAGAGTCACGCTCAGAAAATCTTGGATGAAGAGACACAGGGCGGAAGGGGAGTCTCCAATTTTCTTTTTACTTCATCTGGAAAATTAAGAGCACTGCTGATTTGAACAAGAAATCATCAAGGAAAGCAATCACAACCCCACACGGCCCATAACTCGATGGACTTGGACGTGTAACCTGCCACTTGCATGAACTGAAATTAAAGCAACTGTGGGCACGAATAACAATGGCGGGTGCGGATGGGTCTGTCTCTCCCCTCCACTCGCAGGAAACGTAAAGACACCTGAGAAGCCTGGAGGAGAGATCCAGCAAGAGAGCTTTCTCTTTGTCATAATAAGCCAGCCGAAAAGTAGCCAATGACTTTCCACAATGGTGCCCCCCCCAAGATTCCCCAAAAGGACGATGAATGAGGCAATGGACTGGGAGCACCAAAGCAGGGAGGGGCTCTCAGAGACCCTCCACTCCCAACCTGACACTTATTTGCTGTTTCTGTATTAATTACAATAAGCTGCTTCATAGCCTGGCGACCACTTAATGAAGCAGCAAATATGGCTTTTTCCCTACAATTAGTCAATGTAATCTGCTGCTATTCCACTCCTCCTGGCCACCCCCTTTGGCTTCTGCATACCCTACCCTTCCCCCATAAACACATTAACAACCACATCTACCTCAAAGAGTAATGGGGGTCCACTTACAATTACTCCCTGGACCTGGGAAACGCTACCCAGCGGACAGTACCTAGAGGGCCTAACATGGAAGAAAGCAAGATTAGGACTCCACTCCAGAATCCTAAGACATCTGAGGCTTTCCCAGCTCTGACAGGAAGTCTCGAGGATCAGCATCGCCCAGGCCACTGGCTGACCTACTGAGGTTATTTTTTGAGCTCTAACAAACTTATCCAGCTCATGTGATGGGGTTCGTGGGCTTGAAGAGCATAATCCCATATCCTGTGTCCCGTAGGATCCAAATGTTGCTCATCTCAACACTGTCCCTCATCCCTTGTCACCTCACTCCCATCCTCATCTCATCATTGTCCCTCATCCCTGTCACCTCACTCCCATCCTCATCTCAACACTGTCCCTCATCCCTTGTCACCTCACTCCCATCCTCATCTCAACACTGTCCCTCATCCCTGTCACCTCACTCCCATCCTCATCTCAACACTGCCCCTCATCCCTGTCACCTCACTCCCATCCTCATCTCAACACTGTCCCTCATCCCTGTCACCTCACTCTCATCCTCATCTCAACACTGCCCCTCATCCCTGTGACCTCACTCCCATCCTCATCTCAACACTGCCCCTCATCCCTGTCACCTCACTCCCATCCTCATCTCAACACTGTCCCTCATCCCTGTCACCTCACTCCCATCACAGAACTTTTTGTCCAGGAGCCGTTCTCTCCCTCTAAGCAGACCCTCACCACCCAGCTCTGCACTTCCTATTTGCCTCCAGCATTAAGGAAACAAAAGCCCGGTGCAGGGCCAGAAGAGCCATCTGAAAAGTCCTAAGTCATGACTAAACCCTGGAAAATGGGGTTTGTGTGGAATGAAGACCATGGGACAGTCCCCTTGGTTCAGATTAAGAACTCTTTCGTCCCTTAGTGGCTGATGATGTTATCAACTAAAACCTGAGGTGCTTATCACCATGAGACCTTGCCATCTCTCTATCTATCTTTCTTTCTTTCTTTCTTTCTTTCTTTCTTTCTTTCTTTCTTTCTTTCTTTCTTTTTTGTTGTTGTCGCTGCTGCTGCTGGTGGTAGCGGTTTGGTTTGGCTTGGTTTTTGGATTTGGGGTTTTTCAAACCAGGGCTTCTCTATGTATCCCTGGTTGTCCTAGAAGTCTCTCTGTAGACAAGGTGGGCCTTGAACGCAGAGATCCACCTGCCTCTGCCTCAAAGGCATGCGCCACAACCACCTGACTATCTGTCCCATTTTCAAGACAGCTTTGCTTCTCTCTTTTGGTTACTGGGTGGCTTCAAGATAGTTGCAGAGCTGAGGATGGCCCCCAAATCCTGATCCTTCTGTCTGCCGCTTACAAAGTTCTGAAATTACAAACGTATGCCTCCATAACCAGCCTTCAAAATGGATTTAAGGGCAGAGAAATAGGGTTCAGCACTTGAGAGTACCACCTGCTCTTCTGGAGGATCCAGATTCAAGTCTCAGAACTCACACGGTGGCTCAGTAGCCCCAGTCCCAGAGGAATCCAATGCCTTCTGGCCTCCCTGGATACCAGACACACGCATGCACACACGCACACACGCACGCAGGTAAAATACTCAGACCCTGTCTTCGTCAGGGTTTGTATTCCTGCACAAAACATCATGACCAAGAACCAAGTTGGGGAGGAAAGGATTTATTCAGCTTACACTTCCACACTGCTGTGCATCACCAAAGTAAGTCAGGACTGGAACTCAAGCAGGTCAGGAAGCAGGAGCTGATGCAGAGGCCGTGGAGGGATGTTACTCACTGGCTTGCTTCCCCTGGTTTGCTCAGCCTGCTCTCTTGTAGAACCCAGGAGTACCAGCCCAGGGATGGCACCATCCCCACAAAGAGCCCTCCTCCCTTGATCACTAATTGAGAAAATGCCTTGCAGCTAGATCTCAGAGAGGCATTTTCTCAACTGAAGCTCCTTTCTCTGTGATAACTCCAGCTTGACACAAAACCAGCCAGGACAGACCCATAAAAATAAAGCACCAAAAATCTGAACCTTTGGTGACTTTCTCTAAACGTAGTTGTTCTTTTTTTTAAAAAAAAAAAAAATGGCTTTTAAAATAACTTTTTCCTAGTTATATGAGCAAAGAACTAACATTTCCTAAGTGCCAACCAGGTATCAAATACCTTATTTATACTGTCTTCTTTTATCCTATACAACTCCATTATTCATTCTCATTTTTCAAGTGCAGAATCAAATTATTTATGTGCCTTCCTAAGGCCAGAGTTAGTAGCAGAGCCAAGTTTCAAACTAGATCCCACAGTTCAAAGCCCCCCACAAACCCATAACTCGCCTGCTATATCTCGGGCAACCATCTACACACTGAAACTTTATCCAAGTCACACTTTTACAGTTATACACACATGCATGCATATACAGATTCCTTTGTATTTCTCAAGTATTTTATAAAAAATACGCAAGACAGCAGATCATAGCACATGCAGACAAGTGTTAGCCAAACTTGTCATGGGACAATACCCATCCTAGCAGCTCCTAACCCACACGGGTCCGGTTTCCCAAGTACTAGACCCCATGCTAAGCACTGACTTACTATGTGAACTCGCTCATCCTTGACACAACCCCTGTGAAGGTGCAAGGTCTCTGTCCATTTTAAAATGACACAACTGGGGTGGGCTGGAGAGATGGCTCAATTGTTAAGAGCATCAATTGTTCTTCCAGAGGTCCTGAGTTCAATTCCCAGCAACCACATGGTGGCTCACAACCATCTGTAGTGGGGGTCTGGTGCCCTCTTCTGGTGTGTCTGAAGAGAGCAATGCTGGTGTACTCATATGCATAAAATAAATAAATCTTTCTAAAAAAAAAAAAAGTGACACAGAGCTGGTGAGATGGCTCAGTGAGGAAGAGCACTGACTGCTCTTCCAAAGGTCATGAGATCAAATCCCAGCAACCACATGGTGGCTCACAACCACTCGTATTGAGGTCTGATGCCCTCTTCTGGTGCATCTGAAGTCAACTACAGTGTACTTACATATAACAATAAATAAATCTTTTTTTAAAAAAAAAAATGACACAACTGAGCTCAGAATGCCTCAGACATGTGCTTGGGGCTACACAGATCTGGGTACAAAGGAAGCAAGGATTCCAACCCAAGAAGCCTAATTCAGGAAGTAGAAGGCAGGAACCCCTTAAATAGAAAGTGATACAAACTATAAAGTCCAAGGTTTAGGAAGCACAGGGGGAAGGGATGAAGAATTACTGTGTCTTTTCTGCCAATAACCAAGAGGAGAGCCTGTAAGGTCAGAGGAGCCCTCTGACCAGCTTTTTATAGACCCTGAAGACAGGATGCTTATGTTCCAACCCACGTGTGCTTTCCCTGGCACAGGAAGGGTTTTGTCTACCCAGTTATGAAAGTTTTGGAAAGGAAATCATTTCCTATAAACACAACAAGGCCTTCTCTGGGGAGGGCAGGTGGTCTGCACACCTTGCCTCTAGCTCAGAGGTTATACCAATGGTGGTTAGACTCTATCCCAGCGGGATGATGACGAAGAAGGGCAGTCAGGAGAGCTGATGCTGGAAAGGCCTAGGCACTGAGAATAATAAGATGATGCAGCAATAAAAGATAATCATGACATGCTAAGGTGGCACAGTGCCAAACACAGGCTGCACGGACAGCAGCTGCACTCTTAAGAACTTGAATTAAATTCTAATGGTGAGGACAGCAGAAAAACACATAACAAGACCCATCGCTCACTGCTTCACAATGTTCACTAGCTCTACAGTGGTCTGAATACAGCCGAAAAAATAATTTTTAACAAGGGCACGGGACACAAAGGGACAACCTGTCCACCGTGTACTGCAGGAGAAATGCATGATTGGATCCAAGGATTTTTATTTCCAAAGACATTCTGCCACCGTCTACTTTACTGCCCCTATTAGTATAAGAAAACAAGGCCTGATCCTGGCTCCCTAGTGAAAAAAATGCAAAATGTGTATAATTAAAATTATACTTGTAAAATTCAAACACACTTTAATTTCCTAAGGGCCCCCTAATCAAGTCAGAAGTTCTCACTAAAACCAATTATCTGCTTTGAAAGCGGATGAGGAAACATGCACTGATGCAGACTTGGGGAGATGCTCTGCCCGGGGTCCAACAGCCTTATTTGATCCTCCAAGTCGATGGGACCAGATAGGAACTGGCAGCCTTCTACTAAGCATTATCTTACCTAAGTTGAAACCTTCTTTGTTTGTTTGCCTCCAACTACAAAAATGATACATTGGGGAGCCAGCCCCAAGGGAACAGGCTTGAAAGGTGTAAAAACAGGCAGAGCTGATTAGTATAGTTCTTTCCCTCTACCCCACCCAGGCCCTGGCAGGCTCTGAGCCCTAGGAGCATCTAGCAGGTTTTCCAACACTTGCCTGTCACTCTGAACAGGACTACCCCAGTGTCACTGTGAAGGAGATGAAGGGACCAGCTTCCTTCTGGCAACAACACCAGGGACACTCAAGGGCCTGCCCACAAAGTCAGCATCCCTGAGGGCCCTCCCAGGTGAGCTACCGGCAAGGCTGTTGTTCTCAAGTAGTGGGAAATTCTCCCCCAAGACTAGGCATGAGAATGTAGAACTCTCCAAGACACTAAATTTATGTATGAAGCGTGCGTTGCAATTACGCATTCATGTCACCAATGGGAAGTGTTATCAGGGTAGGACCTTTCTGTAATTTTAGAATAAACAAACAAACGAACAAGCTCAGGGAACTTGCTCTGTAGGCCAAGATGGCCTCGAACTCACAGAGATCTATCTGCCTGCCTCTGTCTCCCGAGTGCTGGAGTTAAAGGAATGTACCACCACTGCTTACAGGTTTTCTTCTCCCCCTCCCCCAGTTAGAACCCATTTCAAAAATGAGAACGCACATGGGCTTTTCAGTCTCCTTTCCAGTGTACCAACAGTGTACAGTTCTGTGATGGTGGCCTCACATGTCACCCATCCTGGCTCCAGCAGGTGACCAGAGTAGAACAAAATTCCACCTACTTTTTAAATTTTGACTTCTAGGCTGAAAAGATGGATCAGGGAGGAAAGACACTTACTGCCAAGTCTGCTCATCTGAGTTTAAGCACAGACACTCACATAGTGGGAGGAGAGAGATAACTGTCCTTTTACCTCCACATGCATTCCACCCATTTCAAAGAAAAAAGACACAAAACCGTTAAGTGAAGTGAATCATTATGAGTGCACACAGATACAAACACTCACATTCCCCACACACACATATACACATTTTTTCAAACCCACATTGAACAAGTTAGAAAGCAAAACTGCATGCATGCATGCATGCATGCATGCATGCGCGCGCACACACACAGACACACATGCATACACACAAAAGTACACGACACGTTCAGCTGGAAAACAAATCATGGGAACCACAACTTGGCTGTTTCCTTGTCTCCTTCCCGCCAGAGTGGTCACCTCATTAATGTCACTCAGCATCCCATTTTGCTACACTGTGTCTTTCTCCACTCAGTTCCAGTAGGCAGCCCAGAAGCCCGCTTCCATTGTAAACTTCTGTTCTCTGGGAAACTATCAAAAGCTTTTGATTGGAGACAGGGAGAGAAACCTCTTCCAGAGCTCCCACACACTCAACCCCCTCCTCCAGTGGCTTCTCTTTGGTGCTTTATTCAACATCACTGCACACACAAATCATGCTCTGAAAGTCGTTTACGGTATGTCATCTTAGGATAAAAAAAAAAAAGAGAGAGAGCGTGGTGGCCGTGTGTTTGCAATTGCCCAAAGAGAATAATTCATTTCGGTGGAGGCTATGGATGAAGCCCTGAATGCATTCCTACACCGTTTCCTGCCCTTCAAAACAATAAAAATGTAAAAACCCAGATGAAGCGGGCTTGGAGGGTGGCAGGAACGACAGTCTCTTGACCCCCAAGGAATTTATTCTCCAGAATCTTCTAAAGCACTCTCCCCAGAATTCATCGTCAAGACCATTTTATTAGACTTTTCTAAACCCTTGAAATTGTCACATAATTGAAACAGAAACAGCAATTTGGAGTTCTGAATGGATTTCTTAAAAAGACGACTCTGCGCTCGCCCCAAGTCCCTCAGCTGGCCGCTCTTACCCCTAACCTAAATGCTAGCCCTTTGCACACAAAACCCTATTTATCTTTTAAATCCTCCCCTACCATAAAAGTTACACATTCCCCTAATGCCATAGATTTCAGGACATTTGGGAGAAACATCCCAGACAACAGGCTAAAAAAAGAATCCATTAGCATTAACTTGCCTGTCACAGCCAGTGACAGATAAATGAATGTGGTGCTTTCAGATCAGTCATTGGTGAAACTACCCCCAGGCAGATAAAGACCAGCCCTGGGAGAGAGAAGGCTCTGGAGGAGACCTCTCACAGTGGGGTCTCAGCTCTTCCCTAGCTACAGCCTAGGACTTCACTCTTAAAGGCAGGGAGAAAAAAAAAAACCCACAGGCATCCTACACAGAGAAGAAAATGAATTCCTCACGCCCGCTGAGCATGGCCAAGATAAAGGGTGCGTGCTATCTTGCCCCGAAAGCCAGGACCCCATGAGTCAGCCAAGCCACTGCCATCAAGTTTCCCATCTCAGTGTGCTGGACCATCCATCACCTACATGCAGAGTAACCATGCCAAGCGATCTGCAGGCTGCTGGGCACAGTACTCTTCCGGTCTGGGCAGTGCCATCTCTGGGAACAGGGACAGGTAAACCAATGCTTCCATTTGTACCCACAGTGTGCAGTCACCCAGAGGCATTGCCCCATTTCATCCCCTTTAACAGGTCTAGAACGAGCTACTCTATAGATGGCCCCATTTCACAGTAGAAAAAAAAGAAGTCACAAAACCATTAAGTGAAGTGTCATTTCACTATGCTAAGCGAACAGGTTCTCAGACATAAAACAGCCTGGGGAAAATATCCTGGACCTTCCTGGACAGACTGTAACAAATACCATCTGCCAGCCTGGGCACTTTATAATGCTCAGACAATGTGGGAGGAGTTAAAGTCTACCAGAGGTATCCAACTGTTTGACACTGACACAAGACATTGCCATCTATAAATAAGCAGGGCTGCATTCATAGCATGGAGCACACGTGGAACACACAGGCCACAGATGAAACAGACGATGTTTAGTATTTATGGGAACAGGGCCATGGGATTCCTTTGGACTTGGGTCTAAGGGACAAACATGACTCTTGCTATTTGTGTGGCTCCAACAAAGCTTTTGCCCTTCACAGGCCCCAGCTCACCTGTTGGTAAAGCAGAGGCTCTACAAAGGATGACCAAAGATCATCACTGTAACAATTCAACTAAAAGAGTTAAGGAGACTGAGGTGTGGGACTATGCCATAACACCTGAATTCAGATACTAGTTTCAAATCAAACTTTCTTCTTCTTTCAGAAGATGTTAAATCTCAAGACCAAAATGAGTAACTGTAGTGGCCAGGCATGCACCCTGGAAAGAAAAAAAAAAAACCTTCACAGACACTTGGGAGTTTGGGAGTATCCGAGAGAGAGAAAGAGGCAGACACACACACACACACACACACACACACACACACACACACCAGGCAACAGCCTGCTGTACTTAGCACCCAGAAAGACAGCTGTCCAGCTGGACCAATATCTCAGTTTTCTGCTACAAGAGAATCACAGGCACATGGCCCAAAGACCACACCCACTCATCCATCACACCACATGGGGACAGCAGAAATGGAGATTCCCAACACACCCGCTCTTCCCTCTAAGCAGCCACCAGGCATAGGCAAACACAAGGTGACATGACCTACGAAGTCACAAGGCCACTGCTCTGAGCAACAGCACACGGGCATCACCAGCAACCTGTGATTTCCATATGGAAAAATATCATCTCACTATTCACAGGGGGGAGGTCATGATCACAGCTTAGACAAGGGCAGAGAATAGAACTCTACAACGTGGTCCACACTGCAGCCCCTTGTTAAGAAAACAGAAGAGGAGGTAAGAGGTACAAATGTAAGAATGGCAAACTCCCTGTAAGCTGCCGTTCACCCCCAAAGTCCTGAGGGGGGTTCTGCCAAGAGCCTCACATGTGAAGATGGTCTACAGCCCCAGAGAATGATCTCAATTACCCATTAAGCATAAGCCCCAAGTCCAACATGTGATTTTTCTCCACAAAACAGCAACAGCCATACTATCAATAACCCTGGCTTCTGTGGGAGTCCAGAATCTCAGAGCACCCATGGGAGCACCTCTGGGAGCCTGCACACATAACAGGTTCCCAGCCCCTGCCAATAAAATGCCTGACTCCCAACGTGTATTACTTTCCAAGCCCTAACAACAAGCCTGCACAATGCACAACCCCTGCCTACCCATACAGCATCCAGCAGTCTTCTTCCTTCTTTTTCTTCAAGAGCTAGCTAGCATCAAACCTTCTCCACAAGGACTGGTATCTTCCACAACAGGCTGCCCCAACCTCCTTTACTATGCAAATCATATCCTTTCTCGTCCCACAGGTCACTACTGTGTTCTCAACTTGGAGCAGATGCTATGGACCACCACCCCCAAACCTGTGTCCCCATCATTTCTCATCAATTCTATTTAAATCGAAGTGTATGGTGTACAAAGAGGTTTGCTTAGCCATCATCAAGGCTCTTGTACTTTCGGGGTTGGTATCTGGTAGAGTCGGTAAGACTTGAACTCAAAATACTGTAAAACTCAGCACAAAGCACCTTGGTAAATAATTATTGAACTACTGACAGTCGCAACTCCATGTTTTAAGGAAGGGATGGCCCCTCCCCCATGCCACTATCACTCTGCCTGTCTTTTGGAATTCTTTCCGGACAAGATGCAGTGCCCTTACCTGTTTGCTCCAGTCTTACAGCCATGCTTGAAAGCACATGGTTCTGGGAACACAGAGGCCCCGTCCTCCAGTCCACACACCTCAGAGCCTCAGGGTCCCTGGGAGGCACTAGGCACTCAGGAATAAACACTCGAATGCCTACTACAGCCCCCAGTGGGTATAGGTGCCCCATTAGATGACAAGCACTGGAAAAACTAAGACCAAGCTCAAGCACTAGAAATCCAGAGTAAGAACTGAGTTCCATGCCATTTCATTTACGTTTTACACACACACACACACACACCACCACACCACACCACACCACACCAGGGGTCCCTGCAGTGTATGCTGCCCGGTGGCACTCCATCTATCTTAGCTTGTATAAGCTTAGTATGCTCTGTAGTGTGTGTACCACGACACCACCTAGTAAGGCATCATAAAATAGTACAGGACGGGGCCTCATGAGAAAACTGGGCTACCTCAGGCCATGCAATGTGTCAGTACGAAAGGCATGCAGAGATGGGATCCCCAAAAGTCTCCCGGTCCCAAGGCCATGGAAGTAAGAAAAAGATGTGATATAAGCTGCAAAGAGACCCTCGAGAACGGCTCTTGAAGGAGACAAAACGCAAGGCCAATGCATTTCAACTGCTCCATTGGCAGTGGGAAGCCCAAGGAAGCACTGAGGGCTTCTCATATCTCCTGCAAGAGAGTCCATGCCCAGACGGGCAGTGAGTAAGGATCCTATAAGCTCAAGTGTGGTGAGCGGCTTGAGCAGGAAGTATCTTGGGCCATCCACTTGTTCTTCCATCACATGCGCTCATGGAAATGAGCACTCTACAGATTCAGTAAGAGGCAAAAGATAAAAGGGCCACATATCCCTGTATTCTGGGGCTTGCAGTTGAAGATTTTCCAGATGTGAAAATCTAAAAGCGGACATTTAGAACACACCTTATCAAGGGGGCCACGAAGATGGGCCCTCAGAGACTGCTTGGGGGCAGGAAGGAGGCTCTCACCTGTTTACCAAAAGCCGCATGACATGAGGCACAGCTTTGTCATCCTAGCAGACTGATGTGAACAAGGGAATCCCAGCCTGGAAGGAGAGGACATTTGTAGGACAAAGAGTCCCTCCTTCTTGAGCTGACACCTGCTAAGGACTTGGAGCACAGGAAAGAGCAGGGCTCTCGGACAAGCAAGATGCTAAGCCATTAATCCTCCAAGGTCTTCACTGGTGGGGGGAAAAGGACCACAGACACACCCCTACATCCTTGCAGAACTGGGAAAACGTTAACAGGCTGGCTTAAAACCGAGGCTGCCGAGATGGCAGCTGCAGAACATCCAAAGATGGCAAGATGCTGGGTGACCAGATCTACAGCAGCAAAGGAAAGCCAGATGCTGGAATCTCACCCTTCGCCCTTGAGAAGCTGCCAAGAAACCACTCCCCCGGAACAGGAGGTGTGCACGGCTGCCATTGCACCCATCTGGATGCGTGATTCACAGAGAACCTTTCAGGACCCTGAAGCAACATCTAAGGACAAGACGGGAACAAGAAAATCTGGCTCAACCTTCCACAACTGCTGTTGTGACTGGAAGCACCCAACAGAACATACCTGGATAGTGGCTCCAGTAAGAAAAAGGCAGGCAGGATTCATCTCACTGAACACTGACCACCAACAGCTCCAAGCACCCAGGGGGCTTACATTCTGATTAAGGTTTATTTTTGTTTTGGGGGGCTTGGGGGAGTTGCTTGTTTGTCTGTTTTTACTCTTTAATTCTAAGTTCAGTTGGCAGAATGGCTGCCCAACAGGCATGAATCCCTGGGTGCCCTCTCCAAGTACTGCAGAAAACTGGCTATGTTGTCCTCTCATTTCAGAACTTGGGAGATAAAGGCAGGAGATGAACAGTTCAAGGTCATCGTGAGCTATAAAATGATTCTGAAGCTGGCCTGAGAAACATGAGAGATCTCATCTTAAGAAACCAAAAATAAATAAATAAATAATGTAGTAAGAGTGTCGGCAGACATATGCTGGGTGCCACTTGTCCGTACATAGCCCCCAGAGAACAATCTGCATTTATTTCCAAAATGACATGGTGAGGATCAGCATAGCTCAGAAGGAAACTGAGGCTTGATGGGATTTACATGGTATGTTCACAGTCACCCAGCTGTCACTGAAGGCAACTGGAAATGGGTGGAACAAATGACCTCTTGAGACCAGCAGCTAAGGTTTCAAGAGACACAATGAACATACACACAAATCAAAACAGCACATGTTCACTGATAATGTGGCCTATTTTTTTTTAATTTATGATTGTGTGTGTGTGTGTGTGTGTGAGAGAGAGAGAGAGAGAGAGAGAGAGAGAGAGAGAGAGAGAGAGAATGCCTGCAGAGACCAGAAGAAACAATGTCTGATAGCCTGGAACTGCTGTTACAGGTGGTTGTAGCCTTATGTGGAAGGCTGGGAACAGAACTCTGGCCCTCTACAGGAGGAGCAACGACCGCTCCCTGCTGAGCCAACTCGTCAGCCCCACATGGTTTCATGTCTGTGCAATATTTATGGGGTTTTTTTTTTTGTTTGGTTGGTTTGCTTTGCTTTGGTTTGGTTTTAGGTTTTTTTTTCAAGACAGGGTTTCTCTGTGTAGCCTTGGTTGTCCTGGAACTCACTCTGTAGACCAGGCTGGCCTCAATCTCAGAAATCCACCTGCCTCTGCCTCCCAAGTGCTGGGATTAAAGGTGTGCACCACCACTGTCCGGCAATGTTTATGGTTTTTTTTTGTGTGTGTTCATTAAAAGATAAAGTCAGTTTGACTAAAAGAAATAAAACCTTTGGAAACAATAATCGGAAAGAGTGGAAATTGTGTTCTTATACCAAAGGAAAGTAAGGACAGATGGGGAGGCTTGCCCAGGCTCCACACTCCGCCCATGGATGCTAAGGAGTCTGTAGGTTCCTCCATAAAAGAAAAAGCAACCACAGGTTAGAACAAAACTCTACCAGGCAGCTGACACTTGGACCCAAGGGGACAAAGAAAGGACATTGAGTGACTGATCCCTATCGGCCTTAGATCTGTCACAGCTTCAAATTAAGTCATTTTTTTTTAAGAGTACCAGGACCATTTTAATTTTTAAAACGGTGGAGGTGGGGCAGAATTCTCTTACGTAGTTTAAAAATGAATTGCCTGGGGTGAAATAGGAAGACATGGAGCGATCTCATCTCTTCCTGATCAAAATGTACTTTGATAATGAATAGCCACTGGCCTCCAAAGCAGAGTCCCTCCGCTCCCTAATAAAGCCACGTGAACATCGGCATCGCAAAGGGTGAGGCTGGTGAACGGCATGACTCCACAGCCTGCCTTCGTTGCTCATTAAAATTCTGGACAAAACAGATTTCTTTTTTATTTATACAAGACATTAAAGAATATTATGACAGTACTCATATGAAATCCGTTCTTCACTGCCACAGATTTTCTTTGGTCTCAAGTTACAGTTTCCACCCGTCTTGTTTAACACCTCCACGGAATATTTCTCTGGCAAGTGTGAGCAGGGAGGGGCAGCCAGAAAGCACAGAAATGAGTTTTAACTGAAACACAAGCTGACACTTCATTTACAAGCTCCTCACTCAGTCCACACAGAAGGGTGACAGTCTGGCCTGTCACCATGACCCCAACACATACACACACACACACTTTTTATGAAAGGAAGATAAGTAAAACATAAATGAGGCTTCACTCAAAGTTCTAGACTCCTGCCAGCCTAGATGCTGTCCCCAACAGTCACCTTGGTCTGGAACCCTGATGGCCAGTTCTGTGGCAAAACAACCAAACAGGGCAAATCCTTTCCCTACCCTACTCCAGTTCCCAACTACACCGCAACGGCTCCTGCTTCCTTGGGCTGAGCAACCCCAGAAGCTCCCGAAAGGATACCCCAAGGGATCAGATAGAGAACACATGATAGTGTCATATAATTGGATGACGTCATAAGGGGAGGAAAATGACCAGAACCCCAGACCCTGGAACTTCAGTAAAACTGACTTCGGTTCTACTCTTTGTGGTCTGCTAACCTTAGGGAGCCATGTCGCCTCACTTCTGACAGGAAGGCAATGTGCAGTGGTAACCCAATAGGACCACACAGCAGTCAACGCTCCAACTGCGGAGGCAGATGCCTAGGTGTCTTTTTTTTTTTTATATCGCTACACAACCAGTCAATGTTTCAGCTGTCTCTCCTCCCTCCAGTGGAACTGACACATTACCCCCCCCACACGAACTGCCTGGGACACACATTCAGTTACTGTTCTTGCTGGATCTCTCTGAGAACTAGGGTGAGGCCCTAACAACAATAAGAGTTAAGAGGCAGGAAGATTTTAAGTTCAAGGCCTCTCTCAAAAATAACCAGCAACAACAGTAGATCATCCCTGGGCATCAGCAAGTGTCAGACCCATGCTAGGAGCGTGTTTGCTTCACCTACAGCAAATTTTGAGGAAGGGGATGGACACTCAAGGAAGTTGCGTGATTTGGGCCAAATACCTAACAGTTAATGATTGGCACAGCTGCCATCTGAAACCAAGTGGTCCAGTTTGCAATCCAGCTCCATCGGAACGATGGCAAGGATGAGGAGAGAGGCCCTCGACAAAGCGCTCTCGGGTTTTTCCATAAAAACCTTTGTGGAGGAGCTGATATCATCACTCCTGGTTCAGAGATAAGGAAACTGAGACAGGGCTGGGATTTGGGTGTGGATATGGGTCAGCAAAGACCTTTACAAGGTGACAGACACATCATTAAATGTTTTAAGAAACAAGGGTCCCATTACTAAGTCCCTGAATTTTCAAGGCCATTGGTCTTTTTCAACCAGTTTGATATTAACACACATCTTCGAACTCAAAAACACCCCAGGCTTAGGCATCAGCTGCAAAATGGGGACAGTCCATACTCCTTTGACGGATCTGAGACATCATCTATCTTGTTTTCAAACAACCACGGCACATTAACACAAAATACCACCTTCCTGCTGAAGAAGGAAGTCGGTGAGGAGAGAGAGACAAGAGGTGGAGGGGGTGGGTCTGAATCCATGGTTTCACCAAGTCAGATTTTCCCAGTTTCCCTAAAGGGAAATCTGATCCAAGCTGTGAGCGATCCAATGACTAACCTGGAAAGTTGAAGATTCATACTAGGGAAGAAATGGCAATTCTTCCAAACCCAGGAAATACTGCTGGTGCAGAGACGGAAAGGCTCACACACAAGCATGAAAATCAACTCTCTGTTAAAGCCAACCCCAAAAGTTTAGGCCAGGTAAAGGAACCTAAGCCCTTCATTAATTCCTGTGATCTGTTTAAGCGTTAGGGGGAAAAAAGCCACCTTCAAGTATGAATTTCTGCTCACTTAAGGGATACCATTTCCATCTATTTTAAAAAAAAAAAAAATTCACTTATTCATTCACCTGGCAGGTTCCAGACCTGAAATTCTCAAAATACCATTTACAACAACCACCTTTTCCTTTGCTAATGTGCAAAACCATTTTCTCTTCTACCCGATGAGAAGGCTCCACTCTGAGAACCTCTGCTGAAAGGAATGAGCTGAATTTCCCATGAGCCATCACCCTTTTTCTCTTCCTGCACCCTACAGTCAGAAACTGTAGCCTTCTTCCCAAGAACCTCAAGGCACATGTTTTAATGCGGTACAGTGGATGGGAAGAACAGTACGGGCGGACAGGAAGGACAGATGTAAAAGCCACCAGGAGGACCTGAACACCTTACAACAGACAGAGCTGCACGCAGGCCTGCCTCCAGCCACATCTGGCAGGCACAGGGGAAACATTGTTACCTACGCACTTTACAAAAGTGCAGCACCTCTCCATCCTGTATGTGCTTCTTGCAGTGCTACTCCTATGGGGTCATGCCATTTCAGACTTCTTCAGACTTCTCCACCCAGGCCCTTGCTCTCTAAACTCAGAGGCTGAGCAGTGTTAGTTTCTAGTACCTCTGAATGATCTAAAACCTGAAACTGGGGGCATCCCTAGCTCCCTCCCCTCACACCTATAGATTTAGGGGGTTCTACAGAAAGTTTATTTCTTCCAAGAAAGGATAAGCTGTTTACTGAAATTTTCCTCTTCTTCAAAACCTCCAGACCTCGACAGAGTACCCTCCCCAGAAAGGCATAAGGAAATGATCAACTTTTCCTGACAGGATCTCACCAATGCTTTAGAATAAATAGAACACTCGCATAATAAGCACTGCAGTGGGCGGTGCTATGCCCTCATGTGAAGGACCTCATTGCCCCCTCTCCCCGGCCAGATGCTTGGAACCCACATGGGCATGGCGACTTGGAGGGGGAGGGTCATGTCACAGAGCTGCTCACCTGGGCTTGTCATCTCCCTCAGCTGATACCCTGGAGACATAACCACCAACCTCCAACAGTTGCCAGTGCTCGGTTTGAAATGAGAAAGCCTTGTTAAAAAAATCCCACCCATGGCTCTTCTACCTACTTACCTTGGGTTGCGCTCGACGAGGAAATGCAACTTTTGGGTCAATCTGGGGAAAAAAAATAAAAAAACAAAAAAATGAAGAAGTCAGTGGAGTAGTTTGGAGAGAGGAGGGGAAAAAAATTTATGACCAAGCACCTAATTATTAATCACTCATTTCTCAGGCTTAGAGCTCAGCTTTTAGTAACTTCTTGGGTAACTCAAAAGGCCCCTCAAACCCTGATCTCAACTTTTGCCATCCTTCTCCCTGTAGGACCTATAAGGTTCACCTTTCTACCATGCATTTTAGCGAGTGAAATGTTTTATAAGCCAGAGCTCATGCACGGGACTTCTCTTTCACAGACCCTGCATGGTACCCAGAGCTAATGTGCAATGTGTATCAAGGAGAAAAAAAAATAGACATATGGTATCTGAAAGAAAAACAAAAATCGCAATCTCAAAATTAAATGTTCTTCCAGTGGTAGTGAGTATTTCTTCTCCCTGGTGAAGCAGGGGAAAGGGGATTCCAAAAAAAAATAAAATAAAATAAAATAAACCCAACAATATCTAAAAACCCTCCAGTTATAAAATACAATACTCAGCTCAGATTAACTCACTGGTATTAGCAAAATAAAAGTCACTCAGGATGATTAAAAAGATCTTTTTACAGCCAAGCATGATGGCTCACAGCTGTAACCCCTAACTTCTGAAGTTCAAGGAGGACCACTGAGATGGAAGTCCCTCTGGGTCACCATAGTTGAGTTCTAGGATAGCCTGGGCTACAGAGGGAGACCCTGTCTCAAAAGAAAAAAATTTTTTTTGGTTAATCTCAGAGAATGCAGATATCAATGACTATGGGGCAAGCTGACTTGTTTCTTTAAAAAAAAAAATTGTAGTAAAAGGGGGAAAAGAAAGGTGCAAACGTGAATTAATCCACATGGATTTAAAAATAAAAAAAATAAAAAAACCACAGGTGAAACTACACGTATGAACAACTCAAAGTCCAAATTAGAAAGGCCATCATAGGAGAGTTCAAAAGAGAACGACTGGACAGAAGTGCGACTCTAACGCAATAACTCAAGTATTGCCCTACCCCACCTCCACCCCAAGGAAAAGAGCTCCCTCTCTCCATCAGCAGACTGCTTGCAGAGCACATGATTCTCAATCAGTGACTAGCTTTACAATTCCTACAGAAGCATTTGAATGTAACAGCTGATGTGAGGGGGAAAAAAGTTACCGCCCAGATAGAAAACAGGGAGGAATTTAAAAAATTTCCACTGCCCATTTCCACTAGATTTCTAAACGTCACAAATCTCTAAGTAGAAGTTAACACAGAGGGTGGCATTTGTACTGCTACAAGTTATTTATTTATGAGCTCTGGCTTGTGTGTTAGAATTTCCCCCTTTAAAGAGTAAATCTAAACTTCATGTCAGTTCTGTCACTGGAGAAAATAATAATCATGCTTTGAGAAAAACTCAAAGGGGGTGAAATATACACAACTCCCCCCAATCTACAATCCCTGGGTCCCCTAGAGCCCCAGCCCATAAAACATACAAAGATAAAAACCACTTTTAGTAATATAGCTTCAAGACCTAAAAACCTGCCTTGAGCTTTCTACCTTTAAGCATTCATTACCTGAGAAATGAGAGATTATCTTGCAAAAACTAAAACAGGCCAAAATCTTGGATCTACGAAAACTACCCTTTCATAAAGATTAATAAATATTACTGCGTCTACAGGTGTGCCCAGCACTGACTAGAGTTTCTCTACAAAAGAAATACAACAGGTGTGGATTTCCATTCTGTCGCCAAAACCAAGACAGATGCTTGCCTTTGTTCAGTCAAAAAAAAAAAAAAAAAAAAAAAAGGCCGCCCTCGCACTGATCTGACCAACACACAGGTGCAGTGGAAGTCACCTTGTTTGTGTGGGAATAGATGAGGTGCAAAGCAGGGAATGGCTGAGAGCTGGGGTGAGAAAGTACAGGGAAGGAAATAAAGTACTAAGATTTTAAAAAAAGAGAAAAGAAAAAAGTAAAAATTACAAAACCAAACGCCAATTTGAGACTGCACTGTGTGTGTGTGGTGGTGACATTAGAATATACCCAGAGATCAGAGTTCTCCCCTGTGCAAAGTTTTCCACACTGCGACCTCCAAGGCCTTGGAAGCAGCAAGGCAAGAAGGCAAATCCCCACCTTTTGCACATCCTAGTAAACGAGAGAGAGAGAGAGAGAGAGAGAGAGAGAGAGAGAGAGAGAGAGAGAGAGAGAGAGAGAGAGAGAGAGCGCGCTACCCCAAATTAAAACATTAGTTACTTAGGTACAGCACTAGTACTGACTCTAGAGTCCTCTAGAAAACGCTAGGGTACTATTTTGGATGCAATGGCCTTTACCTAAACAAAGCTTTTAAGGGAACAGTAAACAAGATCCTCGTTTCCATGTCAATAAACCAACCGCTTCTGCCTCTGCCTCCTGCACTGAACGTTGAAACAAAGTCAAAAGCTAGGTTATACTAAGTAACAGCAACCAAAACATGTCTACAAAACAAGGGTGGAAAAGCAGTGGCTACTGAGGATAGAGAAGGATCTGACCTGCCAGCACCCTTTCATACTAAACTCCAGATCTCCCACCCAGGCAAAAGGTGTGGATAAGCCATAACAGATCTGCTTTGAATTCTCCCTGCAAAAGCGTCCTAGCTTTGTAATGCGGGGCCAGCGAAGAAGTCAAGGGAGGAAAAAAAATAAACTATTCAGACATTCCTTATCACCTTGCTAATGATTATTCTTGATATTAAATGATCTGACAGCACCAACAGCCTGGGCTACAAGCTCTGACACGTCTACGACAATTAAAAAGTGACTTAAGTGCCTGAGGTCTTTTCTGGGGG
>NW_022196911.1:84578071-84580905 GCF_008632895.1 Mastomys coucha
GGCAACACCTGACCTCCTAGATCATAAACAAGAGGGTGAGTTTGCAAAATCAATTCAAGTGCACCAAAGGTTACCCGGCTCTCTTTTCCTCCATTCAGAGTTAAAAAGTCGAAAGGGCTCGGAAGACCCTTGCTTTCTGTTGGCTTTACAGAACAGGGGACTGAGGGTCAAGTTTACAGTGGGCAGCTGCCTCACCCCCAAAAAAGCTCGCACCAGAACAGGAGCATCCTATGCAGCCAGCCAAAGCCACATATCACCCTCAGGCCTCCACCTTAAGCAGTAGTATAATTAAATAAATAAGTATTTAAAAAAAAAATCTTAGTGAAATTCTAGTAAGCAAACGGGGAAGGGAGGAGAGGCAGGAAGCCAGCACAGGAGCTAAGAAAACCATTGGGAACTCCCCAGTCTCCTCCACCATTGCATTTATTATTCCAGACTGACATTTTCCACCCCTTATTCTCTCTGACCTCCACCTAAGGACTTTCACCTCTAAACTCTGGATTTTAAAAACTTCTAAAGCTGTAAAAGTATACACACACAAATGAAAGACCTGAGAAGGGGGTGGGGAGATCTGCTTTGAAACCCAAGGTTTATCACCTTTCAATTTGATACCATCTGGAGTAAACCCACTGGATGCCGAATTGCCTCTGCCTGTATCTCCCTTCATTTCTCAAACCACAACTCAAATCACTAGGAGTCCAGTGAAACCTGTTGCCTGGACCTAAGATGAGCGCCCCCTCCCACTGGCCCCACCCCTGCCCCCTCCACCAGGAAGCAGGCTCTGCCTTCCTTCTACAAGACAATCCCAATGCCACAGGCTATGCTCGGCTGACAAAGAAAGTTCCATTTGCTCTGCGGATGAGCTTCTTTGCAAGGTCCCTTGGCGGGAGGCTAGCCTCTCAGGGAGCCGACCCCCCTCCCCCCAACCTTGGCTTGGCAGCCTCTGAAGCTGCAGTGGGACAGACACTAAAAAGGAAACCCCCAAAACCAGCCACCGCAGCAAACTTCAGAGCCAACTCACTAGCTGTTTAAAAGTACCCAGCTCTAGCAGAGAAGCAAAAGAAGGCGCTGTCCCTTTAAACAGGGCTGTCAATGCCCAGACCGGTACGGAAAAGGGGCAAACAAGAACAACTATTTAAAAAAAAAAAAAAAAAAGCAACCTACCGTCTTGGAATCTAACTCGTGGTGGGGCTGACCTAATACTTTATCTACACTTGCTGGGTCTGCGAAGGTGACGAAACCGAAGCCTCTGGAAGGAGACAAAGAGGGAGAAAAACAAACAAAATGTGACACCACTGAATGCAACAAGGAGACCCTATTTGTAGACTGGGGTGCGAATGTTGCCCCCACGCACCCCATCCCCACCAGCTCCCTTTATTCTCCTCTAGCCCACAACCCTCTGCCTTGCAAGGAAAAAATACCAAGGTTAGTGGGGGAAGCGGGACGAGGGGGCAGGGCGGCTGGAGGTAACTTGGAACACGCTGGTGCCTCCACTCTAGGCGCCTCAGTTTCCTCTCCTCCTCTTCCCTTTCTTAAGGCTTTGTTTTATTCCGAAGGAAAACGGGCACTAAGATATCCATTCACCTCCCAAAGAGGGGAATTCAGAGTTTGGGAGTGTGGAGAAGGCATACATTCAAATTTTTAAATTGGAAAAAAAAAAAAAACTATGTGGAAAGTGGATGAACTGAATGTCATTTTAAACAAGAGAACAAGAAGCGACAGGAAAATGACTTCAAGCGGGAGAGATGGGCGTCTCTGAATTCAGAGTTCGGCCCTAATTAACAATAACCTTTGGGGTTATGGGGGGGGAGCGACGTTCCAGCCCAGCCACGCGCCTGAGCCCCATTCTAAATCCGCTTAACTAGTTCCGAAGACACCTCCAAAAATAAAACTAAAACTTTGTTCTAAAATAAAGGCAAAATCGAGAAGGGAATGCGTTACCTGGAGCGTTTCGTTGTGGGATCTCTCATGACCATACATTCTCTAATTTCTCCAAATTTGCTAAAATAGTCTCTAAGGCTATCTGTAGAGAGAGAAAGAGAGAGATGGGGGGGTGGGAGAAGGTGTGGAGAGGGGAGGGAAAAGCAATGCAATTTTTTGATCAAGGACAAAAAGCAAAAGTAGTTTTCTGTTGTTATTCTGTTTTGTTTTTGCAATATTTTTGCACACGCGGGGGGAATTCAGCAACAGAGGTCGCGTAGAGGGCTCGGAAAGGATTTGCTATTTAAAAAAATAACCTTGCACAGGAGAAGTGGGGAGCCAATGGCGGGGAGGGGGGGCTCTTACACTGGGATAACAAAGAGCAATAAAGAAGCCAAGAAGGGGGGGACCCAGGCGTCCCCCCCTCCCTTACTTACCTGGTGAGGTCTGCCAGCTCAGTCCACCGATAAACATTTTACTAGAGGGAGAAAACATAACCGAAGTGAGCACCGATGTCAGATCGGCCATTTTGACGTGTAACTTACAAAAGCTAAAAGGAAAGCTTGGGGGGAGCGGGCGAGCGTGAGCCTGGAGGTGGGCTGGGGGAGAAGGTGGCGGCCCCACGCCACCCCAAGGTGCGCGAGTGCCCCAGGGGTGCGCGCGGGGGCGCGGGGGGCGCGCGGATGCCCCGCTCCGCACCGTCGCCCGCACAGCCCCGAGCGAGCCCGCGGCGGCGCGGTGGGCAGCGGCTGGAAACTTACCCGGGGTCGTGCTGGGAGTCGTTGGCGCTGCCCGAGGTGCCTGGGCTCCCATTTGCCTCCATAGCGGAGCCCCCCCGCCCCCCCACCCCCGACACACCGAGCCCCACAGCGAAGCGGAGCGCAGCGGCGGCCGGCTCCGAGCCCCAGATCTCC
>NW_022196911.1:84581119-84585557 GCF_008632895.1 Mastomys coucha
CCCCCCCCCCGCCTGTCCGCGCGCGCACACACTCGGCCCCCCGCGGCAGCGGGACCCACCAGGGGCGGCGCGCGAGCCCCGCGACTCTCGGGGGGGCGGGGGTGCCCACGCCAACCGGGCGGGGAGACGGGAAGCGCACCCCGAGTCGTCTCAGATCACATGGGCTGGGTGTGGGGGAGGGGGAGGCGCGGGGAGCTCGGCCCGGGCTGTTCGCGGGGCGGGGAGGCGGCGGCGCCCCCGGACCCCCCTAGTTCGCACGACCCATTCAAGTTCGCGGGCCCCTGCGCCCGATTCGGAGGTGGCACCGCCGGCCGCCCTGCCTCTGTGCCCCGGTTTCCAGCCACCGCGCGGAAATTTAGGTCAAGGACGCCGGGAGCACTCCCACACCCTACGCTCCCAGGGCAGTCCACGAGATCCGTGAGATCCCCGGGATCTGGGGGCTTGCGGATGGAGGAGACCCTCCTGCACAAACATCAGCTACAAGTTTTATTTTCCCTTCGCGCGGCAAGTTCTCTGGCTCCCGCTCCACACCGGCACGTCATGCACGGCTCCCCGCCCTTCCCCGGCAGAGGTACGGAGCCGTGCCCGCGAAGGTTATTTCGGAACTTTGAGAAACTGACGTGATAGATAGCAGGGGAGAGCGAGGAAGCCACCAGACTTGCTTTGCGCCTTTCTGAAACCGCGTTTTTGAAAATATAATAAAGTGGGATTTTTAGGGGTCAAGGTCAAATGATTGGAGTTCAAAGCAAATGTTCATGGAGAATGAGTAGCAGTTTGGGAGCATCCGGAGGGTGGCTATGATTGGTGCTTATTTCAGAAAATCCTGGATCATTCATCCGTTATCTAACTTATTTTTATTATGTTTAAAGTTACTACGGCTTCCTCTGTAAGAGAGTATAAGTGCCAAGAGTGAAATGCCCCTCTACATCTCAAGACCTGAGGTAGGTCTTTGAGATAACAACGCACCTTACCCCTAGTTTTTGGAACCATAAGGTGTCTCACAGCTTCTGGCATGCAGTTGGTGTTTAGTAAAAGTTCCCTTCCTCCCCTGGCGAAGTGTAAACTCCAAAAGATTGGCGACTGTAGCTTCCGAGAGGAATCGCACACTTCGTATTCCAGGCTGGCCAGATTCAGGCTGTATTCAATTTATGGAATATTTAAAACAACATGGATACAATTATCCTTATTGTTTTTAATTATTACAATAAACCAAGTTAATATGGCATGAGGGGCAACATAAAGTTGTGGTTCATCAAATACTCGGATTAATGTTAAGCATGCATTGATGCTCAATTAACACTTTCCCATTAATTTTCATAGAATTAGGAGACAATGGAATTCAATCATCACCAAAACTGTGCGGTGTCCATTGTGGGTTTGGGGACATTTGGAAAATCTCAACACAGCCAAAGCTTTGAGTGGTCAGACTGTCAATCTCTCTGTCCCCTAAATTGGGATAATGCCTCCCTGGCAGCATCCATGGGTGGAGCATTTGTAGTGAACAATGTAACAATGTCAAAGTCCCTTTTTAAATTTTCCAACTTCCATGGACTGTGTTTATTATGAATTATGAATATGGTTTTTAGAAGGCACTTCATAAGACTTCAAACCACAAACCCTGCTGTTTCCCAACACTCCAAACTGATTTTTGAATCATCTGGGGTCCCATGTGTTAAAGAGCTGCATATTATGATGGTAATTGTTTTGTTTTTTTTTTTTTGCGATTATTCTCAATCACAAAATACAGGCAACACAGCTAATTGGATTATATTTTGGATTTTTACAGCAGAACCACAGACCATGAGAGCTAGAAAGGCCTTTCTTTACCCAGCTCCTTCCTTGAATATGGGAGTCCCAAAAATGCCAGGCTGTCAGGCCACCTTCCCACCCCAACCAGTTAATACCTAAGAGGGGCTCTGGCCATGGTCCAGTGCCCTTTGGCTCTGTAGCATGCATATTCGTGCTGCCTGTCCCTCATAAGGCAGAAGTCGGTGGCTATCTTTCTGATGTAGACTTGAACAAACTGTTAAGTGGTAAGCTGAGGGAAGACGTGATGGGGGCGGGGCTCCCAGTTCTACAGTGTCCAAGCCAGAGACTGAGAAAGAAAGGACTAAAGAAGAAGGCTCCATCACTCCGTTGTTCTTACTTAGGTTGGTATTGTTGGAGTTGGAGTCTTGCAATGCAAGAACCCAGACAGGCCTTGAGAAGGAGATATTATTCTGCCACTGGCCACACCACCACCACCAAGTTTTATTTTCCCTTCCCAGATTGTGTTGTTTTGTTGAGATGGCGTGTCATGCGGCCCAGGCTGATGGCGAACTCCATAGATTGTGAAGGATGGCCTTGAACTTCTGATACTCTTGCCTCTGCTGTTGCCATTATAGCTTTGTATTACCATGCCAAAGATGGCAGTGCTGGAGATCAAACCCAAGGCTCTGTGCTTGCTAGAAAGAAGCTTCCACCAACCCAGCCACATGCCCAGCCTTCAGCAGGTTTTTTGCTTGTTCCATCTGACCGCCCTCACCACTCGCCCCAGGTAGCAACATTTTGACTACAGGCCTTCTTCCCCTGCTCTGTGATTCTGAGTTTTGACTGATGTACAGAATGTATGGTTGAACCATCAAGATAAACATGCAGGACAGTTTCATTGTCCAAAACAAACACAAAAAACCTCCCTCCTGCTGCCCTTTGCGCTAGGATATTAGTAAGACTTGACGATTCAGTGTTTCTTCTCCAGCTCTCTCACTCAGGGTACCAGTTGGTGGTGCTGTATAACTCACTGCCTTGAGGACCCAACCCCCACTCCATCCTGCCCTTGCCCACACTTTCCTGGATTCTCTGGTCCTTGGCCACCTTTCCTTCTCTATCTCTGGGTCCTCCCTGCGTCTCTGCTTTTCCTTTAGATATTGGTATGCTTCCTCAGCCTAATGCTCTCCCGCAGTGACACCCTCTCTGGATGACCTTCCTAGCTGGATGGGTTTAAATACCACCTACATGCGGATGCTGCTCTAGATCTCCGGCCCTGACCTTGCCAGAGTTTCAGGCTCTGCATAGTACTTTTCTCTATACATCTCCACTTACCTTTCCTAAAGGTATTCCGGACGCAACACAGCCAAAGCCACATACATGCTATTCTCTCGTACATTTGAACCTCTTTTTGGAATCAGTGAATTAGCCTCAGCCAGTTGGAGGAAGCATGGTTGAACTCTGCCCTTACCATGTGCAGCTCTGTAGAATCCACCTGGTAAATTTCGCTCAAATCTGTTTATTATTATTATTATTATTATTATTATTATTATTATTATTATTATTATTTATTATTTAAATTTTAAAACTTTTATTTCCATGGTCTATGTGTGCATGTGTGATCATAGGACAGCTTTCAGGCGTCTGTTCTTTCTCCTAGGTTGCACAGGTTGAATTTAGATTGTCAGGGTCAGGCTTCATCAGCAAGAATTTATACCCAATGTACCGTCAAAGCCATCTCTCCTGTTACAGAATATCAGACCTCTTGCACCTAGGCTCCAGAATAATCTCCCACAGCTGCCCATAAGGACTCTTAGTTCGTTTATATGCCTGGAAAGCTTTCCCACACTTCTCTAACCAGGTCAGATGTCTCTTGATAGACACTTAACCCACCAGAAGGTCCTCCGTGTACCTTACCTTGTGTGATCATTTACTTTACTATCCATCACTGCCAGGCCGAGAGCTCCCAGCCATTTTTGCTCTCCTTGTACCAGTACAGTACCTGCTAGTTCATGGCTGACAATAAATAATTTTGGTGGGGGACAGATTGATAAATGAGTGGATGCTGCTGTCCAGTTTCACCCTAGGACCTGTTTGGTGTGGTCATGTTTAGAAGTCAACTGGCTGCCATTTCCCCCTAATGTTATTGTCCCTCTATATTGGTCTCCTAATGTTATTGTCCCTCTATATTAGTCTCCTAACACGATAAATGTTGCTTGCATTCTTTTGTTTATTTGTTTGTTTGTTTTTCGCTTTCTGGAACAGTGTGTTAAAGACTGGAATTAGCCTTGGCCTAATGATACACACCAGTAACTGGGAGGCAGAGGCAGGAGGATCACTGTAAGCTCAGGGTTAGCCTTGTCTGCAGAGTATGTCCCAGAGCAGATAAGAATACATAATAAAACCCTGTCTCAAACAAACAACAAAAATATGATGCTTATTTATTCTTAAATGTTTTCTAGAGTGTTCTGGTAAACTTCTGGTCTGGGATAGCCATTTCATAGGTTGATTTTAAGTACAGACTACATTTCCTTACAATTACAAATTTCTTCAGGTATTATGTTTATATATTTTTCAAGGAAATTATCCATTCCATCTTTCCTTGTTTATTTGGTTGGTTGGTTTGGTTTGGTTTTTGTTCGTTTGATTGATTGGTTGGTTGGTTGGTTTTGCTTTTTTTTTTTTTTTTTTT
>NW_022196911.1:84585688-84607415 GCF_008632895.1 Mastomys coucha
TTATTATTATGTGTAGGTACACTGTAGTTATCTTCAGAAACACCAGAAGAGGGCATCAGATCTCATTACGGATGGTTGTGAGCCACCATGTGGTTGGTGGGATTTAAACTCAGGACCTTCGGAAGAGCAGTCAAGTGCTCTTAACCGCTGAGCCATCTCTCCAGCCCCTTGTTTTGTTTTTTTGAGGCAGTTTCTTTGTATAGCTGTGATGGCTATCCTGGAACTTGCTCTGTAGAGGCAGAGGCTGCCTCTGCCTCACCACCACCATCACCGCCACCACCCCAGTGCAGGGAGCAAAGGTGTGCACCACCACACCCTGATGTTGTCTAGGTTTTCAAATGTACTAACAAAATGCATTTGACAGCTTTCCTGTAAGATACTTTAAACTTGGTCATGCCTATCTACAGTGCCCATCTGCTTCGTTCCGAATATTATTTTACACATAGCTTCCCTTATATGGATGAATTGAGCCAGAAGTCTGTGTTGTTTTATGGGGAGGTCTCAGGGAGGCAGAGATTGATCTTCATTTTATTTATAGAGCCAGGATCAAACCCAGGGCCTATGGATGCTCTCCCAAGGTCTGGGGTATGGGGGGAAGGGTGTGCTAAACTGTTTTGTTGTTTTATTTAAACTGTGTACCTTATATGTGGTAGGAACCAAACCCAGGCTCCGCTATAAGAGTAGTGTTTGCTTCTATAGAGCGGTATTTGCTGCCCTCTCTCCGGCCCTTGTCTGGGGTTTTAAAACTGGAGTTTCCATTCTACAAGTGTCTTCAAAAAATCATGTTTTGGGTTTTGGTTTAGTTTTTGTAACACATTTTTTCTTTTTTATTCTTTTTGTTCCTATTTATCTTATTTTCTTACTATTTAAGAATAAGGCTGGGCAGTGGTGGTGCACACCTTTAATCCCAGCACTTGGGAGGCAGAGGCAGGCGGATTTCTGAGTTCGAGGCCAGCCTGGTCTACAGAGTGAGTTCCAGGACAGCCAGAGCTATACAGAGAAACCCTGTCTCGAAAAAACCAAAAAAAAACAAAAAACAAAAAAACAAAAAAGAAAACAACAACAACAACAAAAAGAATATTATGTTGCATAGCACTTTATTTTTAAATGTCTCACTATGTTGGCCTCCCAGGTGCTAAGATTATATGTGTGTAACTCCTCAACATCATTACATTCTTTTAGCTTTCCAATGTATCCTCTTATTTTATCCCTTTCTCCCCCCCACCCCAGGGTTGAACATAAAGCCTCATGTATACTTGGTAAATTCTCTACCACTGTGCTACATTCCGAGCCTCTGGTGGCTCTTTCTTCGTTTCTTGATGGGTTTTTCCATCTTATTTTGATTTGGTTTGGTTAGGTTTGGTTATTCTGAGACAGGGTCTCTTGAAGCCTATGTTGGCCTCGAACTGCCTCTACCTCTTAAGTACTAGAATTATAGCATATGCCACAATACACAACCTAGTTAATTCATCTTAGACTTTTGTTTTCTGATCCATAAGGTTACAGACTTCTTTCTAGGTATCACTCAAACTGCATTCTCCAAGATATATAGGCTCTTTTTATTTTCAAGACAGGTTTTCTTTGTGTTTTTTATCTGCATAGCCCTGGATGCCCTGGAACTTGCATTGTAGAAGAGGCTGTCCACAAGCTCACAGAGATCCACCTGCCTCTGCCTCCCGAGTGCTGGGAGTAAGGGTGTGTAGCACCACTTTCCAGTGATGTATAGGCTTTTAAATCATTATCTGGTTAATAAAAATTAGAATTTCTGAGAGGAAAAAAAAAAGAATTTCTAAGAATGAAAAGTATTTGAAACTGTTGTTATTAATGTTTAACCAGACTGAATTAGAATTTTTAAAAAGGGCAGTTGCCACATGCATCAGACACTTTGTGACTTACTGAAGCTTGCTTTGGCTCATGGTCAATATTTTATAAATCACTTATTGTTAAGTAATTTTCTACCTAGATGGTTCTCATCAGATCAGACTTGCTATTTGCATTAAGATTTGCTATAACCTTACTAGTATTTTGTTTACTTAATATATCATCTTTTAAAGGAGTACATTACATTTTCTCTCTGATTGAAGTCTGGAAAGATAGCCTGAGGACTCAAGTTCAATCTCCAGGACCCAAATAGAGGGAAAAGGACTCCTAAAAGTTGTCTTTCATCTCCACACGTGTACTGTGATGCTCCCCTGTGTGCAAACATACTTAAAACAAATATAATATACAAAGGAAGCAATTTTTTTAAAAGATTTTATTTATTTATTATATGTATCCAATGTAGCTGTCTTCAGACTCTCCAGAAGAGGAAGTTAGATCTTGTTTCAGATGGTTGTGAGCCACCATGTGGTTGCTGGGATTTGAACTCAGAACCTTTGGAAGAGCAGTCGGTGCTCTTAACCACTGAGCCATCTCTCCAGCCCCAAAGGAAACAATTTTAAAGCTTTAAATATTGTCTATGCTCATACTTGCTAATTTCTCAAAAATCTCTCAAAGTTTGCTGTCATATTTTAAACGTATGTTGCCAGAGGCAGCAAAAAGAAGTGTTAAAATCTCCTCACTATAGCTATGCACTTTTCTGTGTCTTCCTTCCTCTTACGTTTTGCGCTGTCTTCAGACACACCAGAAGAGGGCATCGGATCCCATTGCAGATAGTTGTGAGCCACCTCATGGTTGCTGAGAATTGAACTCAAACCTCTGGAAGAGCAGTCAGTGCTCTTAATCGCTAAGCCATCTCTCTGGCCCCACTTTTGTATTTTTCTAAGTTCTATTTTTTCTTTTTTAAATGTGTCTGTCTGTATGTGTAGGCATGGTCGTACACATGCTAGGTGAGGCCAGAGAGCATGTCAGGAGGTTGTATTCAACCTTGCTTGGGTGCTGGGAACTAATTTGGGTTCTCTGAAAGATCAACTAATGTTATTAATCCAGAGCCATCCATCCATCTACCTATCCACCCACCATCCACCCATCCATCCATCCATCTGTGCTGGGATTACAGATGTGTACCATCATGGCCAGAGTATGGTATGCTAGGGATAAAACCCAGGATTTTGTATATGATAGGCAAGCATTTTACCAAGCAGGCATGTGGCTTATTTTAAATCTACCCAGTTTTTAGTTTTAACATTTTTAAAAACAGAGTTCAATTTTTCGTTTTTGATGAGTATGAGTGTTTTGCCTGCGTGCATATATTAGTACCACGTGTATGACTGGTACCCATAGAGTCAGAAGAGGGCATGGGACCCCTAGAACTAGAGTTCTACATGTTGTGACCCACCAGCTCAGTACTGGGAACCAAACCCCAATCCTCTGCATGAGCAGCAAGTGCTCTTTTCCACTGAGCCTGTCTCTGCAGCCTCCAGTGTTTACTGGAACTAGCAAGTGTTGGAATGATTTGTTACACAGCGCAGATAACTAATACACAGGGCCAGCCTTCTGATACGCTTCCTATAGCTGCCTAGTATATAGGTTTGCAACAGGATTCATATGCTAACATTTGTAGAATGCTTAGCTGGACCCTGAGCAAATGAACTACAGATTAGCTACAGAACAGCAATTGCGTATTATTAATGTCGTCAGATTGCAACACATTTCACGTTCAATTAACTGAAACGCTCTTTCAGGAGCATGGCTTGGCTCATCTTCTCATCCCTACTGCATACTTAGAAAAGGTCACTGTCAAGATAGAAAAGTATATATGTGATTTAAATGTCTTGACTCAGTTGCTAACAACCACGAGCGTGTTTTCAAATTGGAAAAGCAAGATGAATTTCAACTTGCTCTTTTTCCCCACAATGCTCTGTTTACTTTCTGGTATTGCATTTCTCTGCCGTGCTGGGCGCCTGGCTTATTAAAGAGTCTGTTCATTTATCCGCCTCCTGGAGTCTCACAAGCAAGCCTTACTTTTCAAAAGAGACATGCCAGACTTTGCACCCAAAATAAAAGTGAGTTGTATTTTTACTAGAAACCATTTAGTGAAATGCATTTTTATTCATGAAAATTTCACCAAGTAGAAGTTCCCTGTCGAAAAGTAATGGGTCCTTTGTATTTTCCTTAAGTAAATAAATAGTTTCTTTCCTCGGGAGCCATGACTACTGAGGCCACTCTTGAATTCAGGGATAGTCTGTGTTCCTCCACTAGAACGTGAACATGTGTACAGAGATCCTAAGTCAGCCCTTGCTCTAATACTGTGTAATAAGGGAGGTAGGGAGTAACTTGGAAGAAAAAAACACTCAAAAAGAGTGAGATAAAGCAAAATTAATGTTTTTCAAACACCCTTACTGATCTGACACCTTTATAATTATTTTCTTCTAACATTGTCTGATATGTTTAGATATGCAAAAGTGTATTTTAACTTCAATGAGAGAGAACATTTTGTTTTTTTCTAACGGGGGAAGAGAATACAAAAACTTTCCTGGAACACCTAAAATATATTTAGCCCAAGGTTTTCTTCTTTTCTATTTTTCATTTTCTTTTCCATGTTCACATTTGACAGAGTTGGAAATCTGGTGTTCTGGCTAAAGAGTTGAGTTCCTTTTTCGCCTCTTGCGGCTCTCCTTTCTCACCTCCAGCTTGAAATGACTACACGCAGCCAAGGTGCGCCAGCTAGGCTACTCATGAATCAGGAGGATTTATGGACCGACCATAGGAGAGGGATGACCTTCATAGGTAGTGGGAGGCAGGCCTCGGAAAACATCACCTTTAGGAGTTTTAAGAGGTGGCCTGTCAGTTTGACATTGGTCCCCTTCGGCTTCGGCAGGAGACTGGCTTCCAGAGCATGGTAAGTATAAGACTTAAACAGGAAGTTTCCGTTCTTATAAAAAAGAAGAAAATAAAATACCCCAGGGCTGCTCTTCTGTGACCGTTAAACTGTTTAACTGCTGCCTGCCTTTCTGTCATCGCTACGCTCTTCTTATACACGGAGGTAAATATTTTATTAAACATCTTCGTGCTCGGCAGTTAGGAAGCCCTCTGCTGCCTAGGCCTGGCTGTCGCTCCGCGTTGCCAGGGAGGGGGACGAGGGTGGGCTCGAGCTTCACAGAGGAACTGCACAAGCTCTCCGTTCTGTCCAGCACTTTCCACCTGGAAACCATTTTCTCCTCTGGCCTCTCAGATTTAATCTTCCATCTCTTCTTTTTTAATCAGCCACCAACTTCGTCTTGATGAAAGGGGCCGGACTCCCAGAAGAAAATAGCTTTGCCTTTCAACTCCACCTGGAAACGGTTGACATGGAGCCACCGCTACCTTCCCTGACGCCTGTCCACTGGCCTTGGGGCTTCCCCCATCTCTGCCAAGGCTGGCCCCTGCCAAACAAATCTAAATATCACAGCTGGAAGTACAGGGTCTCCCCCGCCCCCAACCCTTTCTCCCATACTCTATACGTTGTACCTTGGCACCTTTCAACGTTCTCTGTAGTCGTTCTGAGCACCCGCATCCTGCCCGTCCACCATGGCAACAGGCTCACAGACCCACAACTAACTACACGTTAGGTTTTTTTTTTAAAAAAAAAAAAAACTTTTGTTCACCCTTTACACAATACAGGAGGTGGCCACAGCAGCGGCACACAGCGTGGCAACAGTGTCACTCCATCATGTGTTTGTATCTCCGGAAGGCCGGTCCAACAAAATCTATTGCCACGTTTGTGAGAAATTGCCACTTTGTAGAAGAAACGCGCACTTTGGAGGACTGTGGGTGAGAGCGCCCTCTACTGGTGATCAGAGGAAGCGCCTTTTACTGTAGGTTCCCTCTTTCTGGTGGAGCAGAGAAAAAAAAAAAGACTGCACCCCCTTCCCTTTACAGACTCTCATTCCAGAGTTCAAGTTCCTGCTCTCAAATTCTCACATCAAAATCTTACCAATTTAGGGGTGTCCTGTAGCTGATGCCACGACCCACCACGATAGCCAATGCTGCACTTTCTACAATTACTACCAATCTGCTAAAAAACAAAACAAACAAACAAACAAAACCCTAAAAGGAAGGGAACTCCAACAATAAGTTGGAATCGAATCTGCTTAGGCAAACAAGGTATTGACACAAAAGGACAGAGGGGGAGAAAGGAGTGAGAAAGAAGAATTAGGTGTAACGAGAACAAAGGGTAGACTGCAGTGCAAATTGCTTGCTGGGCAAGACACTCATGCTAAAAATAAAGTAGGCTGGAGAGGACATCACAAATAAAGATGTGCTGTGCCCATGGCAGGAGGAGCCAGAGGCCTTGTGAATCAACGCTGCAATTAGAACAATACCAAAATGGGACCATCATGGAAGGCAGGTAGTCATGTACGTGACATGAATTTGAAGTGAACCAAAACCAATTATTGTTGTCACCATCCTCTTACTTTCGAGGGTGGGATGATGCTGGAGGCCCTCTTAACAGAGACTGGCTCCATTTCTGGGTTCTAAGCAGGCTCTCGAGGTTCCCATCATCTGTTCGGCCAATGCCACGTGAGAAAGGAAGGCAGGACCTGGTTTTGTGTCTACTAGCGTAGGTCACAGATAATTGCAAGCATTGGGTGGAGGGAAGGACTCAATTGTCCAAATGGCTGATGGGAGGGCTCGTCTGACAGAAGGCATTCAGTAGAAAGGCTCTTGTGAGGTGTGTATGTGCATATTGGAGAGGGAGGTATCGGGGGTTAGCCCATCACAGGCTTGATGTGAACCCATGGCACAAGGAGGCTGTGGAGAACCCGAATGCTGTCTTCACCTCTATTAATAGTATAGCGGAGTGTGCAAGAAAGGAGGCGGTAATTCTAGGGTGTGCCAGCAGGTCAGGCCATGCGCAGTTTTATGCTCTGTCCTGCAGACTGGGTTTTAAGAAGTGCTGGCAAATTTAAGCCTCTCCAGACAGCTGTGAGAGGGATTGCACTTTGGTCTTTAGACAATGCCAGGATAAGCCTCACAATCCATTCACAATGGGCAATATCAAAATGGCTCTGCACCAAATCCACGGCGCCTCGGGAGCCAGGACCCGGAATCATGTTTCTGGTATTTTGAGCTTTGGAGAGGAGAGGTTTCCCTATCCATATAAAGGGACAAAAATTACCCAATCTACCTTCAACATCATTTGAAGGATTGTCTGCTCATCTGAGCCAGTGTATGCAGATCATCTATGGAAGAGTCCACTGGGTACCAAGCAGAGGGGACATGAAGACAAGTCATGCCATTTGTATTTGTCATTGAGGAGCCTTACATCCAGTCAGGACAGAGAAGCCCATAAACAGGTACTTTGCACCCAGTGTGACAGACGAGGATGGGCATGTGCGTTGGATTGAACTGTGATGCAATTAATGTCTTAAAAGAGTGATAGAGGGCTGGCAAGATGGCTCAGCGGTTAAGAGCACCGACTGTTCTACCGAAGGTCCTGAGTTCAAATCCCAGCCACCACATAGTGGCTCACAACTACCCGTAATAAGATCTGAGACCCTCTTCTGGTGTGTCTGAAGATAGCTACAGTGTACTTAATTATAATAATAAATAAATCTTTAAAAAAAAAGTGATAGAGAAAACCAGAGCTCTTGTGGCACAGGCATTTGCAAATACAGGAAGGAAAGGGAGCCACTGGGTGTGAGAGAGGAGAACCCAGGAAGGAGAAAACATTACAGCCACAGGCTGGGAAGCACAGTGACTGTGTGCTTTGCTGCGCAAGCATGAGAACCTTAGTTCGAATCCCCAGCATCCATGTAAGAAGTTGTTGTAATTACGTGCACCCACCTGGGGAGTGGAAATGGGAGGATATTTGGAGTTGGCTGACTGTCAGCCTTGCCCAAGGTCAATGTGAGACCTTATGTCATCGGAGTAAGTGGAGAGGGACACACATGCATACAGACAAACACCACACATAACGCACACATACCACACTTCCAGAGATAGGAGAGAGAGGTGGGAGAGAGAAGGGGAGAGGGAGAGAGATTAGAACCAAGAAAATTCAAGGTTACCAAAGACAATAGAAAGCCGGGTCGGGTGGTGGTGGCACACACCTTTAATCCCAGCACTTGGGAGGCAGAGGCAGGCAGATTTCTGAGTTTCCAGGCCAGCCTGTTCTACAGAGTGAGTTCCAAGACAGCCAGGGCTACACAGAGAAACCCTGTCTTGAAACTGTCTTGAAAAAAAGGAAAGAAAAGAAAAATGACTGGGGCTGGCAAGATGGCTCAGTGGGTAAGAGCACTGACTGCTCTTCCAAAGGTCCTGAGTTCAAATCCCAGCAACCACACAGTGGCTCACAACCACTCCTAATGAGATCTATGGAGTGCCTGAAGGCAGCTGTGTACTTACATATAATAATAAATAAATTCTTTAAAAAAAGAAAAGAAAAGAAAAATGACACCTTGAGGTGAAGTCCATTCACTGAAGGGAGAGTGTCCTAGCTGGGGTGACTGCTGTGATGAAACATAATAACCAAAGCATCTTGGGGAGGATAGGCTTACACTTAGAGGTGACAGTCTATCACTGAGGGACATCAGGATGGGAACTCAAGCAGGGCAGGAACCTGGAGGCAGGAGCTGATGTAGAAGCCATGGAGGAGTAATGTTTACTTGCTTGCTCCCCATGGCTTACTCAGCCTGCTTTCTTATAGACCCCGGGACCACCAGCCTAGGGATGACACCGTCCACAATGGGCTGGACCCTCCCCCATCAATCACTAATCAAGGAAATGCTCTACTGGCTTACATACACACCAATCTTATGGAGGCATTTTCTTTTCTTTTTTTTTTCCAAGACAGGGTTTCTCCGTGTAGCCCTGGCTGTCCTGGAACTCACTCTGTAGACCAGGCTGGCCTGGAACTCAGAAATCCGCCTGCCTCTACCTCCCAAGTGCTGGGACTAAAGGCATGCGCCACCACTGCCCGGCTGGAGACATTTTCTTAACTGGGGCTCCCTTCTCTCAAAGTACTCTAGCTTGTGTCAAGTTGGCATAAAATTAGCGAGCACGTAGAGATTGGAAATGGCATCTATAGTTGTCAATATTTTTCATAAAGATAGCAGTGTGTGGATGCTGCATGTCTGTTATCCTGACATTCTGATAGCTGTGGCAGGAGGATCCTGTTCTCAAGGCTTAGCGTGTAACTCAGTAATAAGAGCATTTACAGGCCCTGGGTTCAATCCACAGTGCCACAAACAAAAAACAAAACAAAACCCTTCAGAAAACTAACAAAAGCAGAAACATTTCATTTACAAAGTTTGTGCAAAGTGTTGTTGATTGATTGACTAATTGGTTGATTGGTTGGTTGATTGATTTTTTTCAAGACAAGGTTTCTCTATGTAACTTTGGCTCTCCTGGAACTTGCATTGTAGACCAGACTGGTCCTCAACTCAAAGGTTCACCTGTGTCTGCCTCCCAAGTGCTGGGATTAAAGACGTGTAGCACCACACCCAGCCTAGAAGAATGCATTTATTAGGCATCTGTCACATACCCAGAATATTACTACACACTATGAAAGTTCAAACTGCTAACAATTCTGTTGAGCCCCACTTCAATATTAGTGATAAGCCTAGCACCTTTATGACTGCTCAAGAATAGTGGAAACCCATGGTATGACTTGTATAAATGAGGGAGGCAGGCAAAGTGGAATTTCGGTGGCCAGTGGCTCTGATCCTGGGTGATATTCCTTATAGTCATACAGAAGGGCCAGGAAAAAAAAAATGTCGTCTCTGTGATGCAGATATAGTGACCACCTGTTGGCCCCTCCACCTTGTTCATGGGCAGTTTCCTCTCCGAGGAGTCCCTCTCTGGCACATTTCTTTTCTTCATATCCCTGGTGTTTGCTCCCATTTTGTTATTAACCAGTGGGATTAATATTACTCTTTACCCTGCTCGCATCCCAGAGCCAACACACACTGTTTTTTCATCAGTGGGCTTGTGTCTGGTTGATTAGTTATTCATGTATAGTGTAAGAAGGGCTGATACAGAGAAATGATTGTGGAGAAGCCAGCCGTGCCAGCTCCAGGCTTGACTTCTTTCTTTCTTCTCATCTTTGTGGGAGTAAGTGGATAGGCAGGTAAGTAAAGGCATGACGATTACTTGCATAGATGGTTAAAACTTTCCATTAGCCAAACTAGTGACTGGAGCCAATTGGAAGGAATTAAAGCAAATAGCCCTTGCTGGTACCTTCTCTCGGAGTCCTCACTCTGCACCTGAGACCCTCATCAGCTTCTGGAGGTGACCGGCCCAGTCTTGAACCTAAACATCCCACATCCCTGAGCCCTGTGAATGCAAGTTAAGAACTGCCGTCGAGCTGTTCGCTCCAGATCCCAGTGTAGCCTATGTATCTTTTGTGTGCTCGTTTCTTTCATAGGTTGGGGTTTCCCAAAGGTCCACGCGTGGGTTCACTCTTCCCCACATCACCTGATCCCATCATGGTAGCCAGAGCTGACTTCACAGGACACAGAGCACATAGCCCGATCGATTCTCACCACATAGAACTGACTTGGCTGTGACCTGAGGGCCTTATGTGACCTCGGTCAGCTTTTCCTGTGCCATCCGTCCTGTCCTTCCTCCAACTAGAGAATTCTGATGCACTTCCGCTGCCTGGAACGTTGAAGAAGGTGGCAGGAGCTCAGCAGTTATTTATTGAACGAATGAGCCTTAAATGTCCTTAATACTCTTCCAAAGGGCAGCTTTATTTTCAGAAAAGCCAACATTAAAATATCATCTGATAGAAGGGATATATTCAAGAGATGATCGCTGAAATTACAAGGTGCGTTGACACAGGAAGTGCGTTTCCGGTTCTTAGCAACTGTCTGTAAAAATCCAGGGGAAGAGAAGTTTAACCCCCAAACCGAAAATATTTCCCACCTCATTTCAGATCATTTCCTATCACATCATCCTGATTTTTTTTTTCCTACTTCGCACCTCTCGAGATGTGCAATTATGGTGTTGATTTATGTTCCCTCCCTCACTGGCCGTTTCTCACTTCCATTCACAAGCAGAGTATCAACTTGGCTGGCCCTGTTCCCTATACACACCTAGGACAAAGATTGTTCTGAAAGCATTAGCTCCAAAAGTGGCCTTTAAGTGGTTAGAAATAACCAAGATGAACACGAGGCTCAATGAATGGTGCAGGCCTGTGCTTGTTCACAAAACATCCGGCTGCAGAGCACTTTGGAGCAGAGTCATGGAGAGTGGACAGTGCATCACCCAAGCAACAGGGCAGGAATCAGATCCCCCCTCACTTTTAGGAGATATCACAGACTAGACAGACACACGGCACTCAGACACAGGGATTCAGGCTATGCAGAATCTTAGGATCAGTTGCAAAGATGGACCTACAGGATGTGTCAAGATGTGAGGGCTGGAGAGATGGCTCAGCAGTTAAGAGTACTGACTGCTCTTCCAGAGGTCCTGAGTTCAATTCCTGGCAACCACATGGTGGCTCACAGCCATCCGTAATGGGATCTGATGCCCTCTTCTGATATGTCTGAGGAGAGCAACATGTACTCACATAACATCAAAATAAATAAATGAATCTTTAAAAAAAAATGTCCCAGGTTGTTGGCAGGAAGTAGTTACAATCTCCTGGACAGCTGAAACTAACTTCTGTCTGGTGTGGAGATGCACCGGCTGTTGTATTTGCTCGTAGGCCTGCAGGGAAGGATAGGCCTGACTTTACCCAATTCCAGACAACACTCACTCTAGGAAACAAACCACTGTGCTAGTAGTTGCTGTGGGTAGAGGAGAGGTGAAAGGAGGGCCACTTGTTCCGAAGCTAAAGACCACCACAGGGGAACCAGGAGACAGCAATGATGGCTCCCAGATAGGATGAAGAGGATGGACGGCAGGGAACAGGGAATGAGGAGCCTAAAGTCATATACACAAGTTATATATACACAAGGAAGGTGGAGAGTCCACTTTGCAGAGGCAGGTAGACAATAGCACATGAGGGACTCTAGAGATCTCCCTGGAGGCAGGGAGCGTCTAAGATGGGTACAAGGACATTCCTGATGATGTATTCCTGAAAATTCCAGAACCATACCTCAGAACCCATCCTTAAAGCCAGCAGCTGGAGTCATGGACCGAGAACAAAATCAATATGGTTTGTTAGTAAAGGTCTGGAAGGCGTTGGGAGCTTGGCTAGAATCAGGGTGCAGGCTAGGCAGGGAAAACCACAGGTGGCCCCACAGTGATGGAGGAGGAAGGAACCCAGGGCCCTTAGGAACTGGACAAAAGAGTAAACACACATTAGATGGTATGTGTGAGAGGGAGAAGAAGGTACTTAATTAGGCAAAACAGGAAGTCCCCTTTGTTTTCCATGGTAGATAAGAGTATGTGTCAATTAGACTGACCTAAAGATGCTTAGAAGCTAGGTAAAGCATTATTTTGGATACATCAATATGAAAAGAGCAACCTTCGGCATGGCTAAAGATATAAAAAGCAACCCCTTCTTTTCTCTGAGAGTGGGACAGACTTTTGTTCATTTGATTGATTGATTGATTTTTGCTACATTGGACATCAGAATCCCAGGCTCCCCCTCCTCTGGGCTCCATTGTTTACAATGCTCCTCATTCCCATAAACTCTAGGCTTGTGGCCACAGACGGAGGGCTACACTCTTGTCTTTTCTACTTCAGAGGCATTCAGACTTGGACTGAGGGACACTCTCAGCACCCCAGGTCTTTAGTATATGGCTCCTTGTGAGTTGCCCCAGCTTCCCTAATTGTAAGTGTGCTCTTAAGTCCTTCCCTCCTCTCTCTCTCTCTCTCTCTCTCTCTCTCTCTTTCTTTCTCTGTCTCTCTCCCATCTACCTACGCATCCTCCATCTTTTATGTGTACATACAATATCATCTATGTATGTATGCATGTATCTTTCACATACGCATGTATGTGTATTGTGTACATATGTATATATGTACATATGTATGTGTATGTATGTGTGTATGTATGTATGCATCTATCCATCCGTCCATCCTGCTGGTTCTGTTGCTCTGAAGAACAATGACGAACACAGTTCTAGAGCTGGGCAGGGTGGTTTACTCTTGTGATCCCAGTCCCAGTGTTTTCAGCAGGCTGAAGCAAGAGAGTCATAAGTTCAAAGCCAACCATATTTAAATGTTGAGTCCTAGCCCCTCATGGGCTATATAGTAAAACTCTAACTTTAAAAGAGTGTTGGGTTGGGGCCTGGAGAGATGGCTCAGTGGTTAAGAGTACTTTCTGTTCTTGAGGAGGATTGAAGGTCACTTCCCAGTACCCATGTAGGGTGGCTCACAATGGCCTCAAACTACAGCTATGAAGGCCTTAATGCTCTCTTCTGGACTACATGGGCACCTACAGTCTCTTATGCACATATCCACATAACTAAAAAGTAAAAATAGCTGGACATGGTGGTTATCTTTTTCCCATTAATTTATTTATTCATTTTACATCCCAATTGCAAACCCCTGCCTGTCCCTTCTCCTATTCCTCCTCCCACATCCCCTCCCCCTTCTCCTCTGATGAGGCGAAGAGACCCCTCCCGAGTATCAACCCACCCTGGCACATCAAGTCACTGTAGGACTAGGTGCATCCTCTCCCACGGAGGTCAGACAAGGCAGCCCAGTTAGAGGAACAGGATCCACAGGTAGGCAACAAGTCAGGAACAGCTCTCCCTACCCCCACTGCTGTTCCAGTTGTTGGGAGCCTCACACGAAGACCAAGCTACACATCTGCTGCATATGTGTGGAGGTAGGATGATACATGTCTTTAATGACAGTACTTGGGAGGCAAAGGCAGACAAATCTCTGTGCATTTGAGGCCAGTCTAGTCTACATAGTGAGTTACAGGCCAGCTTGAGCCACATAGTGAGACTCTGCCCCAAAAATAAATAAATAAATAAATAAATAAGAATACAAAAATAAATCTAAACAAAATAAGACACAAACAAAACTAAACATTTACATTCCTAGTCAAAATAATTGTCAGTGAATGTGCTGTACATGGACGTTCATAACAACATCATCAGAGTAGCCAAACAGCAGAGGCTGCCCATCAGCACATGAATGGATAAACAATGCATGTCTGCACTATATACATAGGGTGTAATACTGGCCCTGCATGAAGAGATGAAGAAATGATACATGCAGCAATGGAGGTGGCTTGCAGATATTGTGCTAAGTGAAAGAAGCCAGAGAAGGGGAGTCATGCATGATTCTACCTATGGGAGGAAGCTAAGGGGTTCAAATTCATAATGAGAGACCTTAGAACGCTGGTTGTTGAGGGTTTGGGGAAGGGGGGGTTGCAGGGCAGTTGTTTTTTAATGGATGCTAAACTCATTCAGGTTGATAAAAAAAAAAAAAAGGTCAAAGCCAAGCCAGCCTGAGTACCATAGGAATTGATACCTGCAGCATGCTTAGAACAATTTTGGCACAGAAAGAACTCAGTAAGATGACATCAGCACCCCAAAGTGCTGATCATCATTATCCCCCACCAACAAAAGAAAAGACAGTTTATAGGCTGATGTGACAAAAGTGGGGAGAGACATTAGCAAGTAAGGAGAAAGGGGCAAAATACACAGTAATAAGTACAACATGCTGGCGTTGGCCTTAGTGGGAAGAAAGAGGATAGACGAATAACAATAATAATATACTAGGGCTGGAGAGATGGCTCAGAGGTTGAGAGCGCTGGCTGCTCTTCCAGAGATCCTGAGTTCAATTCCCAGCCACCACATGGTGGCTCACAACCATCCGTAATGAGATCTGGCGCCCTCTTCTGGTCTGCAGGCACACGGGCAGGCAGAACACTGCATACATAATAAATAAATCTAAAAAACTACACTGTATCTATAGAGACAAATGATCGACTCATGTAGCTACATATGTAACTACACGTATCTACAAGTGTGCCGTCACATGTGCCCATGTGCTAACCATCACATGGTCAGACCAGTTTGCTGTGAAGTTCAGGGGACAGAATCTCATCTATACCAATAGCAGCCCAGGAATGCAATACAAATGGTGTCCTGGGAGTTGCCCAATACAGAGGCTCTGCTGACTTAGTGCCTAGGGCTAACATCTCTTTGGAGTATATAGCAAACGGAATAAGATTAGTTGCCTGTGGGAAGACAATGTAAGGTGGCTCAGGAGTGGGGAGACTGTGATAAAGACCACACAGGTCTCAAAATTCAAAGTATCAGGCAGGGTGTGCTGCCTCAGACCTGCTCTCCCAAGGCAGGGGCATCACCTTGAGTTCAGAGTGTATGAAACACTATAGGAGGTTTAGGATCAGCCTGGTCTACATAGTTCCAGGACGGCTAGGGCTACATAGAGAAACAAGACTATTTGCTATTGGGTTGTCCGTGGAGAAAGCCTACAGATGCTAATATAGAGAAAAGGACAGGTTTTTGAGTGAGCATGTCTGGGATTCACGCTTAAGTGTGGGCATGTCTGGAGTCTCAGCACCATTCCCACATGGTTGTAGAAGCTTAATCCCGGTGAGTGTGAAACCCACCCTGCATCTTTTGTGGTTCCTGTTTATTAATTTTTCAAACAGTGTGAAGACCACAGCTATATTTTGATTGCTGCTTTTCTTTCATCTAACATTGTATTACAAGTAATCTTCTCCCTTCCTGAAATTATTCATAAGCATTTGCTTTTTCTTTCCTGTTTAATTTAATTTTTATTCTGGATTTTATCAACAACTTGGAAAGAATAACGTAATAACCACATACCTCTTCCATAAAAACTGGTCTTAGTGATTTGTTGCTGAAAAATTGCAGATACTGTGACATTTTTGTTGTAAATACATCCATATGTATTCCAAAAGGATTTTTTTCATATAACTTAAAATAAATTATCTGTCTATCTTACCTATCTATCATCTATCTATCCTTCTATCTATCTATCTATCTATCCTTCCATCTGTCAGGCAGGGTCTCACTATGTAGCTCTGGCTAGCCTAGAACTAATTGTGTAGATCACATTGGCCTGAAACTCACATAGATCCACCTGGCTCTGCCTCCCAAGGAGTGGGATTAAAGGCGTGCGCCACCATACCCAGCCAATAACTCCTTAATAACCACTAACACCCACTCTACATACATGTTTCTCAGTTGTTCCCCATACTTCTTTCACATGATTTCTTCAAACCAGGGTCTACTCAGGAGCCATTCATTGCATCTGAAGGTCTCGTGTCCCTTTAAAGCTACGTCAGTCTGTCACCCTAGTCCCCAGCCCACAACCCACTTTCTTTTTATATATATTCTTGACTTGTGAATGAGGCAGGCTAGATGGACAGTAGCTGAAGGCACCAGGACTTGTGAACCCATTTCCTTAATTCTGTATATTTCAGTGGAGTCTTAGCATAGACAGTACCACAAAGGACATCTTTCTTAAACTTTCAATTGGCATGAAAAGAAATTTACGTAATAATTCTTTACAGTCAGCAATTAATGTGCTAACCTGCTCCTTCTTTTCTAATTCATAGACCGTGAACTGTGGCATCACTTGCCACCTTCTTAGGGTCACTCTGCTTTTCAGGTCCTCAGTTATATCACCAAGTAGGGTGGGGGCTGCTCAAGACAAACTTGCTCTTTTGTTTTGTAGATAGGGTCTCATTCCATAGCCCAGGCTAACCTCAAACCCTTGACAATCCTGTCTCAGCCTGTGGAGTGTTGGGCCTACAGGCATGAGCCACCATGCTTGACATCAACCTATCTTCTTTTGTTCAGATGAAGTGAGCCAAGTCACACTGCCTCCTCCAGTCATCCCGTACCTCCTCACCCTGAAGCGCACTCCAGTGAACCTATTCTGGATGATATCCCCCTGTCCCTGGTCCTTCCTGAAGACGTGGTCCCTCTGCTTCTGTGCCACTCTGATGACACAGAAGATGGGTTGTTGTTAGTTGGCCACTGTCCTTCCATTAAATCTCCTGTCCTGGAGAGTGGGAACTAAAGATCTCAAGTCTGATGCCCACTGGGTCCCACTGACAGGAGAAGCAAACCATGTGAGAAATCAGAGGGTTGTGAGGTCATAGTTATCCACCCTCCTGAGAAAGCTGGGTGGCCCCAGGCAAATCATTGTCTCTTTATAAACCGCTATCAAAAAGAAAGAAAACAGAATGGAGAGGTGGCTCAGTGGTTAAGAGCACTGACTGCTCTTCCAGAGGTCCTGAGTTCAATTCCCAGTAATCATATAGTGACTCACAACCATCTGTAATGGAATCCAATGCCCTCTTCTGGTGTACTAACATTCATAAAATAAATATAAATAAATAAGTAAATATTAAAAGCTGGGCAGTGGTAGCGCACACCTTTAGTCCCAGCACTTGGGAGACAGAGGCAGGTGGATTTCTGAGTTTGAGGCCAGCCTGGTCTACAGAGTGAGTTCCAGGTCAGCCAGGGCTATACAGAGAAACCTTGTCTCAAAACCCCACTACACGCCCCCCCCCATAGGAAGAAAGGAAGGAAGGAAGCAAGCAAGCAAGCAAGAAAAACCTACTAATGCAGACCTGGAGTCCTCGCTACTCAGGAGGCTGGGCAGGAGGGTAACAAATTCAAGGCTTGCCTAAGCTATAGAGTGAGTTCCTGGCCAGCCTGGGCAAATTAGTAAGACCCTCTCTAATTTAGTGGTGAGTGCTTGCTCGCACATAGAGAACGAATAAGATAACAGCAACTTGTTAAAATAAGTGTATGAATTTGTACTTAGAACATCAGAAGCCGGCCGTGGTGGCACACTCCTTTAATCCCAGCACTTGGGAGGCAGAGGCAGGCAGATTTCTGAGTTCAAGGCCAGCCTGGTCTACAAAGTAAGTTCCAGGATAGCCAGGGCTATACAGAGATACCCTGTCTCAAAAAAGAACATCATGAAATTGAGGAACAGAGGCAGGACCCAAGAGTTTGTCACAATGAAACCGATGTCGGGTGAACAACAACCCACAGGACTTGTTTGCATATGATAAGAAACAAAAGAGATACAATCTTTTTTTTTTATAGATTTATTTACTATTATAAATAAGTACACTGTAGCTATCTTCAGACACTCCAGAAGAGGACATCAGATTTCATTACAGGTGGTTGTGAGTCACCATGTGGTTGCTGGGATTTGAACTCACCACCTTTGGAAGAACAGTTGGTGCTCTTACCCACTAAGCCATCTCACCAGCCCAGGGATACAATTTAATTGAAGTAAAAATAATAACCCAAGATGAACTAAAAACCATTGAAGTATAAAAATGGAGGAAAATATCCTCATCAATAAACTAGGTAACATCAAGAAGTGAGGTATTAAGATGTCCCTATCCGGGCCTAGAGAGATGGCTCAGCGGTTAAGAGTACTGACTGCTCTTCCAAAGGTCCTGAGTTCAATTCCCAGCAACCACATGGTGGCTCACAACTATCTGTAATGGAATCTGATGCCCTCTTCTGATGTGTCTGAAGAGAGCAATTGTGTACTCACATACATGAAATAAATAAATAAATCTTAAAAAAAAAAAAAAAAAGGTGTCCCTATCGTCTAATGCAGGATGAAGGATGACATTCCGTCTTGGACTATCTTCAGGGTCACAGGCAAACTGTGAAGCTGGAATTCCCTATGCTTTACGAAGTTCACTGTCTCTGATGCCCCACTCACGCTGACAGTGGTCCTTGTTTGTGATGACAGCCTAAACTGGCAGCAGGGCAGTGCTAGCCTCTTTGAGAGCCACAGGTAGCTGAGAAAGCAATTTGAAAGGTTAAGAATGTTTTTCAAATACACAGTAAGATTAACCTCCAAAACCAGTATTGAGCTTTTAGTGGGTGCAGTGTGTTGGCACGACATAAATGAAGACTGCTGAATTGTGAAACATGAATCTTTTTCTTTGTGTGAGACCAATTTTCATTTCCAGAAACATGGCAAGATCAATACACTTATTGAAAAGTAACTAAATATTCTGGCATCAAAATAAATCCTTCAAGGGCCTCAGAGAATGAATGACTGATGACGTGAGGAATTTGTGCCTGGGATCAGGTTGAGGCATTTGCTGAGTGAACTTAACCTTCGATGTTGATGTCCTTGGGGGAAAAAAGTTTGAGAGGTAATCATCCAGCACAGATACAGAACATCTTAGAGTAAATTTAGAACCTTCAAATTCACAGTCCCTTAATTTGCACTGATGTATGGCATGCACATGTGTGTACGCGCGCGCGTGTGTGTGTGTGTGTGTGTGTGTGTGTGTGTGTGTGTGTATGCCCACACGCGTGTGTTTAGAAATTACCTCCAAACAGTCAAACCACAAGCTATCCATGTTGCTTTCCATTAGTTTATGGCAAAAGAAATCCACCCAATGGGTGGTCTAGATACTTCAAGTGGAGAGAACGGAACTGGAGTAGCCCCGGGATGAGGCAGAAACAAAAGAAAGGCCTTTATAGAGAAAACCAAATTTATCCCAGGCTGCAAAGCATCCCACATCCAAAATATCAAGGAAGACTCTCAAAGTTAAATGGCAGAGAGAAAGAAATTAACAAACCATCCAGCAGAATAAAGCACTTAAGAGCTAAGAATAGGAAGCAGGAGAGAGACGGGGGCAAACCTGCAGGATTCTGCAGTGGTGAGATAAAGGCAATAGCAACGGGTGCCTAATACGCTCAGTAAAAATAAACCTCATTCACAGAGTATACTCAGGAAACCGTAGGAATGATCAAGTGGTTTAAAAAGAGGTGTAAAAGAACCAGAAAACAAAATAATAATGGAGCAGGGGTATGGGGGCGGGCGGTTGGGAGTTGATGCCTCGTCAGTTAAGAGCACTTGCCATTCTTCCAGAGGACCCAAGTCCAGTTCCCAGCACCCACTTCAGGTAGCTCACAGCTGCCTAGGAGCCTGACATTCTCTCCTGGCCTCCACAGGCACCTGTACTCATACACACACCCACACGTAGACACATACCCCTACACATCATTAAAACACAGTAAAGAGAAGTCCTAGATGATTACTCTAGCACAGATCTCCTGGAGTAAATCCATGTGAAGATCTGTCTCTCTAACCACCTACCCTTCCCTCCACACCAGCACATTTTCAGACACCATAGAGGATATTTTAAGAGCAGTTGGTGGTGGTGCATGCCTTTAATCCCAGCATTTGAGAGGCAGAGGCAGGTGGATTTCTGAGTTCAAGGCCAGCCTGGTCTACAGAGTGAGTTCCAGGACAGCCAGGGCTACACAGAGAAACCCTGTCTCGGAAAAAAAAAAAAGCAGTGGGGAGAGAGAGCAAATGACAACTTTTAAAATTTTGTATTGCACTTATTATCATGTGTCTGTGTGCCGTGGCACACACACAGAGGTCAGAGGACAGCTTTTGGGAGTCAGTTTTCTCCTTTCCCTGTGGTTCAGGGCTCAGACTCAGGGCATCAAGGCTCTCGGGGCAAATACTTCTCACTGAGCCATCTCGATGACCTAAGGATGCGGACTGTTTTTAAAAATGCTTTCAACAACTTCCTGCTCATTAGCGGCCACCAAAACGCAAAGACAGCATGTATTGTTTTCAGTGTGGAGCAAGGAAGTGATTGTCATGTTCAATTTGGTTCCCGTTCTGAAGGGGTGAAGAGTCATTTTCAGACAAAACCGGAGCAAATTTGGTCTTCACAAGCCTTCAGTTCTGACAGAAGAACCCTTCATCCAGATGAAGGTGTTGAGGGACAGGAAAGAAAAGCAGGTAAACGAAAGGTGCAAACGGAGTCAGGGAGTAGCAACAGTAACAGGTTTGAGAGACACCGGGAGTGAAAATGGAGATAGCCTTCAATGCACAACAATGACATCAGGAGTAGCAACAGTAACAGGTTTGAGAGACACCGGGAGTGAAAATGGAGATAGCCTTCAATGCACAACAATGACGCCTTCGTCAGGACAGTATGTGTGGAGCTTAACAAGGTTTCTCTCTCTTTCAAAAGAAGATAGTGAGCGTCAAAGTTCATGCTGTAATCACAGCAGCTGGGTGGTTGAGGCAGGACCATTGTGAGTTCAAGATAACGCACATTTCTCTGGACTACACAGGTAATACCATGGCACATGTTTTCCTGCGCATACACACACACACACACACACACACACACACACACACACACACACACGTACACACATACACATTCGCTCACATACACAGACACACAGACATGCCATCACTGCCACCAAAAAATAGTAAACAAAATGAGCTCAAATTTTTAAATTACATAAGACAAACCTAAACTTCCCGTCTCCTTTTAGAGATAATGCACCAAGTCAATGTTCCCCATCCATAATAAGTCACTCCTTTTACACTATAGAAGGCTTTCACATATTTCCTAATGTTCCTAGTATCATGGTAGGCATTATATTAGGCACCAGAAATACAGAGATTAATTTACTATCTATTAAGGAACTAGAAATATAATAAATAAAGCCAAGCGTGGAGGCTCACACCTGTAATCTTAGCACTTGGGAGGTTGAGGCAGAAGGGTTGTGAGTTCAAAGCCAACATGGAGTACACAACGAGACTAACTCAAAAACCAAAACCTAACAAATATAATAATAAATGACACTTGACTAAATGTTTGCAACTCATACGCATGTGTTCTACAATCCCTCACTTTACAGAAATCACCTCATTTAAGCCCATAGACCATTTCATATATTGTTTCAAATTTAGTTTGTTTTGTTTTTTTTTTTTGAGACAGGGTTTCTCTGTGAACCCTGGTTGCACCTCAAATCTGCCTCTGCCTCCCAGTTCATGATGTAAACAGCTGGATCCAGATGTGCCCGAAGCTCTCCCATTATCTACACTTCTCAATTAAATGGTCTCCAGTTGGGATCTCCCATACTTG
>NW_022196911.1:84607425-84631117 GCF_008632895.1 Mastomys coucha
ACCTTAGCTAATACAGAGATACAAGCATCCAACCCTGTCACTATTGTGCCAGTGAAGTGAAGGTGATAACACACGGGGGCATCTAAATTATACCTGGGGCAGGGCACATGTAAGTCGAGATGATTTTGCTTTCTGTCCTTGCCCATTTTTTTCTGAAGCCTTCAGCCTCAGAGAGTCATGGGTAATCCCCATGTTGACATGGTTCCAGCCATTGGGCACAAGAATTACACCCAAGGTCATGAACAGTGGTTGCAGAACTGTAATCTCCAGGGAAGGACAACAACAACAACAACAGTTACTCCAGTTCTGGAATACAATGCACCGCAGGCTTGCAAAGCCCTTGTAGCCAAATTAAATCTGACATCATTCCTCAGGTTGACAGAACACCATGACAGCTTTTCCAATAGAATGAACCCAGATACCCGAGGGTGCCGTCTCCTGTGGGTCAGAGTCACCTCCTATACTACTGCTCAGCTAATGGTGATTGAGCCTCCGAGATCACGGAATGGAGAGTAACAGACACGGAGAACTCACACAGGAGCCCAGAGAAGCCGGGAGCTCAAACCTGACCTTGAGTTCAGCCCCAGGTCCCGCAGCCATTGTATCATCTCCGTTCCTCCACCAAGGTCAGAAGGAATCCACAGAGTCCCTGCTAGGCCACTTCAGAATCAGCACATCAGTTGATGAGAACAGCAATGTTCTTTAAACAAAGGAACGGCTGGCATCAAGGTCATCACAAAAGGTCGTGACTGTACCTCTCTGTCAGGAAGGACACCGGCCACATCTGGGCAGAGGTGTGACAGCATACTCATTTACGACATATGTTGATGCCCACACTGCTTAGCTCCCCACCACAGGACACTTGACCCTTCTCCACCCTTAAAGGTGACCATTACACTCTGCTGAGCAGGGTGAGGTCATCTTCCCTCTCGAGAGAAGGGACATAAAAGGAAAAAGAAAAGGAATTTTCTCCCCTTGATAAATCCAAAGCTGTAATAAAGCAGAATTTAGATCTTTGGTGAATAATTCATGCTTATGCAAAAGAAAAAAAAAAAAGACTTTCATTATCCTTCATGTCCCTCTTACTGAGTCCTAGAATCCGATTCCTGGATGGAGATATACTGAGATCTAGAGGGAGTTTGCCAGCTGACCCTAGGGAGTCCCTCTTGTCACAGTCACCTCTTCAGTGAAGCTTTGAGTGGCTCCCCAAGCTGACCCAGCATAGAAACAAAGACCAAAGGCAGAGAGTCAGCTTCAGTGGCCGCTTGAACCGTCCTCTCTCGGGATCCTCAAGACAGCATTGTCACCAACGACAAAAAGCAAAGGAAAAAAAACCAGAAAATGAAGAGAGGGTTGGAGAGAGAGCTCAGTGAGTAAACTGTTTGCTGTGCAAAAATCCAAACCTCGGTTCAGATCCCAGCACCTACAGAGACATTCTGGGCATGGTGCTAGACATTTGTAATCTTAGGGCTGGGACGCAGAGATGGGCAGATCCTGGAAGCTCACTAACCAGCCAATCTCACTAAGACAGCAAGTGCCAGGTTTACTGAGAGAGCATAACTCAAAAATTAAGATGGTAAACAATAGAGAAAGGCACCTAACTCTGGCTTTTGGCCTCCACTTGCACACACACATGGGCTAGTGCAGTAGAACACATGTGTGCCTATACAGATCCGCCACACACAGAACATTAAACCAAGAGCTTGGTTTTGTGCCATGTACAAAAACTATGGCTACTTCATTTACTTTTATAATTTTATTTTAAATTATGTGTCTATGTGTGGGGACGGGTGTGTATGTGCATATCCTCTATATAGAGGTCACGAAGAGGGCTTTGGACTCATCTCCTGGAGCTGGAGTTACAAGTGGTGGTGAACTACGTGACAAAGGTGCTGGGAACCAAATTGGGGTCCTCTGCAAAAGTGATATGTGCTCTTAACCACTGAGCCATCTCTCCAACCACCCTGGAATTAGCTCAGAATGAGTTATAAACGTGAAGTTCAAGGCTATGAAACTTCAGGATGAAGTACCAGAGAAGACAGTACATTTTCCCCATGTGTTTGTTTGAAGCAGGTCTTATTAGGTTACCTGGGTAGGCCTTGAACTCCTGAACTCACAGGATCCTCCTCCTTCAGTCTCCACCAGTGGCTGGGATCCAGCTTCATTCCATTCCATTCAACTGATAGAAGTTCCATAAAAAGCCTACCAAGGGTTCATTGGCAGGCTGTAAGCATACAGCTGAGTTTTGCATTTTGACTTGGCATTGAGCAGTCTTGCTTAAGCGTGTCTGTTATCTGGAGTTGCTTATTTTTGCAGATTCTTTTGACTTTTTAAATGTAGACTGTGATGTCATCTTTGAATAGAGACAGTCTTATTTCTTCTTTTATCATCCATATACCTTTTTCTTGCCTTATTGCATTAGCAATATTGAACTCACCTAAAAGCCCTACTTTAGGAATTAGGGTTTCTTTGGCTCTTATTGGCTAAATTTGTAGCAAGAGGGAAGCACTCTCCCACTAGAAGTTAATCTCCCATCTCAGGGGCAACTTGTAATCTAACTTTGACTTCTAAGGCCTTTGAGGAAAGTTGGAGCCCAGGCTCTCAAAGTCAGTCCCGGGATGCATACCTTAAGGCCTGGCATGTGTCTTCTAATACTTCATCTTTCTTAGAGTGAGAAATGTTACAAATGACCCAGGGCTATCAATGAAATGGCCACACAATCTGTGGTGGTTTGAATATGCTTGACCCAGGGAGTGACACTATTAGGAGGGGTAATTTTGTTGGAGTAGGTGTGGCCTTGTTGGAGGAAGTGTGTCACTGTGGGGGTGGGCAATGAGACCCTCCTCCTATGTGGGAGCCAGTCTGCTAGCAGCCTTCAGATGAAGATGTAGAACTCTCAGCTCCTCCTCTACCATGCCTGCCTACATGCTGCCATGTGTCTACCTTGATGATATTGGACTGAATCTCTGAACCTGTAAGCCTGCCCCAATTAAATCCTGTCCTTACAAGAGTTGCCTTGGTCATGGTGTCTGTTCACAGCAGTAAGACCCTAACTAAGACACAATCCTACCTCCTCATATAGGTGCATAGCTGTGTCAACTCAGGCGGGCAAGCACTCCCAGTAAGGGTCGGCTGAGTTTTTATTCTTTATGCAAAGGGGTCCTGTGCCCCACTCTGAGCAGTCAGAGCTCAACCTCACATTCCTTTGTGACTGGCTAAATGAAAGCAGCACACTGCTACTTTTGAGAACAGGATGTAACCCTGGGCACATCCCTTGACCTTAGAAAAATGCTGACTCGGGGACAGGCCGCTGCCGGATGTGCCTTTAAAGCTCTCTCTAAAGATGGAGCTTCCTTTGTCTCATTTAACCCTTTGCTGGGAAAGACTGTACCTTTCATTTGCATTTCACACTCCCTTGATGCCTAGTCCTCGTTTTTTTTAAAACAGATTTATTTTTAAGTTTGTGCACATGAGTGCAGTTCTGATGGATTCGGTTCCACTGGAGCTGGAGGTATGGGCAGTGAGCCACCTGATGTGGGTGACCGTCAATAAACTCAGGTCCTTTGTGAGAACAGTGACTGCTCTTAATCACTGAACTGAGTCATTTCTCCAGCCCTGACACCTATTCATTCCTTTTTTTATTCCCAGGATTTTGAAGCCTCAGCCAAAAATTGAGACATCCTTTGATATTTAATACTGCCACATAAAACAAACAAGGAAAATTAATCTCAGAAAGTTTACATAACCTGCTCGGGTCATATAATGAAGAAATGGCATAATCTGAACTCAGATCTGTTGGGAAAAGAAAGAATGTTCTTTCTTCTGGACTATATTACTGCGGCTAGGAAAAGCCTGGCAGGATCTGTCACACTCTGTGCAGATACAGAACCGCATGGTATGAAAGAATTCTCAAGTTTCCTTCAGCCGTCTAAAAGACCAGACTGTGGCAAATGAGAAAATGGTGTTGCCGTGTGTCCTCCAAATGGCCGTGGAACAACATTCCTCCGAAGTCCTGAAGCAGGTGCAGAGGTCAGAGGCCACCAGTCTCTAATTATCAGCCCTGGTTCCCTGGAGCTTATTTGATAATTCTAACCAGGAACCGGAATTGCCAATATGGACTTAAGTTTTTGTCCACAAAATTATCTATTGGTTTTTAGGTCAAGGAGTCCAAGCCAGTTTGCTTCTGTGACTACTTCAGAAAGCCTGGGAGTCACCTGGGACTCGTCCTGAGGGAGGAAGGCGAAGCCCAAGCAAATGTTCAAGATGGAAACAGCTCCCGTTACAACCACAGGTGAAAACAACCAGGTGCCTGGCTGTCCTCTACAACTCTTGAGTGAAATCTTGCTTATATTTTCAAAATATTAATTCTTCTAAGGGGTAGAACATTTGAATTATAGAAAGGTATCCCAAAATACCATTCTTGTGGGGTTGGAGGGAAGGCTTAGCAGTTATGCCAATGCTCTTACCTGCTCTTCCAGGGGACCCAGGTTTGATTCCCAGCACTAGTGTGGTGGCTCACAACCATTTCTAACCCCAGTTCCATGGGATCTAACTCTCTCCTCTAGTCTCAGGGACATGCGTGTGGTGCACAGAGATACATGCAGGCAAAATACCTATATACATAAAGCCATAAGGTAATAATAACTTTTAAATGCCATTCTTGGAGAAATGCCTTCAAGAATAGGAAACATTTAACAAACCTCTGGCCCCAGTGTTCATAGTTACACTATTCTTTTGTTTGTTTGTTCGTTTTGTTTGTTTTTCCAGACAGGGTTTCTGTCACTCTGACTGTCCTGGAATTCTCTCTGTAGATCAGGAAGGCCTCAAACTCATAGAGATCCACCTGCCTCTGCCTCTCTGCCTCTCTGATTCTCTCTCTGCCTCTCTCTCTGCCTCTGCCAAGTGCTAGGATTAAAGGTATCTGCCACCACCACCACCTAGGAGCTGCACTACTCTTTTTTTGTTTGTTTGTTTTGTTTTTGTTTTTGTTTTTCGAGACAGGGTTTCTCTGCATAGCCCTGGCTGTCCTGGAACTCACTCTGTAGATGAGACTGGCCTCAAACTCAGAAATCTGCCTGCCTCTGTCTCCCAAGTGCTGGAATTAAAGGCGTGCGCCACCACTGCCTGGCCTGCACTGTTCTTAATAATCAAAATGTAGATATAACTAAAACGTCCCCAAACTCACAGAGATCCACCTGCCTCTGCCTCAATTGCTAAGAGTCCATGTTGTGTTGTGTGTGGTTTTAATTTCATTCTGTTTTGTCTTCTTGTTTCATCTGTTTTGAGTTTCATTCTTGTGGTTTTGTTTGAAATAAACAGAGAGAAAAGTAACATACAGTTGGGTGAGTAGGAAAGTGGGAAAATGGGAGGAGTTCGGGGAGGAGCCCTGACTGTCCCTTCTCTGTGTGTCCCTCACCACTGTGTGCCACACAAGAGCAGGAACTATGGTGTTTGTCTTAGTCGGGGTTTCTATTCCTGTATCATGTATCAAGAATGCACAAATATCATGACCAAGAAGCAAGTTGGGGAGGGAAGGGTTTATTCAGCTTACACTTCCACGTTGCTATGCATCACCAAAGGAAGTCAGGACCGGAACTCAAGCAGGTCAGGAAGCAGGAGCTGATGCAGAGGCCATGGAGGGATGTTCTTTACTGGCTTGCTTCCCCTGGCTTGCTCAGCTTGCTCTCTTATAAAACCCAAGACCACCAGCCCCGGGATAGCACCACCCACAAGGGGCCCTCCCCCCTTGATCACCAACCAAGAAAATGCCCCACAGCTGGATTTCATGGGAGCACTTCCCCAACTGAAGCTCTTCTCTGTGATAACTCCAGCCTGTGTCAAGTTGACACACAAAACCAGTCAGTACAGTGCTCTTACAGGCCATTCTGTCCCTAACACATAGCCTGGTCCTGGCACATGGTAGGTTCTTTGTAAATATTTGGTGAATAAGTTAACCAGTCTTGGGCTGAAGAGATGGCTCAGCAGTTAAGAGAACTGACTGCTCTTCCAGAGGTCCCGAGTTCAATTCCCAGTAACCACATGGTGGCTCACAACCATCTGTAATGGGTTGTGATGCCCTTTTCTGGTGTGTCTGAAGACAACTACAGTGTATTCATATACATAAAGTAGATAATTCTTTAAAAAAAATTAACCAGTCTTAAGCCTACCTCTGTAGCCCAAACTCTTATTATTCTCCAGATATCCTACAATACAGCCAAACCAAGCTCTCAGAAGCCAAGCAAATCTAGGTGTCCAAGTGTCTGGGGTCATTGTGCTTCTTGGCTTCCCTCCTTGTCACAGAAACGCCTGAGAGGAACTACTTGAGAGAGACAAGACTGATTTTGGTTTATAGTTGCAGAGGTTCTGGTCCATGGTCACTTGGCCCCGTGGCTTTGGACCTGAGCCAAAGCAGAACATAATAATAGAGTGTGGCCGGAGAAGACACAAGATATACTCTTCCAAGCTACCTCCCATTCCCTACTTCCTCTTACTGGGCCTCACTTCCTGGAGTATCAACCTCTCTCCAGTAATGATCAATGGATCCATCCACTAAGGCAGTCAAAGTCTTCACGGTCTAATCATTTCTAAAAGGACCACCTCGAAGCACTGGCGTGTTGGAGCCTTGAGCCTTTGGGAGGACTGCTTCATAATCAAGCTGTAACAGTCCTGTTGGTCTCTGCTTAGATGGTTCCTGACCATCTGGAAATCTGAGCAGACTCTGGTTCATCCTTTGCGGCAGGCTAACATACTTTGTCTTTGTGTCCAATAGTCCCAGACCTTCAAGCCTTGTGTTCCATAGCACCCCAAATACCCCTTTGTGGCAGCACCCTAAAATAATTTATCGACATTTTCCCCCTTGCACCAAAGGAACTGATTGGCTCCTCTTAAGTCCCCCTGAATCACCAGAGCTACCAAGTGTGAGACACTGTGCTTGGCGTATTTTAGGTGATATTTAAGAAATAAACAAGCAAGGAGCCATACAATGAAGGATCAGTCTACAGTTGGATGCATGCATGCGTAGATGCATGGATGAATGCATGGGTGCATGGATATGGATTTCATATGGGCAATATGAATCAAATTAGAGAGGGAGGCAGCTTTCACCAACTGTTCAGACCTGGCAGTGGGAAAGGCAAGAGAAAGGAGGCAGAGGCTGAAGTTAGTGGAGAGGGTAGGGAATGGTAATACTATAATGCCCAGCCATTCTTCCTGAAGCACACTGCAGTACTTATTGAACTATGCTAACAGCAAGTCTTCAAAAGGGATGAGGAGCAGTTGAGAGTGCTAGAGACCTCCCCACTCCCCCAAACTGGTACAAGCATCACCTCCTACTGAACCTGAACCAGCTCTGAAAATAGTATTCCAGTTTTCCTCCTCGTCATTTTCCCTTTGACCTTCAGTCCCCCTCAGTCCACTCATGCTTCATCATGACTCCTAAGAACGCCTGTCTCTTGCACCTGGTCAGAATGAGCTGTGCACGCTGGACCTTGTCCAGCACCTGGATCTCCTTGCTCTATTCTGTTGCTTGCTGTGTCTGCAGCCAGGTCCACTTGGTACACAGCCCTCCTCCTTGCCCTGAACACTGTAAGAAGTCTTAGGTCCCAGGGGTACACCTCTCTTCTGGATCTTTCTCAGATGGCAAGCCACTTTGAACCCTGAATTGCTAGGATCTGTAGGGAACAGTAAATTCAGGACAGGTATAGCCAAAGCATGGCCTATTATTTCCATGAACAGATAAGGAGACTGGTTGAACAGCTCTCTAAGGCCAGTCAGCTGCCTAATACCAGATCCAAGCCCCACGAGAGCTATCCAGTCACCTCCTGTGAGTTGAGGGGACAGAGAGGCATAGTGTTCAAGGAAGACAGGTCAAATCGGGTCATGGGATTTCTTGGTTCCCTTCATACTAGGCTACTATCCATAAATCCTAGTGCTGGGAGACGGTGAGCAGAAAGAAGCCCCCAATGGGGAGGGGCTGGCAAGGAGCAAGCAAACACTCAGTTCTCAACTATAGATGCAGTTGGACTAGGACCAGGATCCCCCACCTGGAAAGAGAGGTGGTGATTATCAGGGCTGGCAAGATGACTCAGTGAGTAAGAACACCTGCCATCAAGCCTGACAACCCAAGTTTGATGAGGGACCTAAACAGTAGCAGGAGAGAACCAACTTCCACAAGCTGTCTTCTGATCCTTACAGATGTACCATGGTATATGTATGCCCACACCCATACTTACAGTGTGCATGCATATATGCATGCAGACAGACAGACAAACAGATGATAGATGAGGAAGATCATTCTCTTGCTCACTGGGACACTCTTGTGGGATTAGGTGGGGGCCCAAATGTGGAAGCCAGCACCTCTAGAGAGGGATGAAGCTTGACAGTTCTGCGTTTTTCCATTTATCTTTAATACCTCTGCTGCTACCATCAGCATGCATACCCATTGCATACAGCAATGCAACACTAGCCAACTGTAGCAGAGTGTTTATCTGAGCAAAGCCACAGGCTGAATATCTTTATCCAGCCAGCCAGCCAACAAACAATTAAGGGACCACTGTGGATGAGGTGCTGGGAATATTCAAATGAATAGGATCCACTCTCTGCCCAAGCAAAGGCCACAGGGAGCCAGAGAGCAGATACAACATGCATCAGTATGGCAGAAGTCACCTCACAGACATGCAGAGGCCTGTGAGGAGCCTGAGGAGAAACCCCATTTTCACAGAGATGGGAGGTGGACTCATCACAGGAGAGGGGGCATCACTGGGCCATTAGATGCTGCCAGCCAGGCCAGGCCAAACCTCATGGTACATGCCTGTAATCCCAATGCTAGAGAGGCAGGAGAATTCCAGGGAATCTAAGGCCAGCTTGGGCTACATAGCAAGCTTCAGATTGGCCTTGGCTACACAGAAAAACCCCATCTCAAAAAAAAAAAAAAAAAAAGGAATAAAAAGAAAAAAAAAAACAAGAAAAACACCATTTGGAAGAAGTTAGGGACAGCTTTTCAGGAAGAACGGGTGTTAGGAGGGAGGTCACGGGGCTGAGAAAGTGAATGGAGAATAATGGAGGTGTGATGAGTTGGGACCTGGGTATTCCGGGGACAAGGCTCAGATGCCGTCAGCCTAGAGAGGAGAGCAGCTGAGTACTGTTAATGATGCAGTGACAGGGTCAAACAAGGAAGAGTGGTACCCAGAAGCTATTTCTATGGTAATAAGGCAGTCTTTCATGAGTTTTGACATGATGCCTATGAAAAGTCTAAGTCCCTCTGTCAGGTATAGGCTCCTCTCTGAGCTATAGCCCCCTCTAATGTATAGCTTTTTCAGTGAGATATAGGCTCCATCACTGAGTGAAGTCTAGGCACTGCAGTGATGCCTAGGCCCATCTGTGAGGCAATGGGGTTCTTCAGTGAGGTATGAGATCCCCTGTGAGGTACAGGTTCCTTCTATCACTGAAATGCAGGCCTTAGGTGAGGTATAGACCCCTATGGGAAATGAAGGCTCATCAGTGAGTTATAGGCCCATCATTAAGATGTGGATTGCTCACTAAGTATAGGGCTCATCTGTATGGTGCAGAACCCACTATGAGGTACAGGCTACTCAGTGAGTACACATCTCTTCATGAGGTGTGGGCCCTCTCAGTGAGGAATAGGTCCCTCATGAGGTGTGGGCCCTTTCTGTGAGAATAAGGCACTCTGTGACGTACAGGTTGGCACAAGGAAACTGTACTCACTCCTGTCATTCTATTAGCCTGACTTACCATTTCCCATTGGATCAAGGGTCAGGGATTCTGCGTCCGCTCTAGCACTGATGACGCACTCTGTCCAACTCCGACACCCTGGACATTTCTGAGGTTAACTTTGTACATGGCTGAGGGGGTCAGAGTGAAGACCTACAGACCCTTGTCTGAGCCTCACCTTTTGCCTGTCCTGCTGAGGGTTTGTCTCTGACTTGCCCTTAAGTAACTTTACTAGCAGAGAAATCCCCATCCCAGAGCCTGCTTCTGAGAAACTGAACGTGAGGCACCTCAAGGAGGGAAGGTTGCAGACACAGCTGACGCCAGCCAGAGCCACACTGACTTCCTGTAGGGATGCCAGACTTAGAAAATGAAAACACAGGATGCCTGTTTAATTTGAATTCCAAATAAACATTTTTTTCTTTTTTCAGACAGAGTCTCATTATGTAGCTCTGGCTGGCCTAGAACTTGCAATTCTCTTACCTCAGTCTTCCCAAGGCTGTGACTACAAGTATGCTCTACCACACCCAGCTACATTTTTTATGACTATTCCCCCTGTAATATTCATAATAAATTCAGACTAAAACATTCATTGTTTGTTTGAATTCAAATTAACTGTCTTCTTAATTGTTTTTCTTTTTCTTTCTTTCTTTCTTTTTTTTTCTTTTTTCTTTTTTCTTTTTTTTTTTTTTTTTTTTTTTTTTTTTTTTTTTTTTTTGGTTTTTCGAGACAGGGTTTCTCTGTATAGCCCTGGTTGACCTGGAACTCACTCTGTAGACCAGGCTGGTCTCAAACTCAGAAATCCACCTGCCTCTGCCTCCCAAGAGCTGGGATTAAAGGCAAGCACCACCACTGCCCAGCTTCTTAATTGCTTTTCTATTGCTGCCATAAGACACTATGAGCAAAGGAACTTTCAAAAGAAAGCATTTAATTTGGGGCTTGCTATTCCAGAGGATTAGAGTCAGTGAACATCACGGTGGGGAACATGACAGCAGGCAGGCCGGCACAGCACTAGAGTAGTAGCTGAGACCTTACATCTTGATCTGCAGCCATAAGGCAGCAAAAACAACTGGCATGAGCCTTTGAAAGCCTACGTCCTCCATCAAGGCCACACCTTCTAATCCTTCCTAAACAGTTCCACCAACTAGGAGCCAAGAATTCATATAGATGAGCCCGTGGGGGCCATTTTCATTCAAACCACCCCAATTGTCTTTTATATGACAATTTTTAGGAAAAACTCTGTTTCTTTTGTGGGCCTCTTCTGGAGGTATAGTTACAACTAAATTGGTAGAAAGATAACCATAACTCAGATCACATATTCATTACTATATATTTATTATTGTTATCTTCTTTTTCTTCTGCTTTCAAATAAGTTAAATAAAATGAGGTCATTGACCCCTGAAATCCATGGACCCCAGGTACTATACCTACCATAGTGATCAGCTTTCTGTTACTATATTAAATAGCAAGCTTGAGGACTTGGGAATGTGGCCCAGTGGGTAAAGTGCTTGCTGTCCAAGCATGAAGACCTGACTTTAAATCCCCAGAATCCATGAAGAAACTAGGCATTGCTGGCACACTTCCATAAATCCAGAGCTGAGAGTTAAAGACAGGCAGATCCTGGGAGTTGGTAGCCAGTCCATTAGAGCTGAAACGGTGAGCTCCAGGTTCAGTGAGAAGCTCTGCCTCAAGGATAAGATAGAGAGCAGTATAAGAATACACTGAATATTAACCTCTAGCCTCTATGTGTGCCAAGTGTACCGTCACACATACCCACATATGCATATACCCTACCCCACATACGTGCAAATAAGATACTTTAGATAATCAACTTCACACAGAGAAAATTATTTTCTCTCACAGTTCTGGAGAGTTCAGTCTGTGAGTAATTGTCCTTGTTGCTTTGGGCCTGTGGTAAGTTAGCACATCATCCTTCCAGGGATGTATGGCGGAGCCAAGGGTTCAACTCATGTTCAGGAAGCAAAAGAGGGAAGAAGAGAACCAGACTCCCATGACCTCCTTGAAAGGCAGTCTTCAAATAACATAAAGATGTCTTATTAGAACCCATACCATAGGGTTTCGCTATCTCCATGATGGTTTAAGTTGTCAACTTGACAGAGAGCAGAATCCCCTAGGTGATGGGCCTCTCTCTAGGGGATTATCTTGATTGCATAAATTGAAGTGGAAAACCCACCTGAGTTTTCCTGGCTGTGATCTGGATCCAAGAAGAAGTACATATTCACTACTATTTCTGCTTTAGGGATGTGATGTGACCAACTCCCTCAAGCTCCTGCCTCTATGATTTCATCCACTAGGATGTACAGGAACCCTGAACTGAGAATTAAAACTGTTTCCTCCTTAAGTTGTTTTTTTGTTTTTGTTTTTGTTTTTGTTTCTTGGGTTTTTGTTTGTTTGTTTGTTTGTTTTTTGGTTATTTCATCACAGCAATAGGAAATGAAACTGAAACAACTTGGTAACAGTACCCTGGAGAGCAAGCCTTTAATACATGCCCTTTACGGGACTCTAATCCACAGCATCTGCTATCCCAGAGGATAATTCAGCCCTGCTGCCACTTCATAAAGAGCCTTGAATGCTGGAATGAAATGTGCTCCCATTTTTATCAACCCATTTTCAGAGACAGCTCTGTGATCAGACACCAGTTGAGGGAGTGAAGAAGGAGACAAGAATAGAGTATTTGACCAAGGATAAGATGGTCACCATGACAAGGGACAACCAACCAGTTCACTAATTTGTGTGTCTGCACTCTAGGGAGCACAACAGGTTTCCATCCTGCAAACTCATGTCCTGGGGCACAGGTAGCCTGTGTAACGGACTTAATTCAATGGGCTAGAGCAGCGTTTGGTCTTAGCCCTCCTTGTCACAGCAGCTGAGATACCACCAGGCATAAACTCGGATCCAGGTCCCATTCAATGAGTGAAGCAACCCCGAGAGCTGTTCCAAGCATGACTCTGTGGTGTGCTGTCTTGTGTGTATGTGTGTGTGCATACTCATTTGTGCGCATGTTCATGTGCTTATGTGCATGTGTGCAGGCATGCAAAGGAGGAAGCCAGCGTTTGATTGCTCCTCATCACTCTTTATGAGGCAGGGTCTCCGACTGAATCTGAAGTTCACTGATTTTGCTAGACCTGCTAGCCAGCAAGCTTCAGCAAGCTTCAGGGATTCTCCTGTCTCCATGTTCCCAGTGCCTGGGAGCGTAGGTGAGCCAACTGTAGCAACTGGATGCTAGGGATTGAATTCAGCCCTTCCTGCTGGCATAACAAACACTTCATTGAGTGAACCTTGAACTGAGAAATCTGCCTGCCTCTGCCTCCCAAGTGCTGGGATTAAAGGCATGCGCCACCACTGCCCAGCAGTTTTGAACTCTTAATTCCCCTACTTCTCTGCCTCTTCCCAAAGGGCTGGGATTACACTTGTGAGCCACTTTACCCAACTCGTTGTCATTTTAAAAATACTTTTAAAAATATCTATTTTAATTTATGTATGTCTGTGTGTGTATATGTGCTCACACATGTGTGCAGGTAACTTTGGAGACTAGAAGAAAGTCTCAGATCTCCTATAACTGGAGTGATACAGGTGGTTGTGAACCTCCAGATGTTAGTGGTGGGAATCAAACCTAGGGCCTCTGGAAGAACAATGGATGCTCTAACAACTGAGGCATCTCTCCAGCACTTTCTAGTCTCTTTTTATAAATAAAGTTTCACTGAATAAGGAACACATATGTGATACCATACTGCTGGGTGATATTTCTGTGCAGAAGCCTAAAGAAAGCATTTACTATGTTGTTCCCTACAAAGTTCTCTCAGCTTTTTTCCTAGGCCATACGGGAAAGTCACAGGATAGGATTTTGTGAGATTGATTTTTTTTGTTTTGTTTTGTTTTTGTTTTTTGAGACAGGGTTTCTCTGTGTAGCCCTGGCTGTCCTGGAACTCACTCTGTAGGCCAGGCTGGCCTTGAACTCAGAAATCTGCCTGCCTCTGCCTCCCAAGTGCTGGGATTAAAGGTGTGTGCTACCACTGCCCTGTGAGAGACTGATATTTTAAGAGTGTTCAAAATGCAAAAAAAAAAAAAAAAAAAAAAAAAACCCAAAAAATAAATAAATAAACCTTTCTAGTCAGCCCTTGATGGCTGCAGCAAGTGGGATCCTTCCCTTAGCCACAGACCCTATGACGTATCCTGAGCACATGGAAAACCTTCTTACAGAGGGAAAAACCAGAGAAACCCATCCAGAAGGTACATAGGTATCCAGGTATCCAGTTGGGGAAACTTGACTTGCAAAAGCCCAGAGTGCCTTGGAGGCAGGCACTGCCCAGGCTAGGTGCTGAAGGACAGGGAGAGCAGGTGTTTGGAGAAGAGAGTCTGTGCTGTCCAGGCTCCCCTGCCTGCCTTTGTGGTCATTTCAGTCACCCACTGAGCTCCGTGGGCACATTCCTTGGCCTAATTAAAACTTGCATTGCCATTGTAACTGAGAAAGGGCTACTTGCAACTGATTTTGAAATGGGGTTGGGGAGAACATTGTCAAGACCATCTCTTGGAAGATTAAGACCAAAAAAAATGAAAAGTAAATTCAGGAGGAGACACTTCAAAGCTGTTTTTGTTTTCCCTGGCTTTGAAATACATAGACAGCCTGATAATTCTATCTTCCTCAAAACATAGCAAATATGGTCTATTTACTATCTGCAGGCAATCCCATACATAAATTAAAATACGCACACACACATGCATGCACGCACACACACATATGCATGTTCTCCCTCTCTTTCTCTCTCTCTCTCTCTCTCTCTCTCTCTCACACACACACACACACACACACACACACACATACACAGAGCACAAAGCAATTTATACAGCCCCTCCCATGAGTTCCCTGATCCATCATTTCTCTTCCTGTGGTGAGGGCTTTCTGCCACAGATCAATGCAATTTGAAAGTTTCAGAGGTGATTTTGTTTTTCACGATTTGCCGTTTGATGAGTTTTCAGATGGCCATCTAAAGACCAGCTTACACTCGGTCTCATACTGATCTCTGCAGCCCTCGGGTGAGCTTCGGCATTGTGAGATGGTTAGCAGAGATAGGGCGCGTTCTATCTCGTTTCTCTAAGTCAGCTTTTCAATGAGCTCCAACATAAGGCTTAGGAGACTCATGAAAAACCTTTTTTTAACCTCAAGAATACTGTTTCCGCTTCTCATCATCATATTTAGTAGGAGAGTTGCTTTTCCATTTCAAAGAAAGCCTCTTTAGGCACAAAGTGTGCCACAGAAAACATGTGGAAGGAAAGAGCGATTCCCTTTGACTGTATTTCTGAATGTTCTCGATTGAAAGTGGGATAAGATATTCTTATTTCCCTAATTAAATTTTTTCAGGCAGCTTTGTGGTACTTAAAAAAAAAAATCCCAAGGCCAGGCATAATGGTACACCATGCTTAAATCCAGGCTTGGAAGGTAGAGTCAGGTGGGTCCTGAAGCCAGCTGGCCAGAAAGCCCAGAGATCCAATTAGCGATCTCCAGGCTAATTGAGAGATACTGTCTCAAAAACACGAGGTGTATGATGCCCAAGGAGTGACAGCTGAGGTTGTCCTCTGGATGTCTCACACACACGCACATGTAGAAATGTTACTTGCACACACATGCATTTGTACACACGTATATTCACATGCATACATGCAAGAAAACATCACATTTTGGTAGAAGATGGCTTTGTTTTTTGTTTTTTTGTTTTTTCCAGACTCTTGCTACATAACTCAGGGTGGTCTTGAACTCTTGGCTTTACCTTGGGTGCCTCGTTCGGCTTCAAATATTCAATCCTCCTTTCTTAGCCTCCCAAGAGCTAGAATTACAGGCGTGCACCACCACACCCACCAAAGACAGGCATTTTTGAAAGGACTAATTGGCTATTTTCATTTCTTTCTTTGATCAAATCGATCTAGTAGTCTCTCAAATGGACCACATAGTAGGGATGCAGAGATTCAAGATAAGATTCATTCATGGTCTGGGGCAGATAACATAATAGAAGGAATAGGGATACAGTATAGCAAGCATACCCACAAACCCTCTCTCTGAAGTTACCTCTAGTCCCTCAGTGGCGTATAACAGCAAGATTGATTTGCTGGCCAGCTGACTGATGGATCCCCAAGCTTCATTTCTAAAAAAGACATTATCAATAGGGCTCATCAAATGGAATGGCACAAAAGCAAATGGACAGATGAGATGGAAGTTAGCCAGCTCTCGTGCTTTCTGTCAAAGAGGATAAATGTCTATCTCAGCCCTTCCGTGAAGAACACATTCAGCTGTGGTAGCTCCTTTCTGCGGGCCACTGATGTCACCTTGCTTTTCCCCCCTTCAACTTTCTTTAATACATCAGGAATCTACATGGACTGCCAAGATGGCTGCACAGGTAACAGCACTTACACCATAAGCCAGGTAGCCTGAGTTCAATTCCTGGAACCCACATAAAGGTGGAAGGAGAGAACCAACTCCACAAAGTTGTCTTCCGACCACACATTTACCACAGAGTGTGCATCTCCCTCAACACACATACATCACACACACACACACACACACACACCATGGGAATCCCTAAAGGCATAGTTCAGAGGTGACTCCCGACTGCAGAGCCAGAGAGCTGTGTGTGGCAAACAACTGACTATCCAATTAAAGTAGTTATATAATTGTGTGGAGGGGTATGTTTTCTTCACTTAAACTAGAATGGTCCCCATAGGCTGATATATTTGAATGCTTAGTGACCAGGAGGTGGCACTATTTGAAAGGATTAAAAGGATTAGGAGCTGTGTGACATTGTTGGAAGAAGTCTGTCACTGGGGGTGGGCTTTGAGGTTTCAAAAGCCCAGAGTGTCTGCGTGTATCTTTGTCTCTGTATCTGTGTTCCAGTCTCTCCTTTTGTTCTCTCTCTTTCTGCCTACAGATCAGGATGTAGCTCTCAGCTATTGCTCCAGGGCCACGCATGTGTATTACGATGTCCCCAGTCTTGATGATAATAGACTAAATCTCTAAAACTGTTAGCTTTAATTAAATGCTTCCTTTCATATTTGCCTGGGTCCTAGTGTCTCTTCACAGCAACAGAACAGTGATTAGGAAAATAATAAAATTTATATGTACTGATTCTAAACAAAGGGCAAAAATGGAGTTCAAGTTACTTAACCAACATGCACCAGCTTCCATAAATCAGAAGCAAGGCCTGAGCCATCAACATTTGCTCTGACAGCTGTGACTAGTGGAGTCCCATCTCTGGTTTCATCCTGACTCAGCAGCAGCTCGATGGAGTAAGGAATTGGGGCGGCTTCAGGAAAGTTGTCCTGGCCTTCCTCTGTGGAGCTATGGCTGCCGCACCTCTGAACATCACTTTCTCATCTAACAAAAAAGTCTAGAAGCAGGAAGAAAAAAAAATGAGTGCTTCTTTCAGTGTACTTTAAAAAATTATTACAGGGCTGGTGAGATGGCTCAGCGGGTAAGAGCACTGACTCCTCTTCCAAAGGTCCTGAGTTCAAATCCCAGCAACCACATGGTGGCTCACAACCACCCATAATGAGATGTCCTCTTCTGATGCGTCTGAAAACAGCTACAATGTACCTATATATAATAATAAATAAATCTTTGGGCTGGAGCCAGCAGGGCCGACCAGAGTAAGCAGAGGTCCTAAAATTCAACTCCCAATAAGCGCATGAAGGCTCACAACCATCTGTACAGCTACTGTGTACTCATACGTATAAAATAAATAAATCTTAAAAAGATTATTACAATTATTGTGTGTGAGACTGCTTATATATGTGTATATGAGTGTGTGTAGAGTGTATGCATGTCTATGTGTGTGTATGCATGAGTATGAGTGTGTGTGTATGAGTGCATATATGTGTATAAGTGTATGTGTGTATGAATGTGTGTATGAGTATGAATGTTTATGTGTGTGCATCCGTGTGTGTGTGTGTGTATGAGCGTGTGTATGAGTATGTATGTGTATGAGTATGTATGTGTATGAGCATGTGTGTGAATGAGTGTGTATGTGTATAAGTGTGTATATGAGTGAGTGTGTGGTGTGTGTATGTGTATGCATCATAGCTTACATGCAGAGGTCAGAGAACAACTTATAGGATCCAATTCTCTCCTTCTATCATATGTATCCCAGGGACAAAACTCAGGTCTTCAGACTTAGCAGCAAAGTCTCTGCCTGCTAAACCATCTCACTGGCCCCTTTTTATCATAAACTTTTTTTTTTTAATGTTTTTTGAGATAGAGTCTGTGTAGCCCTGGCTGCCTTGGAACTCTCTCTGTAGATCAGGCTGGCTTTAAACTCACAGATCCTCCTGCCTCTGCCTCCTGATTGCTTGTGCTACCACCACTACTTAGATACATTTTATAAACCAATTCAGAAACCTCCATCCAGCCAGGAAGTGGTGGCGCATGCCTTTAATCCCAGCACCTGGGAAACAGAGGCAGGTGGATTTCTGAGTTTGAGGCCAGCCTGGTCTACAGAGTCAGTTCCAGGACAGCCAGGGCTATACAGAGAAACCCTGTCTCAAAAAGACAAAACAACAACAACAACAAAAAAAAAAAACCCAAAAACCCAGAAACCTCTATCCAAGTCCAAACCAAGATCCAGTGCCTGCGGAGTGAGGCCACGGCCTCCATAGATGAGCTAGCCACACTCGGCTTCTCTACCGCACGCAGCAGCCCAAAACACTCAACTACAACTCTCACCTTCCTAAGCAACCTGTTCTTGACACGCTCTTGGGTGAGCCCTTCTGAGCCACATCAGTGGCTTTTCTGCTATTCCTCATGCCGCACCTCTGCCCAGGCTGAAGGTGCTCTCTACCTTGTATAGCTTAGAATGCACATGAAGGTGAGCTATTGATCAGAAGCTCCAGGCATGGTGTTGGACTCCTTTAATCCCAACACTCAGGAATGGAGGCAAAAACCAATCAGCAATAGGTCAAGGCCGTTCAGTTCTACAGTGAGTTCAAGGCCAACCTGTAATACATGATAAATTATCAGAGAGAGAGAGAGAGAGAGAGAGAGAGAGAGAGAGAGAGAGAGAGAGAGAGAGAGAGAGCTCTTTTAAAGTGAGCTTCTAAAGCCAAGTGTCAAGACACTTGTAATGCCAGCTCTTTAGGAGGCCGAGGCAAGACGGTTGAGAGTCCAAGGCCACCTGAACCGCGCTAGCAGAACTATCTCAGAGTCCTCCTTCAAAGCGTGAACTTTGAGGGGAAGGATGGATTAAGGGAAGGGTGCATTTCCTCAGAACATGCCGAATATTTGTGTGGAAATATCACATCACACTTATTAATATACACTGTTACTATATCTTGTCTCATTGGTTTTTTGTTTTGTTTTGTTTTGCTTTTTCAAGACAGGGTTTCTCTGTGTAGCCCTGGCTGTGCTGGAACTCAGTCTGTAGACCAGGCTGGCCTCGAACTCAGAAATCCATCTGCCTCTGACTCCCAAGTGCTGGGATTAAAGGTGTGTGCCACCACCGCCCGGCATTAATATATCTTAATGGGAGGCAGAGGCAGGAGGATTTCTGAGTTCGAGGCCAGCCTGGTCTACAGAGTGAGTTCTAGGACAGCCAGGGCTACACAGAGAAACCCTGTCTCAAAAAAAAAAAAAACCCAAAAAAATAAAAAATAAAATTAAAAATTAAAAAATTAAAAAATTAAAAATAAAGATAATAATAAAAATAAAGTAAAAAATAATATAATGAAACACATTGCTTAAAACTGGGTGGTTTGCATATGCATCATGGTTGGGTGGGGGGAGGCCAATTTCTAATATGGTTCCTCAGGGGCCATCCGCCTTCAGGTTTCCTTTTGCTTTGTTTTTGAGATGGGGTCTTTCACTAGGACCTGGAACTGCCAGATTACTCTAAACTGACTGGCCAATAAGCGCTGAGGTTCTGCCTGTGTCTACCTCCCAGCTGTGGGGGTACATTACCTCACCAGGCTTTTTACACGTACTGAGGTCTTTATGCTTGCACAGCCAATGCTTAACTGACTGAGCCATCTTCCCAGACCATTCTTAAGGCTGTTTTCTGTTTGTTGTTTGTTTTTTGAGATAGGGTTTCTCTGTGTAGTTCCGGCTGTGGGACTCACTGGAATTCACTGTGTAGCCCAGGCTGGCCTCAAACTCACAGATATCTGTCTCTGCCTTCAGAGTACTGGGATTGTGGGATTAAAGGTGTGTGCCACCACTGCTCGGTTCTTTTTTTTTTTTTTTTTGTAAATAAAATGATAAAGCGAACTTCTAAGAAAAGCAGAAAGCTATAAGCCCGCTTCCTGAGAACTGAAATGAACCGGTTGTCTTAGTCTAAACTATTTTTTCCATCACTAAATGTTACACAAATTATAGCCTAGACATCCAGAGAGACATTTATGTAAAAGCTCAAGTAGGAAAAATGTCAAGATCAAAAGGAGAGGCTTGGCCTGTAGAATCTGCGAGGACTTACCCCACTCCCCTCCCCCACCTTCATCTGTGAACTGCGATTTTTTTTTTTAAAAAAAATAATATGGCCCCACTTCTTGAATCAAATTCTAGGAATCCCCTTTTTTGCTTTTTCTGTGTCTCTCCTGCATAAAGATCTCTTTAAAAGTCTGTGAGAGAGCCCTGAATAGGGAAGTTTATGCTAGTGGGAGATTTGATGGTGATTTTTTTTTCCCTCTCCTGAAAGGGGTCCTTCAAGGAGCTTCACTCTTCCAGGGAGTCAGCGGCTACACTTTCCCAAGGAAGCTGGCAGGCCATTCTGCCAAGCTCAGAAATGGGGAGCTGTCATCAAGTCCCAGGTCTTCAGATAATGGGGACTCTGTTCTGCTAAATACCCCTGCATGCCTAGACTGACCAAAGATGAAACTGAGGATCACCTTCTCCTAACTTCAGGAAACTGTGGCAAGCATTCACTTTCTGCCATTTTGACAGCGGGAGTTGGGCACTCATAATGAAGGGTTTCTTGTTTTCGTTTAAAATTTTTAAAAATATTTATTTATTTTGGGTGTGCCCGCACATGGTAAGGAGTGTGTATGGAGGGCAGAGGACAGCTTGGAGTCGGTTCTCTCTCTTTCTGTCATGTGAGTCCTGGGTCCTGGGGATAGAACTCGGACTTTGCAGCATGTGCTGTTACAATGACCACTCCAGCCCCCAAACCTCTTTTTTTTTTTTTTAAATCTTGTGAAGCTTTGGGCTTTCTGGAGCATTATCATGTGATCAGTTGTTAGTCCCAGAATAAGGGCCAGAAACCTAGCATCATGTGCTATGAGAGCTAAAAATAGAATTGAAGGTGCACACCCCACTTAGAAGCCACCATCTTCCATGTGCTTCTGCTCCGAGGCCGGCAAGGGTCTCTTGTAGCAGCTCCTTGCAGTAAAATGAAGGGAGTCAGCCTCCAGGATGTAAAATCTGCTCCTCTGGTTACTCGCCCACAGTTCTGGGAAAGTGACCTGATCGCTGTGTTCCTTTCACTTTCTCAGAAAACAGGATTAATTTTAAGCACAGAGAGGCAACGAAATATTTTATGGCCATCTTAGGAGCTCCAGTAGCTAGGATGTTTGATTGTTGCACTGGGCTGCTTTTTTATGGTTGTTTGTGATGAGGTTTTTGTTTTATCTTGACACAGGTCTTATATATTCCAGGTTGGCTTAAGCTCAATATGTAGGCAATGATGACCCTGGACCTCTGGTCCTCTTGTCTCTACCTTCCAAGTGCTGGGATTATCGGTATGTGCTAACATGCTTGCTTTATGACGTACTGGGGGTTGAACCAATGGCTCTGTGCATGCTATGGAAGCACTCTACCAACTAAGCTGCCCCACTCCTATGTAGCTTGGCTGGCCCCAAACTCATTATGTAGATCAGACTGGTCTCAAATTTGCAGTGGTTCTTCTGCGCTTCTGCATCTCTGCGATTATGGGCATGAGCCAGCAAGCAGGCTTTTATTATATCCATCTGGGTAGACTGGGCTTTGTATGCTAACCTATAATTCTAGAGGTCTCAGGGGCTCATTAGATTAAGTTCTTCATATAATTGGCCCACTGTGGGATGGGCATCATTCTATTCCATATGCCCTTCACTTTGTGGCTTGAGATGCCGGAGTGCCTCATATGTAAGTATTTGCTAGCTTATGTTATAGGGATTCACATGGGCCCTTTAAGCTTCTATCTAGAAGAGGCATGGGTCATGTCTGCCAGGTGTTACTGGCCCAAGTCATATAATCAAACCCATCCTTAATAAAGTGGGAACATGGCCTGGGGAGCTAGCTAAGTCAGTAAGCCATGCACACTTGAGGACCTGAGTTCAAACTTCCCAGAACCCAGGGGAAAAGCTGGGCACACTGGCTCAGGCCTGGGGAAGGGGAGAGTAGAGACAGGACAGGAGGATCCCTGAAGCTCATTGGAAAACCAGCCTAGCTAATCAATGAAGTTAAGGTTCAGTAAGAAACTGTCTCAAAAGTAAAGGTGGGAGCTGGAGAGATGACTCAGCGGGTAAGAGCACCGACTGTTCTTCCGAAGGTCCTGAGTTCAAATCCCAGCAACCACATGGTGGCTCACAACCACCCATAATGAGATCTGACGCCCTCTTCTGGTGCGCCTGAAGACAGCTACAGTGTACTCATTTATAATAATAAATCTTTGGGCTGGAGCAAGCAGGGTTGAGTAAGCAGTGTCTACAGGGGCAAGCGGGCCGACTAGAGCGAGTAGGGTCTATCAGAGCAAGCAGGGCAGACTGGAGCGAGCAGAGGTCCTAAAGTCAATTCCCAACAACCAGATGAAGGCTCACAACTATCTATACAGCTACAGTATGTAGTCATATACATGAAATAAACAAATAAATCTTAAAAAAAGGTAAAGGTGGAAAGACACCTGAAGTCAACCTCTGGCATTCACACATGTGTGTGTATATTTGCACATGCTCACGTTAGATAGAGTCTTGCTAAGTCTAATAAGAAAGGTGGGATCTCACCCATGTTGTGGGTCCCTCCTGAATGTAGCTCCATTCCACACACAGAAGTGTGCACACATCCACATTCACAAATACATACAACCATATATTTCTCCTAAAATGGGAAAAGCCCATATGAATTTTGCAAATACTAAATTCTGTCATTGCTATATGACACCAAAATCTCCAACTGCAGAAGCAAATGTGGACACTCTTCCTTTCTCATAAAATAAGCACCTAAAAGTTTGCTGTCTGAGTTAGGGTTTTACTGCTGTGAACAGAAACCATGGCCAAGGCAACTTTTATAAAGGACAACATTTAACTGGGGCTGGCTTCCAGGTTCAGAGTTCAGTCCATTATCATTATGACAGGAAGCATGGCAGCATTCAGGCAAGCATGGCACTGGGGAGCTGAGAGTTCTACATCTTCACCTAAAGGAAGCCAGGAGCACACTGTTTCCAGGCAGCTAGGAGGAGGGTCTCAAAGTCCACCCCCCACAGTGACACACTTCCTCCAAAAAGGCTGCACCCACTCCAACAAGGTCACACCTAATAGTGCCACTCCCTGGGCCGAGCATATTCAACCACCACAGTTGCTTTTGGGCTCTGTGAAAGTTCCAGTCACAGGGCTACCACCACCCTCATCTGCCTGTTCTGTCATCTTCATGCTATAAGTTATTTTCAAGTGGTAGGAGATTAGCATGTGTCCTTCATGAGTGGAAGGTAAGGAAGGGTCCCCAGTAGACAGGAAGTTCAGACTCCTTAGTTGATCAGGAGAGAAGAAAATGAACAGGACTTAACCCAGACCTTCGAAGCAAGGGAAATAGTACTGGGCACAGTAGAGCATGCCTTTAATCCCAACATGTGAGAGACAGACACAGGTAGATCTCTGTGAGTTCAAAGCTAGAATACCCTGGTCTACAGAGTGAGTTTCAGGACATCCAAGACCACACTGTGAGATCTTGTCTCACAAAGCACAGAGAGACAGAGGCACACACACACACACACACACACAC
>NW_022196911.1:84631127-84634633 GCF_008632895.1 Mastomys coucha
GAGAGAGAGAGAAACAGAGACACAGAAAGAGACAGAGAAAGACAGAGACAGAGGGAGGGAGGGAGAGAGGGAGGGAAGGAAGGAAGGAGGGAGAGAGAGAGGACATGGAAAGAGAAAACTGTAAGAAAAAAAAAAACGTAAAATAGAAGTAATCAAACACTTATGGACTTTGATGCCCAAAAGGTCTCAAGTGCAGGGAGTGTGGAATAGAGCTTCATTCAGGAGGGACCCACAACTCTAGTGAGATCTCACCTTTATAGTCAGCAAGACAGTGGGGAGAGGGGTCAAGTCTTCCTCTGCCCTCCCTAGGTCTCTGGGGACCCATCTGTTGTTTGTCTCTTTCAAGCGTCTTTCACAGCTGAAGTGTGAGTGGGGATGAGTGCATCTGCGCCCCCTTTTGTTCTGTGATTCTCCAGGGTCCTCTTAGGTGTTGTTTCTTAATAACTGGCTAGAGCCAGTTCTTGTCTCTCTCCCTCCTCTTGTTCTCTTGGGAGACAGCATCTCACTGTGTAGCTGGGGCTCCTGATTCAGCCTCCTGAACGCTAAGGACCCGGGCAGGTGCTGCCACACCCAACCTTGCTTGTCTCTGTTATGCCCAAATTAGGTTGGTTCTTAGGGATCCTTCCCAAGACCTGAGACGCCAGCTCATAGCTGAGCACTGGAGTTGCAGGTGTGACAGCAGCCCTGGAATCCTGACTTTTTCCAGGTGCATTTCTCCCCATGACCTCAGGCTGCTCCTCCTCCAGGGTCCTGATTCCAACCTTAATACCTATCCAGCCCACAGGAAGAAAGTCCTCTGCCATTTCCACCACATCTATCTCTCAGAAAATTCTTTCTTGGAAGATCAGGGAAAGCAGAGTCAGGAAGCCCAGACCCACTGCCAAGCTCAGTGTTACTTCAAGTATTTTTTTTTTTTGTCTAGTTGTTTTTGGTTTTGTTGTTTGGTGGTGGGTGGTGGTGGTGGTGGGTGTGTATGTTTGTGATAATGGGGTGTGCACACATACTACAGACCACGTGTGGAAATCAGAGGACAACTTTTAAGAACTGATTCTCTCCTATAGTGGCTTAAATAAGAATGGCTCATGAGCTGGGCAGTGGTGGCATACACCTTTAATCCTAGCACTTGGGAGACAGAGACAGGCAGATTTCTGAGTTCGAGGCCAGCCTGGTCTACAGAGTGAGTTCCAGGACAGCCAGGGCTACACAGAGAAACCCTGTCTTGAAACAAACAAACAAACAAAAGAATGGCTCATGGGCCTATATATATTTGTATGCATGTGTGTGTGTGTGTATATGTGTATATATATATATATATGTATATATGTATATATATAATATTATATATAGTATTTTTTGTTTTGTTTTGTTTTGTTTTCGAGACGGAGTTTCTCTGGTGTAGCTCTGGCTGGCCTTGAACTCAGAAATCTGCTTGCCTCTGCCTCCTAATCCCTGCATGCTGGGATTAAAGGCATGCACCACTACTGCTTGGCAGGCCAATATATTTGAATGACTAGTCATGGGGAGGGGCACTGTTTGAGAAGGATTAGGAGGTGTGGCCTTGTTGGAGAAAGTATGTCACTAGGGATAGGTCTGATGGTTTTCAAAAGCCCATGCCAGGCCCAGGCTCTCTCTCTTTCTCTCTCTGCTGCCAGTGGATCAGGATGTAAAGCTCTCAGCCACAGAGCCACGCCTGCCTGTGTGCCACCATGCTCCCCACTATGATGTAAGGGGCCAATCCTCTGAAACCCATAAGCAAACCTCCAATTAAATGGTTTGTTTTTTTTTTTCCTATAAGAATTGCTGTGATCATGGTGTCTCTCCACAGTAATAGAACAGTGACTAAGACACCATCTACCGTGGCTTCCAGGCACTGATATTCAGGCTTGTGTGGCAAGTGTTTTTACCTGCTAAGGCATCTTTAAAAGCCTTATTTGTTTTTTGAGCCAAAGTCTCAGATAACCCAGGCTGGCCTCAGATTCACTACACAGTCAGAAATGACCTTGGCCTCTATCCTCCTGTCTCCTGCTGAAAGGATAGGTGTGCTCCCCCACCTCCAGTTTACAAAGTGCCAAACGATTGAACCCGAGGCTTCCTACACGCTGGGCAAGCTCTTTACCAACCGAGTCCCATCCTCAGCCTCAGAGGCTAGTTCTAAATAGGTTCTGGCCCTACTAGTGGCACACAGAAGCAAAGCCTTGGTGCCTGCAGTTCCTATAAGAAGATGAACCAACCACTAACCTTTTTCCCCGTCTAGGGCAGCTTTCAGAGAAACATGGTACCCACTTTCACCAGCTGGGCAGACTGCTCTCCGGACCTCAGCCTTAAGCTAGGTGTGCCCTGTGGTTCATGCTGTGAATGCTCTATCCCTTTCTTTGAAAACCATGATGGAAAAAAAGTGACCCTTGGTCCCCAGGACAGTGCCAACTCTGCCTGAAGTGGAGGCTCACCCTAGGCAGCTCTTGTCTGACTTTCTATTTTCCTATGGTAACTAGTAAAGAAATCCAGTGTCCCCCAGGATCAGGGTGGAGACTGGAAAGGCCTTTCTAAATGGCTTCACAGAGCCGTCCTTGTTCGCCGAAACTGTACAGGCCTGCCTGCCTGTACATATAAGGTCAACAAGAAAGGGGAGCTTTTCATTTTTATTGGTCTCCCAACACAGGGCTGGGCTTTATTTTTTTGGGGAAAAAAAATCACTCAGGCAGCCTGGTCCTGTGCTGTTGACTTTTTACTGGTGTGCTCGATGAAGTCAATAGATCGAAAGTTCCTAACAGATGTGAGGCCGTTCCAACTGCATATGGCCTGCGGGCCATACTTTAAATTCCAGCCCTCAAAGTCAAGGTGAAATGTGCCCAGAAAGCCCCATGCTAATGCAATTAAACACCATAATTACATAAGCATTGATTCTGATCTCAGAATACTCCTTTCCCACTGCATGACACCACTGGGACACATTTCTGCAAGGTCTGATCTTTGGGTGACAGCTTTAATCCTAATCCAAAGGCTCCACTTGCCTAGAAATGTCACAAGGCAGCTGACAGCACGGGCTTCTTTCTGATCAGACTTTTAGATAGCCGGTGGCTCATGGCTCTCTGCTTCCTTCCTTCCGTGCCTCCTGGTCAGAGCAGAGCCAGGATTCCTTCTTCTGGTTCCCTTCTCCTCCCCACCTCTCTTCTCCCCTCCCCTCTTCTCCCCTCCTTCCCTCTTTCTCCTTCTTGTTTCTCCTCTTTCCTCTCCTTTCTCTCTCAATCTTGCCTCTCCTTTCCCCTTTCTTTCTCACTCCTCTTCTTTACACTTCTTTCTCCACTCTCTTATTTATCCCTTCCCTTCCCTCCCCTGCTCTCCCTTCCTCTTCCTCCTTCTCCCTCCTTTTCCTTCCCCTTCCCTTTCTTCTCCTCCTCTCCTCTTTACTTTCTTTTCCTTCTCTTTCTTCCCTTCCGTTCCCTCCCCTCACCTCCCCTTCCCTCCCCTTCCCTCCTCTCCCCTCCCCTTCCCTTCCCTTCCCTCTC
>NW_022196911.1:84634862-84640908 GCF_008632895.1 Mastomys coucha
CCCTCCCCTTCCCTTCCCTCCCCTCCCCTCTCCTTTCCTTCCCTTCCCTCCCCTTCCCTTCCCTTCCCTTCCCTTCCCTCGCTGGTCTGTTCAGACAGGGCATCTCTACGTAGCTCAGCTTGTCTTCAACTCATCACCCTCATTTCACCTTCCTGAATGATGGGAATGCGGGTATGCACCGCCACACCTGGCTTACACTGGTCCTTCTCAAAGACATCATGTGGGAACTTCTTGAATGAAAGGAATGGGACTCTAGAGGGAGGAGACACAGGACATAGACACCTGCAACAAAGATAACCTGGGGAATGGGAATGTTACATTCATAGGCTGTAAGGTTTTTTTTCAAGTAGTTTTTTTTTTTAAGTGCGTTTGTGTATGTGTTGCCTGACATAAGCACAGGGAACTCTGCAAGAGAAATACACACTCTAGCCCTGTGAGCCATCTCTTTAGTCTCTCTGTGTGTAATTTTCCATGCAATGTAGGAAATCAACACAGACAAAGTATATACTAATATAACACAGTTGCTGGACATGATGGCTCATGCCTGTAATTTCCAAACCCAGGAAGCTGAAATAGGAAAAGTACAGTGAGTCCTGAGGTCATCCTGAGTTATATAACAATACTATGTCTGTCACACACACACAGAGACATACACACACATAGACACACATACACCCGTGCACACACACAGTTTATCTGTTTATTGGTCATGAATCTGGGCCTAGGTTTGCTGATCTTCTCTCACAGATTGCAGTCCAGGTAGGCCAGTATTACTATTTGAGTATGAAATGGACCCACCCTCCAGATCCGTGTTTTGAGGACTGGGTCTCAGCGGATGGTGTTGTCTGGGAAGGGATGTGGTGTCTGGCTGGTGGAGGTTGGTCCCCGTGGGCCAGTCTTGTGTTGCTTACATCCAGTCCCCACTCCTGGTTCTGTTCTCTTTACTTCTCAACCTACTATACTCTGAACAAGCTGCCCCTCATGCATCTCCCATCCCACCTTCCCTGCATGATTACCTCTACACTCTGAAACTGTCAGCCAGGCAAAACCTCTTCTCCCTGGATTTACTTCTGTCTGGTATTTGGTCACCACTACCAGAAAAGTAACGAATGCACCCAGTCTGTGGGCTTCTCTGCAGACATGATATGCCAATCCAAGAATATCATTTAAACTCTTCTTAGCTATGCATAGAAGCAGACTTCATGCCCTGGAAGCTACTCGCTCATTCTCCCCGGGGGTACAGCCCTTGAACAGTTCACAGGAGGAATACATTATTTCTTTGAGGCTATCAGGATACTTGCTCCAGTCAATGAGACAGCCATCATATATAAGGTATATAATCCTGGGGAGCGACACCTATATCACCACTACCGTGCACTGTTGAATAGTCACAGGATCTGCTGACATCTCAAGGAGACACGAGGTCATACAAAGACATGGCTCATTCATCAGAGGTGCCCCCCTACAGGCCCTTCCCCACATTCTGTTGTCTAGGTCTCTCTCTCTTACTCTTCTACTCATGGGCAAGTTGGTCACTTAGCATCAAACTCTTTATCGTAGAAAGGGATCTTTGGGAAGATCAAATGAAATATCCCATCTTAAAAGTTCAGGCAACTTCCAAATAGCAAACGCTCTGTAGACGCAGGTTCTGATTGTTATAGCTATACTATGTTGGAGATTAGGATGCAGAGAAATGGGGTCAGCAAGATGGCTCAGCAAATAATGTCATCTACCAAGGTTGATGACCTGGATCCAATCCCTGAGACTTACATGGCAGAAGCGGGGCACTGACACCTGTCAGTCAAGAGCCATGGTACAAATAAAAATTAAAAATTTTAAAAAGAAGAAAAAAAGTAACCAAGATCATAGGCTACTTGCACCCGTGGATATACCCCATAACACGTCCCAGGAGGTCAGTTCCAGCCTAGACTAGGACCTGGGACATCCTGGAACATAGGCGATGCTGCCAGCTTCCCAGACCCTAGACTAGGATTGGTAATGAGCATGCTCAGAGGACATGAAAGGGCTTCAGCCAGATGCTCTGCTCCTCTCTTGTGAGCATTAAGCTCTGTCGTGAGCCTCAGAACCACTGTACCCATTGAACCAGCGGCCAAGCTGAGCATCTGCCCTAGTGTGGCTTGGATTGATAGCTCCCCTCCAGGAAGCTCTCCACATCCACTACCTACAACTCTAGTGTTTGTTCCCTTGGATTAACAAGAGCCATTGTTCATCATCACCAGAATTCCATGAATCACACAAGAAGAATTTTTTAATAGCAAGTCAAAACCATAAACTCGATCCACCGTCGCTGCATCCACCAACATGCACCTAACATCAAACGCACGAGCCAAAGATAACAGGCTACAGTCACTCTCAGCAGCCAGGACACCAACAATAGCTCACAAAGTTTCACAACCAGAAGGAACGCATCTCTTGAGGAGCAATGCGTGCTCTCCTAGCCGACCTCCTGCGGGCGAATTGCAGCATCATGGGAACTCGGTGGTTCAGCTCAAGTTGATGGGGCACTCAGCCTGTGCAGTATTGTTTTGAAAGGGATCCTAGACACCTAGCCCAAGGTCAGCCACTCCACTCTCCTGTCCTCAGGCTTGAAACACATGCTGGATGGTGCATTTTTCTCATCTTGGATATTTTATCTCTTGGATTTTATCTCTCAGGGAGGTAAAAGCATTTTGTAATTATTTTTCCTTCTTTCTCTTCTTCCTTTCTTTCAAACAAAACAAAACAAAACAGCTACACCACAACTGGAATGTGAGGGGGTGGTTGCTTTGAGGCTTATAGGCTTGGAAACACACACACACACACACACACACACACACTTGCTCAATTTCAAAGGAGGAAATGATCCTTCAATAACGTCTGAGAGAATTGGACAGTGGTATTCATCAGCTCGTCTGGAACCGGTAGGCAGCTCTATTGTATGAGGGGGCAAGGGTCTGCAGTCTACTTAGCTTTCCATTTGGGGAAATTTCCTTTGGAGGATTTTCTTTACAGCCTTAAAGCCCTGTGTTTATATAAGGCCTGGAGCTGTATACCAAACAAGACAGGACACACAGCTATAGCTGAAGCCTGCTTTCCTTTGTGTGTGCATTCGTGTGCATGCATGTGGAGGCCAGGGTCAACAACATCAGATGTCTTCTACTTCAGTACTTCTCCTCCTGAGTGATCCTTTTTGAGACAGGATCTCTTACTGAGCCTGAGACTCATCGATTCAGCTAGGCTGGCTGGCCTGCAAGCTCCAGGGATCCCCCTGTCCCCATCTCCTCTGTGCTGAGGCTGTAGATGTGGGCTGCTAGGCTGGCTGGCCTGCAAGCTCCAGGGATCCCCCTGTCTCCATCTCCTCTGTGCTGAGGCTGTAGATGTGTGCTGTCGCATGGCTTTCTACATGGGTGCTCAGGGCCTGTGAGCAGGTGCCTATGTTTGCACGGGATGCATGTTACTGACAGAACCATCACCTCCCAAGCCCCTCTTTTTAGTTTTTCTTTTATTTACTTGTTTATTTATTTATTTATTTATTTTCCTTATAGGAGTACACCATAGCTACCTTCAGACACACCAGAAGAGGGCACCAGATCCCATTACAGATGGTTGTGAGCCACCATGTGGTTGCTGGGATTTGAACTCCAGACCTCTAGAGAAGAGCAGTCAGTGCTGTTAACCTCTGAGCCATCCCTCCAGCCCCCTTACTTGTTTATATATTATTTGAGATGATTTGAGACAGGGTCTCCTGTGGTAACCCAAGCCATCCTCAAATTCTCAACCAAGTGCTAGGTCAAAGGCCTGGGCCACCAGGACTGTCTGACTTGTGTTTCTTCATAAAGGCCAAGCGGCTTGTTTGTCTTATGTCTTATGTCTTTCCTGAGGTGGCCCCTATGAGGTGGGGGGCTTTACACACAAGGGCCGTAGCGAGCCCTGTTCAGCTCTGTAACTTTGGTTTTAGGTGCATATGTGCACACCATCACTTCATAAAAGGAACATGAAACATTGCCCGCAACCCTGGGGCTTGAATTCAAGGTCACTGCATCATGAAAGGCGAGTTTTTAGCATACACACAACTTTCTGCTCTTACAGGGGATAGTGGTTTTGATTACAGCAAACAAAGACTGTTCCTATAGTCATTCCTCAGCCTGTAAGAATGGAATTAGCGGCCAGGAGGTGGTGGTGTGGCACATGCCTTTAAACCCAGCACTTGGGAGGCAGAGGCAGGCAGATTTCTGAGTTCGAGGCCAGCCTGGTCTACAGAGTGAGTTCCAGGACAGCCAGGGTTATGCAGAGAAACCCTGTCTCAAAAAAATAAATAAATAAATAAATAAATAAATAAATAAATAAATAAAATGGAAATAGCGTATGTTTGGATCATATTGATTTTAAAAGTTGCTATTTGATGACTCAGAGGGTAAAAATGCTTGCTATGTAAGCTGAACAACCTCAGTTTATCTACCCCCCCACCTCACCCCTACATTCTACTGGCTCCCAAAACAGAATACTGAAAATTGTCCTTTGATTGCCATTTGTGTGCCCTGGCACACACACACACACACACACACACACACACACATGTTTTCACAAACACAGTAAATAAACAAACAAATTCATGTGTGAGCTGCTGACTTGAGTTATATATATATATATACATATATGTATATATATATACTTTTTTTTTAAGAAAAAAAGAACATTAAATTAATTTTGGCTTGGGATTGGAGCAGGGTTTATAGCAAGTTCTAAGATGGCTCCAACCTGCTTTGTACTTGATATTTATACAAAGTAAATGCTCTTACCACTTTCAATTATAAAGTCAGAATATTGGCCATCTCTGAAAAATTTTGAAGGTGCCTTATAGCCCGCAGGCAAAAATTTAACTCATTATGTCTAAATATGTCAGCATATCTATTAGCATGCAGATCTGTTTTCATCTTTAATAAGTGGTAGGAGCACATGTTTACCAAAGAATTGTTTTAAAATAAATTTCTTCATGGTTTATTTATTATCAGTAAGTGACCAGGGGTTGTTTCTTTGGTGCAGGGTTGTCCTAGGTAAGTACTCCATCACTGAGCCCTTCTGTTTACTTACTTACTTAGTTAGTTAGTTAGTTAGTTAGTTTTTTACTTCATCTTTTTTGTTTGGTTTGAGACAAAGTCTCACTACCTGGTCTTGGTTTACCTAGAACTCACTGTGGTTGAACCAGGTTGGCCTCAAACTCTTAGAGATCTACCTGCCTCTGTCTCTGAAGTGCCGGGATCAAAGGCTGTGCAAACATACCCAGCATTCTGCTTTTTTTTTTTGAGACAGAGTTTTGCTCTGTAGCACGAGTTGGCCTTGAACTCATAGCATTCCTCCTGCCTCAGACTCCTGAGTGCTGGGATTGTAAACATGAGCCACCATCCACAGCACTATGGTTTTAGGCAGAACCTAAATGGTCTAGACTGCTCCTGACCTTACTCTGTATCCTAGCCAGGCCTTGACTTTGCCATCATCCTGCCTCCTGAGCAGCTGAGATTATAGGCCTCCAGCACCAGGCCCTGCTTGGAGCTTTACTGTATTGCGGTAAAACGTTTTGGAACTAGATTGACGGCACTATGGATGTCCTGAGGGTCACTGAATTATTCTTTCTAAAATGGTTATTTTTCTGTCATGTGAATGTGATGGTTAGTATTGTCAACTTGCTGTGGTCTAGATTCACTAGAGGACAGGCCCCTGGACAGGTCTGTGAAGAATTAGCTAGATGAGGTGAGAAGATCCACCTTAGCTATATATAGTTGGCACTATTGCATCCTTGGGCCGGAGTCCTGGTCTGAATAACGGAGACAGTGAGCTAAGCATCCGCATTCATCTCCCTCTGCTTCCTGACTGCAGAAATGATGTCACCAGCTTCTTCAAGCTCTTGTAATTATGAGTTCTCTGCCGTGGCAGAATGCATTCTCAAACTGTGAGAGAAAAGAAATCATCTGTGATGGTTAGTTCCATCTGCTCAATACAATGCAGGAACACCCAAAAGAAAGTGACCTTGAGTGACTGTGGCCTGTGT
>NW_022196911.1:84641174-84650326 GCF_008632895.1 Mastomys coucha
AGAAATCCACCTGCCTCTGCCTCCCAAGTGCTGGGATTAAAGGCGTGCGCCACCACGCCCGGCTACCTTGTTTCTTAAGATGGTTCATTCTGGGGTCTTGGTGTACTTAGTATTCTCCAACAGGTTTGGACCAGAGATCCATGGCTCCAGATGTCTTGCCTCTGGATTCTCTGTCCAGCTGTCAACTGAGCATGTGCAGGATAGAGGCACCCACAGTGAACTCATTTCTCAGATTCCTGGAGTCCTGAGTCTCCTCCTAAAGTTTCCTGTGCTCCATACCTTGCAAGCTTCCGCCCCTACAGTAGCCTGACTCTGATCTGTCACTTGAGCCAGACCCCTGCTTACTCTATCATTAGCACATCAAATCCACCAACATACAAAAATGCCCGATGACTAAACACGATGTGGATCAATAATTCAAGGCCAGTTTAATATTTCAAAGATCAATCCGGAGCCAGGCAGTGGTGGCACACGCCTTTAATCCCAGCACTTGGGAGGCAGAGGCAGGCGGATTTCTGAGTTTTGAGGCCAACTTGGTCTACAGAGTGAGTTCCAGGACAGCCAGGACTATACAGAGAAACCCTGTCTCGAACAAAACAATCAAACAAACAAACAAAACAAAACAAAGATCAATCTGTGCAATTTACACCGTTAACAGAATGAAGGGGAACAAATGTGATCGCCTTGGTAACTGTATTCATTTGTCCCTCTGCTTCCAGACTGGGTATGCAATGTGATCTGCTGCTTCAAGTTCCTCAACACAATAAACTGTTCCCCTGAACGAATCTGATATGGAGTTATTTACTGCGAGGCACCCTCTGACCCATGCAGAAACTCTGATTACCAGTAATAGTCTCACCCCAAGTGTGAGCTCACCAAGGGTCACCCTGACAGTCCAGCATTCCTCCAAAAGCAGCTTCTTGCATCATGCAGGCGTAATTCCTAGAGACATGGACTGGAAGATGCTCCAGCTCCAGTGGCCTCCTCTTTGCTTACCCTTCTCAGGTGTAGATTGCCCAAAAGAGTGATTACAAAGTTGAGTTCAGCTGTCTGCAGCTGTCCCTGCTCCTCTGGACGCCTTCCAGAAAACAGGCTGGAAACTGTTGATGGAGAAGCTTTGTGAGTATAGAAGCCATATTTATCCAGAAATCCTCCAAGTGGAAGACCCCATGTTGAACCTCAAGGAAGCCAAGAAGAAAAAAAGACATAAATGACCCAACCCAGGCTGTGAGGAGATGAACAATCTGAGGAATAGCGCTCAACATATGCTTGATTCTAGAATGGCAACTGCAGTGAGGCAGGTGTCCTCCTTTAGCCCCCACGGGTCTCTGAGCTCCTTGGAGTCTGCTTACATTACAACTGTTTGGGGATGTAACAGTTTCTAGAGACAAAAAAATTCATGTGTGAATGCATTGGTTTTTTTTACATTATAGATTCTTGTTTGTTTGTTTGTTTTGTTTTTCGAGACAGGGTTTCTCTGTGTAGCCCTGGCTGTCCTGGAACTCACTCTGTAGACCAGGCTGGCCTTGAACTCAGAAATCTGCCTGCCTCTGCCTCCCAAGTGCTAGGATTAAAGGCGTGTGCCACCACTGCCCAGCATTTTTTATATAAATTTTATTTCTGAAAATAAAAATATGTCAGACTGGAGATATGATTTGGGAGTTAAGAGCACTGACTGCTCTTCCAGAGGACTTGGGTTCAATTCCCAGTACTGACATGGCAACTCACAACTATCTATGACTCCAGCATCTGACACCCTCACACAGACATACACACAGGCAAAACACCAATGCACATAAAATAAGAATAAATACATTTAAAAAATAAAAATATGGCCAGGCGGTAGTGGTGCATGCCTTTAATCCCAGCACTTGGGAGGCAGAGGTAGGTGGAGTTCTGAGTTTGAGGCCAGCCTGGTCTACAGAGTGAGTTCCAGGACAGCCAGGACTATACAGAGAGAGACCCTGTCTCAAAATAAATAAATAAATAAATAAATAAATAAATAAAATAAAAATATGTCATTAGCATGAAACAAAAGAAAAAATCCAAGTGATTGCTCAGCAAGCAAATGATAACCTGCAAATCTCTGAGTTTAATAAAAGATGGTTCTAAGATTCTACAGCTAATACCATGCTAGTGAAAAAGTGATCTTTTCTCTTAAGACTAGGGACAAAACAAAGGTATACATTCCTTCCTTCCTTCCTTCCTTCCTTCCTTCCTTCCTTCCTTCCTTCCTTCCTGTCTGCCTGCCTTCGTTCTTTCCTTTCTTCCTTCTTTCTTTCCTTCCATCCATCTTTCCTTGCTTCCTTCCTTCCTTTCTTTTCTTTCTAAGGCAAGTTCTCACAAATTCTTGAGCCTCCTGTTTCAGCCCCTTGAGAAGACTGCAGAAGTATGATAAACTGTCTGTCAAGATCTTAATTTTTTTTTTTTAAGTGAGGCTGGGGCTAGAGAGGTGGCTTAGCAGTGAGGCTAGGGCTAGAGAGGTGGCTTAGCAGTGAGGCTAGGGCTAGAGAGGTGCCTTAGCAGTGAGGCTGGGGCTAGAGAGGCGGCTTAGCAGTGAGGCTAGGGCTAGAGAGGTGGCTTAGCAGTGAGGCTGGGGCTAGAGAGGCGGCTTAGCAGTGAGGCTGGGGCTAGAGAGGTGGCTTAGCAGTTAAAAGTGCTTGCTGCTCCTTCAGAGAACCTGGAGATTCTCATCACCCTTATGGTGGCTCATAACCACGGTAGTCCAGTCCTGGGAGATGCCTTCCTCTGGCCCCACGGGTACTGGGTGGGCATGCATGTGTTTCACAGACATGCATCCACATGTTTCAAAAGAAGAAGAAAAAGGAAAGAGAGAGAGAGAGACAGAGAGAGAGACAGAGAGAGAGAGAGAGGAAGAAAGAGAGAAAGAGAAAGAGAAAGAAAGAAAGAGTCAGGAGGAAGAGGAGGAGGGAAGAAAGGAAGGTAAGTGGGTGTGACATACATTTCTCAGTGTGAGTGTCTGCATGTCTGTGCATACTCATGTGCATGTTTAAGCCAGAGACTGAGGTTGACTTGTGAACATCTGTCCTTAATTGCTCTCCACTTTTTTTTTTTCTTTTCTTTTTAGCTGAGCGTGGTGGAGCACACTTTTACTCCCAGCACTCTAGAGGATGAGGCAGGCAGATCTCTGAGTTTGAGATCAGGCTGCTCTCCAGATGGAGTTCCAAGACAACCAGGGCAACACAGAGAAACCCTGTCTCGAACCACCCCCACCCCAAATACTTTTAATTCGTGTGTGTGTGTGTGTGTGTGTGTACATGTGAATGCACATGTTCTTGGATCCAGAAGAGGATGTCAGATCCTCCTGGAGCTGGAGTTACAGGTGTTTGTAAGCATCCAGGTGCTGGGATCCAGACGTGGGTCCTCTGGAAAAGCAGCAAGTTCTCTTAACCACTGATGTACCTCTCCAGCCTTCTACCTCTATGCTTTGAGACAAGATTTCTGACTGACTGATTCTGAAGTTCATCAGTTCAATTAGACTGGCTGGCCAATGAGCTTCGGGGATTCTCCTGTCTCTACCCTCTTTACCTCTTCTCCACCCCACTGGGGTTACAAGCACATTCCAGGGTGCTCAGCTTTTTACATGGGCTCTGGGGATCTGAACTCTGGTCAGAATGCTTGTGTGGCAAACGCTTTACTGAGTCATCTCTCCAGTTCTTTACTAATGTATTTGCCACCACCCTGGAAGGGCTGGCCAGTACAAGAAGATAAAGAAATAAAAAGGTCTCGAATGCGAATAAACCTTGCTTATTTATAAATGATATGACTTAATACACAGAAAACCCTAGGGAGTCCATATGAATCATACTAAAACTAATAAAAGAAATTATGAGATAAAGTAAGTGGACAAAAATCCATTGTAAAACTGAGTCTGGTAGTGAATGCCTATAATCCCAGAACTAAAGATATTAAGGTAGGAGAATCCTGAGACTGAGGGCAACCTGGGCTACACAGCAAGTTTCAGCCTGAGCTGCAGAGCAAAACCCAATAAACAAACAAAACTAGTTGCATTTCCTAACAATAACTGAAAAAGAAAACTGAATAAATAGCGTTTATAAAAATGACAAATTATTAAAATCTTTAGGAGAAAATTCTAGTAAAACTAAGCCATTACTGAGATGAATTTAAAATGATATAACTAAATGGTAAGGCATACTGTGTTCATCGATTGGGAGACTTCACATTGTTACTTACTAGCTCAATTCTTACACAATATATAATCTCAATAAAATCTTAGATGGTCTTAGGTGGCTGGGCAGTGGTGGCTCACGCCTTTAATCCCAGTCCTTGGGAGTCAGAGGCAGGCTGATTTCTGAGTTTGAGGCCAGCCTGGTCTACAGAGTGAGTTCCAGGACAGCCAGGGCTATACAGAGAAACCTTGTCTTAAAAAAAAAAATCTTAGATGTGTGTGTGTGTGTGTGTGTGTGTGTAGTGTAGTGTATGTATGTGTATAGTATGTGTGTGTGTGGTATGTGTATATGATGTGTATGTGTGTGGTATAATATGTATGAGTATAGTGTATATGTGTGGTATAATGTGTGTAGTGTATGTGTGTGGTATAATATGTATGTGTGGTATAATGTGTGTGGTATAATATGTATGTATAGTATAATATGTGTGTATGTGATATAATATGTATGAGTGTGGTATAATAAGTATGTGTGGTATAATGTGTGTGTGTTGTGTGTCTGTATGTGTGTAGTATATGTGTGTGTGTAGTGTATGTGTATGTGGTACAGTGTGTGGTGTGTGTGTGTGTAGTGTATGTGTGTGTGGTATAGTATATATGTATGGTATAGTGTGTGTGTGTCTGTGTGGTACAGTATGTGTGTATAGTATAGTGTGTGTGCAGTGTGTGTGTGTGTATGTGTGTATGTGTGTTAGCGTATGTGTGTATGTGTGTCTGCATGCATGGAGCCAGAGGAGGATGTCAAGTGTCTTGATCTATGACTCTCTACCTTGTCCCCTGAGATGGGATCTCTCACTAAGCCTGGAGCTAGGCTGACCACTCACTTAGCAAGCTTTTCCTGTCACTGTTACAGAAATTGACATGCTGATTCTAAAACTTAAATGAAATCTGAAAAGACCTAGAGTACTCATGAAAGAGCAAACTTGGAAGTTCTATGTTGTTGGGGGTCAAGTCTCACAACAGTATTAACATAAGGACACACAGAAGGATCAGGACACACAGAAGGAAGGATCAGGACACACAGACGGATCAGCCACAGGGGGCAGAACATGTAGGAACAGGTGGGCACATACATAACTACAACTGATTTAGACAATGCTTCAAAGGTAACTCAACTGAGAAAAATCATGAACTCTGGCCCATAACCTATGGCACCAAAAAGCTAGCTCAAATGGAGCCTATGTCTATAGATGGAGGCTAAAACTATAAGGCTTCAAAAATAAAACAGGGAGCTGGGTGGTGGTGGCACACACCTTTAATCCCAGCACTTGGGAGGCAGAGGCAGGTGGATTTCTGAGTTCGAGGTTAGCCTGGTTTACAGTGAGTTTCAGTACAGCCAGAGCTATACAGAAAAACCCTGTCTCGAAAAAAAACCAAAAAAAACCCAAAACAACAACAACAAAAAATGAAAAAAAGAATAAAACAGGGGAATAGACTGTTGGAGTTTGCTATGATTTCTTAAAACACAAAAGTCACTAATGGGGAAAAAAAAACCAAACTGCACTTCATGAAAATGTAAAACTTGGTTTCCACGATGCATGATTTAAAAACTGAAAAGACAAGCCACTGACTGGAAGTTATTTTCAATACCTATGACTGATAAATGATTCATACTGTACTGTATATGCAGCCTTCTAAAACATGAAAAAATAAACCAAACATGGTGACTCACATCTGTAATTCCTACAGGAAGGGGACTGAGACAGGAAGAATGAATTCAAAGCCACTCTAGGCTACAGATTAGACTCTAGACCAGCTTGAGCTACATAGTAAGACTCGGTCTTTAAAGAAAAAGTACTGGCCATATAAGACAGCAGTCGAGTACATGCCTACCAGACCAAAGAAAGGAAAAAACAAACAATAAAGCAATAATGTTAAGCATATATTCATTATATCTGGTGCTGGCTCATTTTTTGGGTGTGTCATCTTGGCACAAACTAGAGTCATTTTGGAAGAGGGACTCTCAACTGAGACAAGGACGCCACCATATTTGCCTATGGGAAAGCTGAAGCTGAATTTTCTTGATATGTGGTTGATTGGAAAGGACCCAGACCATTGTGGGTGGTGCCATTCATGGGCTGGTGGTCCTGGGTACTATAAGAAGGCTGACTAAGCAAGTGATGAGGAGCAAGGCAGTAAGCAGCATCCCTCCATGGCCTCTGCATCAGTTCCTGCCTCCAGGTTCCTGCCCTGTTTCCTGAGAGAAGACAGGGCACAAATTCAAAGAAGTGTGACCTGAGAATTATAAGCTGAAATAAACCCTTTCCTCCTCAAATTGTCTATGGTCATAGTGTTTTATCACAGTAACAGAAACCCTAAGACAATAGCATAGCCATCCAATTCCTTAGTCATATCCAAAAGAGATAATTTCTTTATATAAATACACACAAAAGTCTTGTACAAGCCTCTAATGCCCTAAGTCTGAAATAGTGCAAGTATCCATCTATGAAGAGTACACAAAAACCAGACCATAAACAGATAATGTAATATACTATACAGATGCGGTTTGTAGCTCGTGGTTTCGACCCTTGGGGTTCAAAAGAACCTTTCATATGGATCATACATCAGATATCCTGTGTATCAGATATCTACATTATAATTCATAACAGTAGCACAATTACAGCTTTGAAGCACCAACAGAAATTTTATGGATGGGGGTCACCACAAAATGAGGAACGGTATTAAAAGATCACAGTGTTAAGAAGGTTGAGAAGCACACCTCCACAGCCACTGTGTTAACCTGCTCAGGTGGCCATACAAAAGACCACAGTTCCTGAGACTGGGAGGCAGGATCAAGGATCAAGGCCATAAGAGCAAGCAAGCTCTCTGATATTTCTTAATGGAACACTACCTCTATTAGATCAGGGTCCCGCCCACATGACCTCCTGCAATCTTACTTCCTTAAGTGCCCTGTCTCCCAATAAAGCCACACTGGGGCATTAGTGCCAACATACCAGTTTGGAGGGACACAGATTTAGCCTTGAACAGCAAAAAAATAAAATAAAATTTTAAAAAGCCACCATTATTTGTTTCATAACTGAATGTATTTAGTGTCCCTGTAGTTCCCAAAATACAAGGTTTGAGAACAGAAAATAAGGGCTGGAGAGATGGCTCAGCCTTTAAAGGCTAGGCTCACAACCAAAAATATAAGAGAACAGAAAATAAACTGGGCAGTGGTGGCGCACGCCTTTAATCCCAGCACTTGGGAGGCAGAGGCAGGTGGATTTTTTAGTTCAAGGCCAGCCTGGTTTACAGAGTGAGTTCCAGGACAGCCAGGGCTACACAGAGAAACCCTGTCTCAAAAAACCAAAAAACGAGAGGACTCAGTGGTAAAGCAATATTGTTGCTCTTACAGAGGACCCAGGTTTGGCTCTCAGCACCCATATGGTGGATCACAACCATCCTTAACTCCAGTTCCAGATCAATAGATTCTTCTCAATTCCAAGGGCACCAGGCACACACATGAGGCACACACATACATGCAGGCAAAACACCCTTAAACATAAAATAAAACAGATCTTTTTTTAAAAAATTAAAACAAAGAATAAAAAGGGGGGCTGGAGAGAACACTCAATGGTTAAGATTACTGGCTGCTCTTCCTGAGGACCTGAATTCAATTCCCAGGACCTAAATGGTAGCTCAGAAACATCTGTTATCCAAGTCCATCTGAATGGCCTCTACAGGGACTATACACACATGCAGAGATGTAGATGCAGGCAGAATACCCATACACAAAATAAAAATGGGGGGGGGAGGATAGGAAAAAATGAATCTATGGTGATTGCTGTCAGAACTGCGGGTGTCTCCATATTCTGTGAGGAATGGGGAAGGGGGCATGAGAGAAATTGTTAGTAAAAGAAAAAAAAAAACACTCTTATCTTGATGGGTGGCATTGATACAAGTAGATACATCTCAAAACACATTGAGACATCCTCGGAACTAGTGGGCCTACAGCATATAAATCAGAGTTGAACCGAGTATCTCAACTCCAATAGGCACATCACTATCTTTTTATCAATATATAGGCATGAGTGTGTCATTACTTATCCAACTGTTTCCCCACTGATGAACATTCAAATTCCTTCCAATTGTTTGCTATTATATAAGTAATGCCACAGTGACCACCCTTGAAGGACAACCTTGCCAAGCTGGATTGTTAACTCTTTTTCTCTGTAAAGATGAAGAGTACAGTGCTGGGGAGATGGCTCCGTTAGTAAACTGCTTGCCTCAAAAGCAGGAGAACCTAAGTTTGAATCCCAGAACATACGTGAGAAGCTGGACATGGTGCGTTGAAGCTACCTTCGATCTCAAGGCTAGTAAGGCAGACACCGGTTTCCTCTGGCTTACACACACACAACCACACACAGACACACACACACACACAAACACACAAGGCCCAGAAGCAAGAAAGAATTTAACTAGGCCTACTGCATCTGTAAGTAAGCAGAGGCAGGCCATGAGATCTTATAGCCTGGCCCCACTTCCCATTCACTCCCTACTCCCTGACCATGAACACAACGTGACCAGCCTCCTCACGATCCTTCATGCCTTCTCTGCCATGATGGAGAGAAGCTGGGAGCCAGGATGAGCCTTCCTCCCTTAAGTTTCTTCTAGTGGGTATTTAGGGACACCAGTGAGAAAAGTAACAGATACACCTGGGTATCTCATGTCTCAACCTATGCATGCATCCCTCATTCACTATGGAATCCCAGCACTCCGGAAGGCTGAGGTAGAAGGCTCACAAGTTTGAGGCTCTCACGGAAAAAAAAAATTTCAGCAAACAAAAAACCTAATATCTAGTAATAATAGAATAGAATGCCAGCAGTTTACTGTGGTGTGGATGCCATTTTGCTGTCTTTATCTTTGGCCTGTGTCTATTTTTAGAATGCCTTGCCGTGCTGTGCTGTGCTGTGCTGGGCTGGGCTGTGCTGTGCTGTGCTGG
>NW_022196911.1:84650737-84665663 GCF_008632895.1 Mastomys coucha
GTGCTGTGCTGTGCTGGGCTGTGCTGGGCTGGGCTGGGCTGGGCTGTGCTGGGCTGTGCTGGGCTGGGCTGGGCTGTGCTGTGCTGTGCTGTGCTGTGCTGTAGATGAAGTGAACTAGCCAGAATGACTTGGGCTTTGAGGGGCAGCAGTGAGCCACTACCGGCCTTCTCTTTCTGAGCAGACTCACTGGGGCACCTCCAAAGTCCTTCTGATGTCCTGGACCACTGCTCAGGGATAATGCGGTAGATAACATATGCAGCACAGATACATTGGGAAAAGGTCCTGGATAGGACACAGTAGGGTGACATGAGCTTTCACCAACCAATTGGCTCATAATTTAAAATATATTGAGTTATTTCTAGAATTTCCTGTTCAAGTAGCTAAAAACATAGATACTGAAGCTGCAGATGAGATTGCCTTTGTTATAGATGAGAAACCTGAGGCTCAGGCTCAGGTCCTTGATACAAAAGGCTTGCCTCTTTTTAAAATTTTTTACTTATTATTATTATCAGTGTGTGGCAGGGGTGGTATCCAGGCTACTGTGCAGATGTAGAGATCAAAAGACAACTTTGGGGAGTCACCGCTGTCCTTCCATCATGTGGGTGGGTTCTGGGGATCAAACTCAGATCATGAGACTTGCGTGGCAAATGCCTCCATTGGCTGAACCATTTAACCAGCTCAAAAGGCATTTTTAATTTTTATTTATTTCTTCTTTGAGACAGGGTCTCACTGTGTAGCCCTGGATGGCTGGAACAGGGTGGCCTTGAACTCACAGAAGCCCACTAGCCTCTGTCTCCCAAGCCCTGGAATGAAAAGCATGCTCCAAATGGCCTTACTCTCCACTATCCTGTTACACATTCTCTAAGGGATGGATAACACTGCCAGGTGTGATCTGAGTCTCAGCTTACATACGTACAAAGGAAAAGAATCCGGGCTTGGGGTGTGGCTCAGTGGTAGTGCGTTTGTCTGGCATGTGCAAGTCTCTGAGTTCCAACTCCAGGAAGAAACAAAAGAAGGATCAGCTGGGTGTTTGCAGAGGTTGGGACGCTGAGGCAACACCATCATATGAGGCAACTGTATCCACGCAGTGGTCCAAACAGACTGCAGGGATACAACTGCTTCTTGCTCACTCTCACAGTGAAGAATGGCTAAGGTGGGGATGGGGTCTCTGGTGCTTAATACGACAACACTTTGGGCAATATCTCAGCATGTACAAAGATACCGCCAAGAACCATGTTGAGAGTCCAAAAACACCAGAGGACCTTGAACTTTTGTTGGATCTTACTGGCTTCTCTTTGCTGGAGGGAGATCCATACACAGGGGGAAAGGCTTTGATTCTGGAATGGGTTGATAATGTTAATTTTCTTTCTTTTTTGAAAAGATTTATTTATTTTATATTAGTACACAATAGCTATCTTCAGACATACCAGAAGAGAACATCAGATCCCATTACAGATAGTTGTGAGCCACCATGTGGTTGCTGGGAATTGAACTCAGGACCTCTGGAAGAATAGTCTTAACTGCTTAACTCTTAACTGCTGAGCCCTCTCTCCATCCCCAGTGCCAATTTTCTTAACACGCATCGTTTTATTCCAACAGTGTTGAAAGCCTCTGGTAATTATTTTGTCTTTTTAATTTGTTTTGCTTGATTGGTTTTTGTTTGCTTTCTTGCTTGCTTTTTTTTTTTCTTCTTCTTCTGGTTTTGCAGCAGCTATGTCTTATGTAGCCTAGTAGGGCCCTGAACTCCTGATCCTCCTGCCTTTACAGGAATGTTCCATGACACCCAGCTAAATCCTCACCATTCTCTTATGGCAACTGTTACTGGTTCTCTGTGGGGCTAAAGATCAAGCCTGGCAAGCATTCTCCTACTGAGCTAACCCCCTCAGTCCCTCTGTTCTTTGATGAGTCAGCACTGCGCTGACACTCAAGCCTGGCCTTGGTCCCTTGTCTAAGCTTGGTTCTCCATGTGTCTTCCCTTCCCTACCCCAGTGTTTAGGTTAGTGCCCAATGTTCCAAGTCTAACTGCCTTGCTCTGGGAGTTACAGCATCCCCTTACAGCATCCCTGCCTACCAGGAACCCTACCCACTTCTCAGCAGAGATGAAAATGGCTGGGAAGAGAGGGCAGGATGCGCGGAAAGCCTGTTGACCCAGCTAGCTGGTTCATGTGTTTTCTAACATCACCAGCTTTTGTTTTTCCTGGCTAAATCCCCACCACCACAGACAAACTTCCCACAATCCTCCCTGCATCTCTAAAAGCCCTCTCTCATTTTGTACTTACATTCTCAGAGCCTTGCTCATTAAAGGCAATTTTGCTTTCTGTTTTTATGGTAATTCTTAAACTCTTAAGTGAAACTTGTTTGAAATGGCTGTCGCTCTGTTATTACAGAAACAATGTAACGAAAATACATTTTCCTGGAAGACTCTGATGTCACAACCGGGAGAGAGAAATCGTTCTTGAACTTAAATATTTGAACTTGAAAAATATCAAGACAAAGAGATGAGAAAACAAAAGAGAGCTGACAAATAGGGGACATTAGAGGACCAAATTTCTCAGCTAGCCAACAGGAGTTTGCAGAGGAGAAAACGCAGAGGAAATGATCGAATCTCAGCTCCCCCCCCCCATGCCCCAGATAAAGTTTGGGGGAAAGAACCAAGGAGAAAGCTCAGTAGTGGTTGACATTTGCAAGGAAAAATACACAAATAATGTGTATTATACATCATACACACACACACATACATATATGAAGGAAGGGAGAGGAGGAGAGGAGAGGAGAAGAGAGGAATGAAGCCAAATTTAATGGCTCCCATCCATAATCTCTGTGCTTAGAAGAAACCTGATGCCAGCCAGGGCTGCATAGGCTGGAGAGAAAGGGGTGAAGTTTTTCAAAGGAAGGTTGGCAGAGAAAGCAATAAGTTCACACCTCCCAAGCTATAAGGGCATTTGACTTACAGCCTAGGACTCATGGCCTGTGTCAGTCATCAATCAAATGAAAACGTAGACTAGATCCCTGATCTTAAGGCATTCAGGAATACTAACTGCCACACACCTTTATGTAAAACCTTATTTAATGATAAGCTCCAACAAAATAAGAAAGAAAAACCAAGAAGAGCAACCTAAACCTCAGAATCACCCAGGAAAGCACCCAGGAGAGTAGAGAAGAGAAGTGTATGAGCTACTTTTTGTTGCTGGGATGAAACGCTGTAACCAAGAGCGACTTATGGAGGAAGAAAGTTTATTTAAGCTAATGAGTCTAGAGGGACAGTCTACAATAGTGGGGCAGGCACGACAAGCAGCTGTTGGAGCAGGAACCTGAGAGCTCACACCTTCAACCACAAACACCATGCATAGAGAGCAAGGGGGATTATGATGGGGTGTACCCTCTCAGGGCCCACCCCCAGTGGCGTACATACTTCAGCAAGGTTGTACCACCTCAACAAACAGCACCATAGACTGTGAACCAACTATTCAAATTTCTGAGCCCATGGGACTCATTCAAACCACCACAGGAGGTCCCTGAATGGTAGTTGTCTATATCAAAGAACAGAGAGCTATAGAAGGCAGGTCTCCACAGGGAGGCAAAAATCAATAGAATTTCAGTTGGCATGGAAAGTTAAGGAAAATTGAAAATGTTTTGAAGTCAAATTGTAAAAAAACAAGAAAGAGGAAGAAAGAAAGAGAGAAAGAGAGAAAGAAAGAAAGAAAGAGAGAGAGAAAGAAAGAAAAGAAAGGTGTCCAGACATGATGGTGTATGGCCAAAACTCAGTATTTAGGAGGTAAAGACAAGAGGATCGAGAGTTCAAGGTCATCCTTGACTACCTGTTGCCTTCACGGCCAACCCAGCCTATAAGAAACAGTGTGTCAGGCTGGTGAGATGGTTCAGCAGGTATGGGCAACGACGGCTCTTCAGAAAGTCCTGAGTTTGAATCCCAGCAACCACATGGTGGCTCACAACCATACGTAATACGAGATCTGACGCCCCCTTCTGGTGTGTCTGAAGACAGCAACAGTGCCCTTATCTATAATAATAAGTAAATCTTTGGGCCGGAGCAAGGAGAGGTCCTAAGGTCAATTTCCAACAACCAGATGAGGGCTCACAACTATCTGTACAGCTACAGTGTGTACTCATATACATAAAATAAATAAATAAATATTAAAAAAACAGTGTCTAAATAAATAAATGTTTCAAATTCCACATTAAAAAAATGTATCACAAGAAAAAAAAAAACCATTAGTGGCCAGCAAGATAGCTCAGTGGTTAAAGGCACTTGCCTGTTACCTTGGCAATCCCTGAAGCCTGCCTAAAGAAGGAAGGAGAAAACTGACCCCTCAAAGCTGTCCTTTGACCTCCACAGGCATGCTCTGGTATGTATGTCCATACGTACTTATTGAACACACATAACAATAAATAATTTTAAAATAAAAGTAATTGTAATTTTTTTTTTGTTGTTTTGTTTTTTCAAGACAGGGTTTCTCTGTGTAGCCTTGGCTGTCCTGGAACTCACTCTGTAGACCAGGCTGGCCTTGAACTCAGAAATCCACCTGCCTCTGCCTCCCAAGTGCTGGGATTAAAGGCGTGCGCCACCACTGCCCGGCCAAAAGTAATTGTAAATTAATGCTGCCTGAGCAAAGAACTGTGTTCATGGTCTCATTATGTAAAGCCTGTTTTTTTAAAATCTAAGACCCAATCTATAATAAAAGCAAGAAAGACCTGAGAGACCGTTCAGTGGGTAAAGCCACTTGCTATGCAGGGTTACAGACCTGGGTTCAATCCCTGGAACAGACTGTGGAAGGAGAGAACCAATTCCTACAAGTTGACCTCTGACCTCCACATGCACGCCAGCTACAGCACACATCACCCATATGCTAAAAAACAAAACATGAGGGGCTGGTGAGATGGCTCAGTGGTTAAGAGCACTGACTGCTCTTCTGAAGGACTTGAGTTCAAGTCCCAGTGACCACATGGTGGCTCACAACCATCTGGGATGAGATCTGATGCCCTCTTCTGTATGTCTAAAGACAGCTACAGTGTACTTACATATAATAATAAATAAATCTTTAAAAAAAAAAACCAAAGCATGAAAGGCTTTATTAAAGTTATGAAACAAAATGAGAGTGCTCTCAATCAGGACAATGGGAAAGTGGACAGTGGGCTCTCTGTTGCCTTCAGGGAGTGTTGCTTCAGGATCCGCTGCAGATGCTGAAATTCATGGATGCTCAAGTCCCTTAAGTAAAATGGCATCGCATTTGCAATTAACCATTGCCCATCCTGTACACTAAATTCTCTCTTGATTACACACAGCATCTAATACAGTGTTTTCATTAGACAATATTGTTAAGGGAATGTTGATGGGAGGGGGTGTGCACATACCTGACATTGGTACAATGTCTTTCCTGTACACTTTCAATTTCTAGTCTGTTGTTTCTGCAGAGACAGAGCCTGTGCGTACTGGGTATTGACTATGTAACACAGAAACCTAAAGAGAAGGAAGGAGCGAGATGGCGAAGGCTGAGGCAGTTGCTGCCTGTTCTAATGTGGCTCTGGCAAGCCACAGTGTTAGGAGCTAGCGGGTGGACCAGAAGCATGAGCATGCTTCTAAAAGTGATGGCTGTAACCAACATAGCAACCTGACTGTGTCAGAGAAATGAGCTAGAAGAGGATTCAAGTGAGCAAAGTCCTTCTCCAGTGTAGCAGAAAGCATGTGTATATTTTAAGATGTAAAATAAAGAAGTGGTGGCATTTACTCAGGGATCGGAACTGCAGAAACCGAAGTTCAGAAGGTGAGCTGTGGCTGCTCTGGGGATTGGGTTGAGAGAACAGACTTCCATCGATGTAAATATACCCAGGGCTGAGGATAGCTCAAAAGGTAAAGCGCTTTCAGCCTGATGACCTGAGGGTGGATCCCCCCAGAACCCACATAAAACCAGGTACAGCTGTGGCAAGCATTCGCAATCCCAGCATCAGTACTGGAAGATGGAAGGCAGATAGCAGCCACCTCCTGAAGCTCCAGAGCCAGCTAGCCTGGTGTAAGGAGCAGTGAAGAGACCCTGTCTCAACCCAAGTAGAAGGTGAGGACCAGCACCTCAGGTTGTCTTCTGACACCCACACACATGCTGTGTCATACACACATGTACACACACATACACCATGTACACACATGCATATACAAAACTCAGTGGAAAGCAGTCATGTGTCCTATGCTCTGTGTGAAAACATGTTGATATGTAATAAAATGGAGATCTGTTAACTTGGGTCAGGTTGGAACCCACCCTGCTGCTTCTATGGTGGGTCTAGGAGGTGCTTGGCCCACCAGTGCTCGCTCACATCTGAACGGGGGATGGAGCAGGAGGAGAGCCAGCAGAGAAGGTCTGGAAGCAGAGCAGGGCTCTCTGCAGGCCTCTGCAAGGCTGGCTCAGGCTCTCTGCAGGCCTCTGCAAGGCTGGCTCACAGCGGCGACTTTCCTTAACCCTTAACCAAGCCAGAACTAAAATGCAGGCAGCCTGCACACAACCCCACACCACAATGATTTCTTTTTAAAGCATGGTCTTTTTTGGTTGGTTGGTTGGTTGCTTGCTTGGTTTTGGTTTTGGTTTTTTTGAGATAGGGTTTCTCTGTATAGCCCTGGCTGTCCTGGAACTTGCTCTGTAGACCAGGCTAGCCTCAAACTCAGAGACATCCATCTGTCTCTGCCTCCCAAGTGCTGGGATTAAAGGTGTGTACCATCACTGCTTGGCTAAAAAGCATATTCTTATTAATATGAAATATCGATGGCTTTAAAGAAATGTGTTTAAATTTCCTATATGCCACTCCATGCTGATGCTTAATAATCACTTCAGGTTTTTTTTTTTCTCATTATCCTTTCTTGGCTTTGTCTGTGTGACTCCCAATTTTACCCAGGTCTGATCCTTGTACACGTTTGTAAGCATTCTTACCTGCCACAAATGGTGTTGCTTGCCTCATAATTATCTGTTTTAATGGCTGCATATTATGCAGGATCATTTTTAATTAATCACAGTACCCTGTGTTAATGGTTCATTATAATGTCAAGTATTTATCTTCTTTCATCTCCATTATACTTTCATATGAAGCTGTTCCACTTCCATAAAGCTTTGTCAACAGTCTCTCACCCTCACAGCATGTAATAGTGGCAGGCGAGACCACCTCTACCCTGAAAACGGGGAAACTAAGACCCAGAGAGATCAAGCATCATATGGACAGCGAGGGCGAGCACAGTTTGAGCCTGGTCTTCCAGGGTTACCCAGTCCAATCCTCTGTCTGGTTCTGAGCACCAGCTGGAACATTCCTGGAATCTTCCATTTTACAGGTAAGGATGCCAAGGCCTGGAGTGGTAAGCTAATTTGTCCAGTGTTACATGGCAGAGCCAGACTGACTCCAAAGCCTGATCTCTCCCTGATAGCCGCCATGACCTTCCTGGCCACTAAACTCACAGGGAATCTCTCTGCAGGTTCCCTACACTGGATGTGGCTTTCCAGCTCCTGTCCTGTCTGGCCTGCTCGTTCATACTGCTTACTGAGGTGCTACTCTCGGCTCTGAACTTGTTCCTCATGTACATGGCTGAGAGTTTTGTTTTGTCTGGGCTCGTGCAACCCAGGTTGGCCTTGGACTTGCTGTGTAGTCCTGCTGGCCTTGAATTTGATACCCCGGTCTTCTCATCCCAAAGTGCTGGGATTTCAGGCATATGCCCCTTGCCCAATTTTATGTGGTGGTGGGAATCGAACCTAGGGCCTTGTGTATGCTAAGCAGATACTTTATCTATGGGGATATGTCCTCGGTACTTCTTCCTTGCTTTTTTATTTTCAACTTTCCTCCATTGGGTGAATTGGCAATTTTTTTTTCCTATGGTAAAATGCACACTATGTGAAATTCACTATTTCAGTTATATCCTGAGTGTAGGCAGCGGTGCTGAAGTGCATTCGTATTGATGCATAGCCCGGTCAGCATCATCTAGCTCCACAGCTTTCTGCATCTGCCCCAATTAGACGCTGACCCCTCATTATCCATCCTCCCGCCAGTGCCTCTCTAGTTCCTGACTCTATGAGTTTGACTAAGTAGGTTATGTAAATGGAGCCATGTGTAATATTTATCCTTTTATCGCTGGCTTATTTCATTCTACACTAAATCCTCAAGGTTGGTTATCCATGTTACAGAACTTATCCACTATTAGTTACTAGTTATCATGTTATTCACTAGAGTGTAGAGTGTGTGTGTGTGTGTGTGTGTGTGTGTGTGTGTGTGTGTGTGTGTGTGTGTGTAGAGAGGCAGGAAGAGGGGAAAAGAAAGAACGAGATCTCTAAAGGTCAGAGGTCTCCAAGCAGGCAGCTCCAGCTGTCGAACAAGCCCCAGGCACCAACACTGGATTAAAAGCACACATCACATGCCCAGTTTTAGATTTTTAACATTAGTTCTGGGGCCTGACCTCAGGTTCTTAGCTTGCAACCCACTTGCTTTAATGACTGAGCTATCTCTTTAGCCCATAAATTTCATTTTTTAAATAAATTTTTAAGGCTTGTTTTACTTCTTATATGCTTCAGTGTTTACCTGCAGCTCACAACTGTCCGTAACTCCAAGATCTGACACCCTCACACAGACATACATGCAGGCAAAACACAAGCATACATAAAATAAGAAAGTTATTTTAAAAATTAGAATATTGTTGGGCAGTGGAGGCGCACACCTTTAATCCCAGCACTTGGGAGGTAGAAGCAGGTGGATTTCTGAGTTCAAGGCCAGCCTGGTCTACAGAGTGAGTTCCAGGACAGCCAGGGCTGTACAGAAAAACCCTGTCTTGAAAAAAAAAATCATGAAAACAAAATAAAAACAAAAACAAAAACAAAAATTAGAATATTGAGTGTTTACCTGCATGTATGTCTTTGCACCACATAAGTGCCTGGCGCTTGCTAAGTTCAAAGAGGGCATCAGATCCCCTAGAACTGGAGTTACCGATGGTTGAGAGATGCCACGAGGGTACTGGGAACTGAACCTAGGTTCTCTGCAAGAACAAGGGCTCTTGACCACTGAGCCATCTCTCCAAGCCCAAATTTCATTCTTTTTAAAGATGAATACTACTCCACTGGGGATGTTCACTGTTTGCTTATCTTCACGTTTATTAATGATCACTATGGACCATTGCCAATGGTGCTAGTATGAACATTGGTGCGGGGGTTTTCCTCTCCATCTCTGATGTCTTTTAAATCCACTGTGCCGGCCATGTTGCATCCACAGTTGGGAAGGAGATTGGGGATCAACGCCAGAGCTCAGCTGGCTCCTGCCCTCCACACGGCCCACACAACCACCTAACCAGGGCTCATAGGGACTCAGAGAGCCTGCATGGGTCTGACGTAGGTCCTCTGCATATGTCGTGAGTGTCTAGCTTGGTGTTCTTGTGAAACTCCTGACAGGAGAACAGAAGACTACTTGGCATGCTCTTGGGACCCTTTTCCTCCCGCTGAGTTCCCTCGATCCAGCCTTAATAAGAGGAAAGGTGCCTAAGCTTATCGCAACGTGATATGCCATGTTTGGTTGGTATCCCTGGGAGGCCTGCCTAGAATTCTGAAGGAAAATGGAGGAGCTGTGGATCTGGCAGAGAAGGGAGGTGAAGGAGAGGAAGTTTGAGGAGAGAAAGGAGGGGAAACTTCAATCAGGATGTAATATATGAGAGAATAAAGGAAAAAAGAGGAAACTAAAACCAAAACCAAACAATCCTGGGTCTCCTGGCCAAGCAGTCAGTGCTCTTAAGCATTGAGCCATCCCCCTCCAGCCCAGGAATGAGGATGTTTTAAAGAGATCCTGGTGCCCTTCTTTGTGGCTATTGGATTATTGAAAGAAAAAAAAAATGGAGCCGGTTGGTGGTGGAGCATGCCTTTAATCCCAGCACTTGGGAGGCAGAGGCAGGCGGGTTTCTGAGTTCGAGGCCAGCCTGGTCTACAGAGTGAGTTCCAGGACAGCCAGGGTTATACAGAGAAACCCGGTCTCAAAAAACCAAAAAAACAAAAACAAAAACAAAAACAAAAACAAAACAATGGACTCCAGCAAATTAGAATTTCACTAGGAATCTCATGCTGGGGTAGGAAAAGACCAAAGCCTTGGAGCCAGCCAGAGGGGGAGCTTGTCTTCCAGGAAGAGATTTCACTCAGCAAGTTCTGATCATTCAGCAGACCATCATATAAGAGAAACTGGAGCTGAGCCAGTGATGGTGGGTGGGACCACACCTTCATCAGGAGGGGTTGCTTCTTTCCTGAACCTCATGACAGGACCCTGAAGGTGGACTTGGGGTTCCCTGGGCTTCTTTGCTCCTCTTCCCAGTGTGGCCACATGGAATGAATCTCCCTTTTCTGGTTTTCACTACTACTTGTTTGTTTAATTGGTCTACAGGGGAGTGGGTGACTAAGCCTGGACTGCTAGAAGCAGTTAGGGCTCAAGTTCTGACCCTAATGTCTCTGGGAACGAAAGTGATCTAACAAGTAAGTTTAAAGACAAAAGGAAGCAAGAAATCTACAACCGAGATAAGCCCTTTGACCACTATACTAGCTGATATGAGCTCAACACAAAAGGCCACACACCGCCTGGTTGTATTTATATCAAATGCTGAGGAAGAATATAGGTTGAGGGGCTCTGGGGAGTCAGTGCTTAAGGAAAGAGGCCGTCTTGTTGTTTTGTTTGATATTGCATCATTAGTTAGCCCAAGCTGGCCTTGAACTTTGAATCCTCATGCCTTAACCACCAAAGTACTAGGATCAACAGAGTGTGCCACCATGCCCAGGAGAGGATGCCTTTTTAAGATGTAAAAATGTTCTAAAGTAGAGAAATTGTCCATATCTGGGAATACCTAAAAAACAAAAACAAAAACCAAACCAAACCAGAACAGAACAAAAAGAACCATGCATAAGTTGTGCGACATAAAAATTATTTCTTAATAAAGTTGTTCTACAAAGAAATAATTAGTGTTAAGTAGGCTAGTCAGATCATTAGAAGTGGGAGTCACTGGAGCTGAACTCCCTAGCAGCTTATAAAACTGCTGGAGCTGCAGGGTGAGCCAGATGCCTGGGATCAGGGTCCTGTCTCTAGCCCCGAAGGAAAACACAACATCCTGTACTGATTGCTGGTAATTACTGGATAGCCATCAAAACCTTGTTCCAGGAGCCAATAAGATGAGTAGTTAGCAAGGCGCTTTCTGATAAAGAACAAAGGCAGACTGTTACCCCCTCCTGTCCACACAAAAGGGCCTATCCATTATCTGGACAGAGAAACATCCCTCATTCAAGCTGTCTATGCTATCGGCTTTAAGAAATAGTACAAAATCCTACCTTAAGAAAATGTATACTTGGGGGCTGGAGAGTTGGCTCAGTGGTTAAGAGCACTGACTGCTCTTCCAGAGGTCCTGAGTTCAATTCCCAGCAACCTCATGGTGGATCACAACCATCTGTAATGGGATCCAATGCCCTCTTCTGGTGTGCATGAAGACAGCTACAGTATATTCATATACATAAATAAAATATTTATTTAAAAATGTATAGTTACACATAGGTTGCTGAGAGGGCTCAGCGAATAAAGGCACCTGCCACATAAGCCCGGAGACCTGAGTTCAATCCCCAGAACCTACAGAAAGGTACAGTGAGAGAATCACAAACATACCCTGTACATATACACTAAACCTTTCTTAAAACGTAAAAATGTAGGCTGGCCATTGCCCACTCTCCCCCATAGCACTGCCTGTGTTCATTGCCTGGTTTTGTTCCTTGCAATGCCCCGTTTTACTCTGATTAACTCCGTCTTCACTGAGTTCAGTGCATTGCATCTAAATTCTTTCACCGAGGGCCCAGGACTGGGAGCCCAGGGGAGTCCAGAGTGATACCCTACCAACAATAGGACTATAGTCTCCGAGATGAGATGCCTGTTCCACTTATCTTCCTGGCGGTTGAGAGTGTGCCTGGGTAACCTCTGAGCCACACTTCTGTGCCCTAAGTGATGGACAATGGGTCTGATGTCTGCTAGGAGGTTTCATCTACATAAAACCAGCTTGGCTTAGCCGCCGGCAAGTCATCTGGGAGGGCTTGTAGACAAGATACACACTCTCCATCATAACAGGGTGACAGAGATGGAGGGGACACAGCTGACTTGTTGCCTGAATCAGCAAAAACAAGAACCTAAGAGAAAAAGCCAGCTACTCTGCCTTTATGTAAAGTACAATTTACGAGGCCTGTCTCCTGACACCAGGAGAGGCAGCCAACTTTGCCAGCTCCCTTGCCAGGAGATAACTGCCAGCCAAGGGCGTTCTTGGGCCCACCGAGCCCACACTTGACCTCTCCAGTTTAAAAATTGAAGAGATATAGAAAGATCAGTCTGGAGATGTCCCTGGAGGTCATCCAGGCAGTGGCTTCTAGACCTTGCACTTCACAGCCTGTATCATTTGAAAACATCTGGGAAGACTTTCAAGGTTCACTGTGCTTTATACTAATTTTGGATGACTTTCTGGATTGGTGAAGTAGCTCAGTATACAGTGTTTGCCTAGCCTATATGAAGCCCCGGGCTCATCCCTACCATAACACAAAAGAAAATAATATTAGTAAAAGCAACCTTTAAAAGTGTATGTGTATGTTCATGACATGCGCGTGGTGCTCAGAGGACAACTGTGCAGTTGGTTCTCTCCTGCCACCTCGGGTCTGGGGAATCAAACTGAGGTCCCAGGCTTTCCTGGCAAGCATCTTTGCCCACTGAGCCACCTTGCTGGCTCAAAAGGCAATTTTTTCTCTCTGTGTCTGTCTGTTTGTCTATTTGTCTGAATCAAGATCTTACTCTAATAGCCCTGCCCTAGATCTCAATATATATATATACCAGGTTAGTTTCAAACTTGTAGCAATCCTCCTGCCTCTCAGCCTCTCAAGTGCTGGGGATTATAAGCATTCACCCCCATGCCCAGGTGAAAGGTATATTTAAAAACTAATGTTATTTTATTAAAATGAGCAGAATTGAGACAATAGAATAGCAGATGAAAGGGCAACAGCCTATAACAAATGAAACAGGCTTATTTAAAAACTAAAAAACCCGAAAACTTCATTTCTCATTTCCCTCTCTTTCTTCCTCCCTGTAGTGAAAATACACAGATCATGGGGCACAGGTGAAGACTTCATTCTATACCAGAAATAGCCTTGAGGCATGCACTAGAATCCATTTTCCACTGGGTGCTAGAATTCTCTGGAAGCTGATTTTGGGATCTTTTGTTTGTTTGTTTTGTTTTTTTGAGACAAGGTTTCCCCGTGTAGCCCTGGCTGTTCTAGAACTGGCTTTGCGGACCAGGCTGACCTCAGACACACAGAGATTCACTTGCCTCTGCCTTCCCATGTGCTGGGATTACAAGTGTGCACCACCACTGCCCAGGCAGTCCCAAGATTCCAGCAGCAAGCTCACGCAGGTTCAGACAAGCCTCTCAGCCTCCCTGACTTGATTTTTGTAAGTTCCTTGCCTTCTCTGAGTCTCAAACCCCTTCTCTATAAATGAATCTGAATCTCAAGAGTGTTTTTCTCTTTCCAAGAGAATTATCGGGCTGGCTAGATGGCTCAGCAGGTAAGAGCACTGACTGCTCTTCCGAAGGTCCTGAGTTCAGATCCCAGCAACCACATGGTGGCTCACAAAAACCTGTAATGAGATCGGACGCCCTCTACTGGTGCGTCTGAAGACAGCTACAATGAATTACGCAGGAGCAAGTGGGCCCCGGAGGGAGCAAAAAAAAAAAAAAAAAAAAAAAAAAAAAAAAAAGAATTATCACACAGTCAAAGAAAGAGTGAGGTGCAGAGTAGGCCCTGCCTTGATAGTTCCAAGTCCTCTCCCGATTCAACCATTCCATTTCTTTCCTGCCATTTCAGTTGATTAAAAATTCTCTCCTAGATTTGGATAAATGTGCTTACTGATGTCAGATATGCATTTTAGGGTTGCTTAGAGCAAATCTCATTCTCCTGTCACGTGACTGTCCAGCACACGTGCTGGGACTTGTGCCACTAAACCCAGTTTGTATAGCTTTTTGTTTTGTTTGTTTTTGCTATGTTGTTGTTTGTTGTTGTTGTTGTTGAGACAGGGTCTTGCTATGCAGTCTTGGCTGGCCTGGAAGTCGCTGTGTAGACCAGGCTGGCCTCAAACTCGTAAGACCTTCTCCTTCCGAGTGTTGGGATTAAAGAGATATGCCACCATGCATAGCTGCTTTTGTTACTTACTTACTTACTTGAGACAGGATCTTATATAGCCCAGGCTAGTCTCAAACTTGCTGTATAACTGAGGTTGACTTTGAACTCCTGATCTTCCCTGCCTTCACCTCCCAAAGGCTGGGGTTAAAGGTGTATGCCACCATGCCTGGTTTGCCCTGCCCATCTTCGGGCTTGTTCTTTTAGTGATAAAAGGCAAGGGCATCGTGGACAGTCCCAAACGCAAGTCCATCCTCAGTCTTATTACCTTCATGTTCTATTGGCCAAAGCAAGTCTTGAGGTTAACTCAATTTGTTTTTATTGTTGACTCAATACAAGCTTGGAAAAGGGAAGCTCTGTCAGAAAGATTGTCCTAACTAGACTAGCCTGTTATCATGTCTAGGAGATGCTGGTCTTGGTTGATAATTGATACAAAAGGGCCGAGCCGACTGTGGGCAGCACCATTTCTAAGCAGAAGAGCCTAGGCTGCGTAAGAAAGCTAGCAGAGTGAGCCAGAGAGCAAGCTAGCAAGCAATGTTCCTCCATTGTTCCTGCCTGACTTCCCTCAAAGGTGGGCTGTGTCCTGGGATTGTACGTTGAAATAAACCCTTTTCTCCACAAATGCTGCACAGTGTCTGTCACAGTTCCAGAAAAGCAAAGTAAAACAAAAAAGAAGCCCCAAGGGGGAAAAAAAAAAAGCCAAAGTCAGAGAATGGATGTCTCATGTAGCCCTT
>NW_022196911.1:84666271-84676202 GCF_008632895.1 Mastomys coucha
AGAGTGGATGTCCTATGTAGCCCTTAGACCCAAGTCAAAGGCCATAGTCAGAGAATGGATGTCTCATGCAACCCTTAGCTGGCACTCTTGTTCCACCTGCCTCTAATTTTGTGCGCTGAAATTATAAGTGAGCATCGCCAGGCCCTTCCAGCTTTTCCTTTGTCAATGGCAAAGGCAGTGAGGCTACCCCCTTCACCTTTGCACAGAACTCTGTCCTCTGTCCTCTGACAGGTTAGCAGCTGCCAGCTGGTGCCTCTGAAGGGTACAGAACTGGAGAAGGTTCTCCATCTTGTCCTGGTGCTCGGCCTTGGCCTCCACCACCTGACCATTGCTGATGAGGATTTGCTCCTGGGACACGTCCTGCTGATTCACCTCCTCAGAGGGATACGCACACTCTGACTGCATGCCCAGTGGCCAGGCAGCTGACCAGATGCACACCAGGTGGTGCCGGATCAAAAGCAAACCACCCATATTTCAGCACTGGTGTAATTGACAAGGGTTACCACTGGGGAGCTTCAGATAAAGAGAGGCCAGGGACACAGATTGCTGCTTGGGTTGCTAATGCAATGGCTGCCCCGCCTCTTGTCTCCTCTGCAGAATGCTTTCTTCCCCATGCAGCCTTAAAGTTGGGTTTCACCTTCATCATCCTCCATAACCATAAACCAAGGACAAGTTTCCATCCCTGGAACGTGCAAACCTCTGAAAGCAAACCTAGGTGGGTGGTAAAGTCAAGTATCCTTGACTCATCTCTGTCCCTCACTGGCCACAGGCTGGCCTCAGACTTCTCATCCTTGGCCTGACTGTCCTAAAACTCACTTTGAAGACTAGGCTGGCCTTAAATTCACTGAAAACTGCTTTCCTCTGTCTCCTGGGTGCCAGGATTAAAGGCAGTGTCACCAGTGCCTGATGGCTTAGACTCTGTCTCTAAACCTCAGTTTTCTCAGCTGATTAAGGGGCTTAGGGAAGCCTCTTTTTCAAGTGAGTGTTGGTTGTGATTGCCCCAACTGCTCCTCACTGTAACAGACTCACGGAACAGCGGCCTCCTGAGCATTCTACGGCCCGCGGAGCACAGAGGGTTAAGGATTCAGAACTGAGCCTCTCCAATAGAGGAGAAAATAGTGCTACTTCCGGTGCACTTGAAGGACAGATTGCTGGGGATGGAATTGCAATCGGGTCTCGGAGTGGGAGAAGTGATTGCTGCCCTCATTAATATTACTGCTGGCGAGGGCTGCGTGGGACTCAATCAGGTAATTGAGGTCCCAAATTTCGTTTTTATCCAGATGCCGAGATTAATCGAAGTGGCTTCTTCAAATGAATTCTTCGGAGCTTTCCCTGTAAGCACGACATCCTCTGGAGTTGATGTTAACGTTTCAGACCTGAGCAATCGGGAAGTGAAGGCCTATTGTCTGGTTTAGCTAGAGCCAATGTTAGGACAGTCAAGGTCAGGGCATCTCTGTGCAGCTGTCAGCTCTGGTTTGACTCCAGGGACGCTTCAACCTTATGAACCCCTGGACAGCCACTCTGAGAAGATGTCACAAGTCATGACCACAGTGATGACGGGAGGCAATTAACTTTGGTCACTTTGGACAGAGCAATAAAAACTAACTGCAAATCATAACTAAGCATCTAACAACAGCTCCTGATGGTGATCAAGGAGGGGCAATGATGTCCATCTGTGATAAATGTTTACTAACGTTCATCATGCACATTACCCTGCGTCTCTTCCGTTCCTACCCAGTGTATGCCTTACAGTTGAGAATGGTAAACAAAGTGTTTTGCTTGGGAGTCAGTCACTCTGCTGAAAGACGGAATGTCAGCAAATGGTTATGGAAACCCCTGAATCTATGGTCAGGTGCGTGCCACTAGTGTCTAGTGGCTAAATCTGGGATGTTAGAGAACTGAGGCCTTGATCTGTGGGGTCTGAGTAGTTTTGGATAGTTGGTATCAGAATTGAAATTGATTGTTGGACACTCCCTTGGAGAAGGGACTTGTAAATTCTCTCAGTGTTTCCACATGGGGATGCTATAAATCCATTGCTAAATTTTTTTCTTAGTATCTTTGTGCTTTTGTGACACCACTGTAACTAATATGGCTTTTGGAAAAAACCTTGTATACACACACACACACACACACACACACACACACACATCAGAGGACAACCTTCAGGAGTCAGTTCTCTTTTGCCATCTTGTGGAGTTCAGGTCATTAGACCTGTGCACAGGTGTCTCTACCCACTGAGCAATCTCACTGCTGCAGCAGTAAGTTTTAAAATTCACTTCCCAATGTTTATCGTTGGTGCATGGGAAGCTAGTCGTTATACTATCTTCTGTTGGAGGCCTTTTTAGACTGACTTAATACTTGCAGCTGATTTTTAGATACTTGGCTTGTTGTTGGGTTTTTAAGATTTATTTTAGGGGTGTTTGTGTGTGTGTGTGTGTGTATGTGTGTGTGTATGTGTGTGTGTGTGTGTGTGTGTGATATGCACGTGCACTTATGCATAGGTGTCTGTGGAGGCCAGAAAAGGGCATCAGATCCCCTGAAACAGAAATTACTGACAGTTATGAGCTGTCTGCTATGGATGCTAAGAACTAAGTCCTGGTCCTCTGCAAGAGCAGCCAGTGATCTTAAATACAAGCAACCTCTCAAGCTCTTGCAGTTTTTTATACAGTTCCTGGGATTCCATGTATATTCCAAACCACCCATGGACAAGGACCAGTTTACTTTTTGCCTAATAACCGTAAGCTTTCTTCCTTTCTTTTTTTCTTTTCCTTTTTTTTTTTTTAATTTTTGCTTTATTCTGTGAGACTCTGTTAAGTCACAGTGATAAGAATAGACACACTCACCTTGTTCTAATAAACAACTAAGAATCAGGTGTCACAGGAGCTGGGGTTGCTTTTGAGGTTTTCAAAAGACAGTCTCAATGATTTAGATGTTCTTGCTCTGTCTCCTGCCTTGCAGATCAAGATGGGAGCTCCCAGCTGTTCCTGCCACTCTGACTTCATTCTGCCATCATGAACTCTAGTCTTCTGGAACCCTACGCCTGACTAAACGCTTTCTTTTATAAGTCACCTCCGTCGTGGTGCCTTGCTTGTCACAGTAATTAGTAGAAAACTAATGCACCATTTCTGCTCGACTAGACATTCTGATCAGGGCAGAGTTGGGGAAAGAGGATAAAGTAAGACTCCGCCTTTACAGACGATGTGGTCTTCCATAGATAAATCCCTAGAGAAGGGCTGTGGGTATAGATCAGTGGTAGAACACTTGCTCAGCAGTCAAGAGAGTTTGGATTCAATCCCCAGCATCCCCACCACGCCATCGGCCACAACAAAAGGCGGCTTTGAGATACCGCAAACACATAAAACAAAACCTATCAGAGTTAACACCTAAGTTCAGCAAACTTGCAGAATCAATACAGAAAGCTAGTTCTGGGACTGGAGAGATAGCTCAGAAGCTAAGAGCACTGGCTGCTTTTTCAGAGGACCTGGTTTTGGTTCCTCACACCCACATGGTAGCTCACAACCATCTGTGACTGCAGCTGCAGAGGATCTGATCTCTTCTTTTGGCTTCTCCAGACACCAGGCAGCTGTCTCAACTGCTGAGCCATCTCCCTCGTCCCAAGATAAATAATATTTTGTTTGGGTCAATATTACTTCAAATTTTTTCTTTTATTATTTTTTTAAAGAAATCTTTTCTCTTCGTTCTTTTTTGTTTGTTTGTCTGTTTGTTGGGGGGTGTGGTTTGAGACAGAGTTTATTTGTATAGCCCCGGCTGTCCTGGAATTCACTTTGTAGATCAGGTTGGCCTTGAACTCACAGAGATCTTCCCACCTCTGCCTTTTGAGTGCTGGGATTAAAGGTGTTTTGCACCACCACTGCCCAACCATTTGTTGTTTCCTTTTTAGATTTATTTATTTATATTTATATATATATGGATATTTTGCCTGCGTGCTTCTATCTGCACCATGTGTATTTGGTGCCCTTGTAGGTTAGAAGTTAGCATCAGATCCCCTGGAACTGGAGAGCCGAGCTGCCATGTAGGTCTGGGACTTGAACCTGAGTCCTCTATAGGAACAACCAATTCTCTCAACCACTTGAGCCATCTCTCCAGCTCCCAGCATTTTCTTTAAAAAAAAAAATTATTATTTTTATCTTATGCATAGGAATATCTTACTTGCTTGAGTGTATGTGCACCATGAAGGTGCAAAACCTTCTTGAAGGCAGAGATTTTGAATGGAAGCTTCTGGATCACAGGAGGCTGTCACGGTGGCAAGGAAATCCTCAAAGTAAAGTTTCAAAAGCTGAGAAGCCATGGAGGTGGCCAGCTGCCATGTGACCTAGGGAACTCAACAATCTTAACTCTTTTTTTTTAAAAAAAAAAATGATTTATTTATTTATTTATTTATTTTATTTGTATGAATACACTGTAGCTGTAAGATGACTGTGAGCCATCATGTGGCTGCTGGGAATTGAACCCAGGATGCCCCGCTTGCTCTGGCCCTGCTCGCTCCAGCCCCACTCGCTCTGGCGTAATGCATTGTAGCTGTCTTCAGACGCACCAGAAGAGGGCATCAGATCTCATTACGGGTGGTTGTGAGCCACCATGTGGTTGCTGGGATCCGAACTCAAGAGCAATCAGTGCTCTTACCCGCTGAGCCATCTCGCCAGCCCCAAAATAACATGACTCACAGCCACCTATAATTCCAGTTTCAGAGGATAGGATACCATCTTCTGGTCTCCACAGGCAACTGCATACATGTGCAAACACCTCCACACGGACACACACAGACACAACCCAGAGAGCTCACCAGCCAGGCAGTTTAGTCAATCAGAGAGTCTGAGTTCAATGCGGAAACCATGACTCAAAATATAAGGTGTAAAATGAATGGACATCTGATGTCACCCTCTGGTCACTCTGCACACACGTGCACACATGCATCTACAGGTGCACACACTTACTAACTATATAGGTACAAAAACAAATACACACATACACCACTAAATCCATTAAAATATAAAATGTCGCCGGACAGTGGTGGCACATGCCTTTAATCCCAGCACTTGATAGGCAGAGGCAGGCGGATTTCTGAGTTTGAGGCCAGCCTGGTCTACAGAGTGAGTTCCAGGACAGCCAGGGCTACACAGAGAAACCCTGTCTCGAAAAACCAAAATTAATTAATTAATTAATTTAATTAAACAAACAAACGGTAAAATGTCCAGTTCCTCCGTCTTGGCTTCAGCCAATGATACCATCATTCTAGACCTCGGTTCCTCCTGCCTGGCCATTTCTCTGGCTACTTATGTCCCTGGCCTGAAGCATCACCGCCAGTCCTGTCCACACCCGGTTGAGAGATTAAGTCTGCCCTCCTCTCTTCCCAGCACTCAGGATGTCTCACGGCCAGAGTCCACGTCTTTCTTGCCTTTTCCCTACCTGGGGTTAACAAGACTGCCTTTATTTAAATTGATCGTCCCTCCAGGGAGTGTTCCCACCCCTGTAAATTAATGGGGCCAGACCAGGTCACAGATGTGGTCTGCAACAGCCCACAGACCTATTTAGAGCATACAATATTTCTTTTATTTAGGTGAGCAGTTTAAATCAGGAACATCTACATTAAAGCCTTGAGCGCCATCTTCTCAGGGAAACGAGGGCAGCTTGGTAGAGCTGAGGCATAGAGAATCATTTTCTTGTTTTAATTTCCTAGGATGGTAAAGCAGCAGTCACAGGCCTCCTTATTTATTTCTTGAATAATGAGTCACCCGATTACAGTTCATCCCAGGGATGGAGAGATGGCTCAGTGGTTAAGAGCATATGCTGCTCTCGTAGAGGATCTGAGTTCGGTTCCCAAAGACCAACTTGGGCAGCTGACTATTATTCCAGTTCCAGGGGATCTTTGTCTCTGGCCTAAAAGGGCAACGCCACATCCACTCACACACACAAGCACACACACAATTTAAAAAAAATAAGACTTCATCATCGTAGGACAAGGGTGTAGTTCACTGTTAGCATGCTTGCTTATGCCAAGCTTATCCACTGGCCCATACCTTTAGTCCTAGCACTCTGGAAGCAGAGGTAGACCGGTCTCTGTGAGTTCAAGGCCATCCAGAACTACATGGTGAAATCTATCTGGAAAAAAAAAATGTTTATTCATCATGAACAAGGCCCTGGGTTCCACATCAAGGGAGAAGGGAGAGAGGGTAAGAGAGAGGGAGGTGGGGGAGAAACAGAAAGACTAGTTAAAGATCTCACTTTACTGATAAGTGGATATTAGTCCAGAAGCTCAGTATACCCAAGATACAATCCACAAACCACAAGAAACTCAAGAAGAGGGAAGACCAAAGTGTGGATACTTTAATCCTTCTTAGAAGGGGAGTCAAAATACCTAAGGAAGGAGTTGCAGAGACAAAGTGTGGAGCAGAGACTAAAGGAAAGACAATCCAGAGACTGCTCCACCTGGGAATCCTTCCCATATTCATTCACCAAACCCAGACACTATTATGGATGCCAGCAAGTCAAGTGCTGGCTGACAGGAGCCTGATACAGCTGTCTCCTGAGAGGCTCTGCCAGTGCCTGACTAACATAGAAGTAGAGGCTCACAGCCAACCATTGGACTGAGCACAGGGTCTCCAATGAAGAAGCTAGAGAAAGGACCCAAGGAGCTGAAGGGGTGTGCAGCCCCATAAGAGGAACAACAATATGATCTACCCCCAGAGCTCCCAGGGACTAAACCACCAACCAAAGGGTACACATGGTGGAACTCATGGCTCCTGCTGCATATGTAGCAAAGGATGGCCTAGTTGATCATCAGTGGGAGGAGAGGTCCTTGGTCCTGTGAAGGTTCTATGCCCCAGTGTAGGGGAATGCCAGGGCCAGGAAGAGAGAGAAGATGGGTTGGTGAACAGGGGAAAGGGGGAGGGAATAGGGTTTTTTTTCCCCAGAGGGGAAACCAGGAAAGGGAAGAACATTTGAAATGTAAATAAAGAAAATATCTAATAAAAATAAAATCTCACCATGCTAGGGCAGGATGTGGCTCGCTGGTAGAGTGCTTGCCCAGCCTGGACAAGACCCTGGGTTCAGCAATGAGAGTTGTGTGTGGAACTGGAAAAAAATTTTAATCATCCTTAGATATAATTAACACCAGTTTTCTAAAAAGCACTGTTGCTTTTAGGTTCTATCGAGAGAACACCTCCCCCTCAGCAGTGAGCTGGGGACCACAAGCGCCAACATCGAAAACACATTTGCGAGGTAATCCAACTGATCGTTGACTTCTGAACAGCATCATGAATGCCTGAACAAACCCTGCCCACCGCCAACCATTTAGGCAATTTCAAACACATTCCCCGTGCATAATTATGTGAGGACCTTGGTCGGAAAACACGCCGCTGAGAACTTCAGTGAAATCAGCACAGATTAGTATTTGTAAGAAAAATGCCTCCTTGCAAGGTAGGCCCCCATCAGCAGCTTCTCAATGGGTTTCCAGCGTGCCATTTCCCACCTACCCAGTGGGCTCCAATCAGCTCACCCTCGGGTCTCTGGAAAAGCCATACAGAGCAAGCATCCAGCCCCAGAAGGGAACTCAATTAGCATCTAGCTGGAACTGAGCAGAATGGCTCCTAAAGCTCGGGATTTTGAAGGTGAAAACAGAACTCAGTATGTGGCTGACTATTAGGGAAAGGGGTCCTTCATTTTCCTTCAGGAACCTGCCCCTGGCCTCACCTCCCTGGTGATAAGGATGGTGCAGTGGTTCTCACCCAACCCTCACATTAGAACATTTAGGGGCTTTTAAGAAAAATGCCTGTTCTTGGACTATTGAAGACAGTCCAGACCTTCAGAGAGGTCCAGCTGTCCTGGCGCGCGCGCGCGTGTGTGTGTGTGTGTGTGTGTGTGTGTGTGTGTGTGTGTGTGTGTGTGTGTGTGTGTGTGTGTGTGTGTGTACAGGTGCATATGGAAGCCAGAGCTGATGTCTAGTGTCTCCCTCAATCCCGTCTCCACATTGTTTTTGTTTTTTGAGACAGGGTCTCTCATTGAACCTGGAGCTTGCCAGTTTTGGCTCCTCCTGGCCAGCAACCCCAGGGATCCTCATCTCTGTCTCCTCCCTGCAGAGATTACAGCACCTGTAACTGCCAGGTGCTGAGGTTGCCGCCACACCTGGCTTTTCATGTGGATGCTGGGGACCGAACTCAGGCCACCATTCTTACGGGGCAAGCATTTTACCCAAGGAGCCTTCCGGCTTCTCCTAAGGGATTGTGAAATGCTTGGGTGGTTCCAAGATGCACCCAGGACTGAGAACCATTGACTTAGCACGGTTCCAGAAGTGTGGTCATCATAGCAAGAGCATCAGGGGAAAGAATGAGAGATGAAGGCAAATCCTTGGCCTCCTCCTCACACAGAACTCACGGGGGCCAGTAACTGGTGTTTAACAGGATTGCAGGTGATCCTAATATGTGCTTAAATGTCAAAACCACTGGGGTCGAAGCTGCAGTCAGACCCTGTTTCCCATCCCAAATCTACCACAGGAACTCTGTAACTGGAGGCAAGATAAGATTCAATTCACGCCGGGCGGTGGTGGCGCACGCCTTTAATCCCAGCACTTGGGAGGCAGAGGCAGGCGGAGTTCAAGGCCAGCCTGGACTACAGAGTGAGTTCCAGGACAGCCAGGGCTATACAGAGAAACCTTGTCTCAAAAAACCAAAAAAAAAAAAAAAAAAAAAAAAAAAAAAAAAAAAAAAAAAAAAAAAGATTCAATTCATCCCTCTATGAAATGGGGTGAATATTTCAATGCAGCAGCGCACCAGGATGCTATTGTCTACTTCAGGTCCTCATTTTTCTCAGTACACAATCGTTGACCCTGTCCATTCCTGCTGGGTCCTTCTTGTTCCTTCCTATCTTCTCCCTTCCACCAGAGTCATGGGCTCATCATTGCCTACTTTGAGTGATGTAAAAATTCTGTCTGAGGCCTGAGAATAGACCCAGGGTGATGCGGTTCTGATTGGGAAAATATCGCTGCCCATCACATGACTGTGTTAGCTCGCCTCACAGACTCTGAGGGGTCGGGGAGGAGATGAGGAGAGAACAAGGGTCCCTCACACCTGAATCCTGAGTCCTGTGGGATTGTGGGTACCTCCTGATGGGAATAAAGAGACAGAGTTGGGGACCATGCCTATTCCAGGGGCCCTGCCAACCAACACAAGACATTGAGCTTCTTGTAATATATTCTGGATAATGGTAGCCTGAGAGTAGGGGCCAGGAGGTTGAGCCACTGCAGGTACCAACCATAAAGAACATGGATTTAGAGAAAGAGGCGCATGGATCTGGAGCTCAGGGTCCACCCTCAGCTACAGAGAAGGACCAAGTCCATCCTGAGCTACACACCACCTTATGTCAGAAAACAAAACAAGAATGTTGTGGGAGAGGGGACTAAAATACGATGACACAGATGTCATAAGATGTCACCCACACAAGTGACTCATAATGACCTTAAATTCTTATTTAGACCCACTGAGATGGCTCAGTGCGTAAAGGCACTTGCCACCAAGCCTGATGACCTGAATTGGATCTCTAAGATCCCCATGGTGGAAGGAGAGAACCAAGCCCCACAAGCTGCCCTCTGACCTTCACACACCATGGCACATATATAAAGTAAACAAAATTGATTTAAAAAAAAAAAAACAGCCAGGCTTAGGGGTGCACACCTTTAATTCCAGAAGTACTCTGGAGCCAGAAACAGGCAGATGTCAATGAGTTCAAGGACAAAAGACATGGTCACTCCTTCCATTGGCTTTACCCCTTGCGTCAAATTAGGTATTTTGTTTGCTTATTTCTTCATGACAAGTCTCATGCATCCCAGGCTAGCTTTGAATTCACTAGGTAGCCCTTCTATAACCCCAGCACTCAGGGTGGGTGTGGCAGCCCTTCTATAACCCCAGCACTCAGGGTG
>NW_022196911.1:84676225-84682776 GCF_008632895.1 Mastomys coucha
GGCAGCCCTTCTATAACCCCAGCACTCAGGGTGGGTGTGGCAGCCCTTCTATAACCCCAGCACTCAGGAGGCAGAGACAGGAGGGTCCCTAAGGCTCACTGGCCAGCAATCTGGCTGATTCACTAATTCGTGGGGGAGGGCAAGATGGTTCAGCAGGTAAAGGCATTAGTCCTACAAGCCTGGCAATATTAGTTCAATACCTGGAGTCCCTTAAAGATAGAAGGAAAGAACCAACTTCACAAAGTTGCCTTTTGACCTCCATATGCATACTGTAGCAGAAATACACGTGTGCCCACAGAGACACACAATAATAAATAAACACTTTAAATGAGGTGGAGAGAAATGAGGAAGACATCTAGTGTTTACCACTGGTCTCGGCATATGCACACTCACACGCATGTGCAAGCAAACCCTCACACAAACGTACATACACTGCAATTTTTTTATAGAATAAAATTTAAACAACAGTTCTTGAGTTTTGACTTCCCCTGGATGCAACGGCTAATCCTGGAGATGTCAGAGAGTAATGTTAGCAGCCACACATCCAGAATCAGCCCGAGCCAGTTACAGCTCAGCTCCCTGTGAGGTGAGGCATGGAAGCCAACTGCTTAATCTTCATGCCTCAGTTTCCAGCCAGTCATGTGGAGGTAAAGGCAGGACCACCCAGAAGGTGCTTAGAGAACCCAGCCAACCCTCAGCTCTGGGCTTGGCCCATGGCATGTGCTTAGTGTGGCACTCTGCCTGACCACATGATGAAGGTGGGTCACAGAGGTAAGAGCACCATAGCGGCTGTCCAGGCCTTCACATTCCAAGGGGCCCTGGGATTAACTCCCCATGCCCTGCTCATTCCCTCAGCAGTGTCCAGTCTGACACCAGCTGCATTCTTACACCCTAGGAGAACTGTGTCATCTGCTCACGAGAGCCTAGCCTCAGCCAGCAGAGAGGGCCTGAAACGTTAGAAGCTCATACATCAGCTATGAGCTATCTCGTCCATCTTTGATTTGGGGTTCACTGAAGCATGGCCGATGCCTGGTTATCTTAGGTCCTGTAAGGCTCTCCCGTAAATAGACTTTTGAAAAAAGAAAAAAAGCCTGTCTTGGAAAAACTGAAAAAAATCTCACTGCAGCAAGAGTGCATCTTCTCTGTAGCCCTTCCCCAAAACATGGATGGGCTGGGAAATGCCCAGGAGCAGCCTGGTGGCTCCTGTTTGAGTTCCCTCTTGAGTTCACCTTTGGAGGCCCCAGTGTGTGCTCCTAAAAATCAAATCCAGCCACTACGACAGTATAGTGTAGAGTGTAGACATGGGGCAGGGGATGAGGGAGGGTGGGGTGGTGGACATGTGTATTCGCACACGTGTGCTTGCACACACACACACACACACACACACACACACACACACACCCCAGTGATCTGGGCCACTTCTAGAATTTGGCATCATCTGTAACTAAGGACAATGGTTCCCACCTCAGGGACAAACTGAGATGCTCGAATCTGTGGCAATCCCAGGACAGTGCCTGGCTCTTAGCAAGTTCAGGAGACACTGCCTGCAGATCCACACAACAAGCACCACACCCAGGTACCTCAGACCCAAAAAAGGAACAGCACCAGCACCACCCCAGGGAGTGCCTAGAGGGTGCAGACCCCGTCTATGCTCCTACAGTAGCTTCCAGAAGTTGGAGATCCATGAGCCGCGCCAGTGAGAAGTCAACTACAAAAACCATCAACGAGGGTTTTTGAGATGGCTCAGCAGGATAAGAGCACTGTCTTCTCTTGAAGGTCCTGAGTTCAACTCCCAGCAACCACAAGGTGGCTCACAACCACCCGTAATGAGATCTGACGCCCTCTTCTGGTGCGTCTGAAGATAGCTACAGTGTACTTATTTATAATAATAAATAAATCTTTGGGCCAGAACTAGCAGGGACGAGTGAATGGTGCCAACTAAACGGTGCTGACCGGAGTGAGTGGGGTTAACCAGAGCGAGCAGAGGTCCTAAAAGTCAATTCCCAGCAACCAGATGAAGGCTCACAACTATCGGTACAGCTACAGTGTGTACTCATATACATAAAATAAATAAATAAATAAATTCTTAAAAAAACAAACAAACAATGAACTGATCTCTCCCAATCTTTCCCATCCAAGGAAGTTGACCACAGATCTCAAGGTTGTTTTAACATGACAGGCCAAGAGGAACTTTGTCATCAGTGAGTCCTAATTGCACTGATAGGGTGGGAACCCAGTGAAGGCAAGTGACCTGACTAAGGTCACACAGAAAAACAAGAGCGGAGCTGAAACCCTGAGTTACTCAGGGTTCTCGGCTTTGTGCAGCCCTGCCCTGGTCGTTCCTGCTGCACCCCCTTCCCTCTTCTGCACCGGTGAGCTTTCTCCCAGGTTACAGGCTCATCAGACTCTTGGCCACGTTCTACCAGAGATCCATTTTTCTTACTGAATCAGGCCGCCATTTGGTCCTGAAAGCCTCATAATTCTTCAATGGATGAGCAGCCCCCTTAATCTATTATCCCAGAGTCCTATTTATATATGTTTATCCATATGGCTATATAAATAGGGCTTTGAAACATATACGTGGCAGGTTATTGCTGTAGCATGGTTGTTCTCCCCAAGAGGAAAACAAAGATGATGTACGGCAAAGGCTCTTTCCCAGGCGCAGGCTCCCGGCTGATTTATTAAGAGCTAGGTCACAGTCACATGCTCTGAAGTGCAGAATCTATTGCAAAGGGATGCAAGAACAGAATGCTCTGAGCTCCAGACACCAGAAAAACAGCAAGTTTAGGATGAAAGAAACTAGGAGCCTGAGAGCAGCCACTCCTCAGCACCTGTCACTCCCAGGATACAAACCCGTTGTCTTTTGTGTGTGTGTACGCATACGTATTGTGTGTATTTGTGTGTCAACATGTGTGCGCATGTATGTGGAAGACATCTGGTATCTTCCTCAATTTTTCTCCATATTTTTTTAAACTTTTTATTTTTATTTTTGGGGTTTTGTTTGTTTGTTTGTTTTGAGACAGGGTTTCTCTGTGTAGCCCTGGCTGTCCTGGAACTTACTTTGTAGAACAGGCAGGCCTCAAGCTCAGAGATCCGCCTGCTTCTGCCTCCCAAGTGCTGGGATTAAAGGCATGTGCCACCACCACCCGGCTTTTTTAAACTTTTTAAAAAGGTTTATTTATTTATTATGTATATAGTATTCTGCTCTTAACCACTGAGCCATTTCTATAGCCCCTGCTCTTCATATTTTTATTATTGCTATTGTAGTATTGAGATCAGTCGCAGAACATGGGATGCACTATGTAAATCAGGCTAAATTCAAATGCATACAGATCTACCTGCCTCTGCCTCTTTTTGCTGGAACTCTTTTATGGATGTACCACCATACCTGGCTGTGCACCTTGGTTTTGGAGTCATGGTCTCTCACTGAATCTGGAGCTAGACTGGCTGGCTCTCAGGGTTTCTCTGAATGCCACTGGGATTGCATGAGTGCACCAGACCCAGCATTTTACATGCTCTCTGGGGACCAGACCCAAGGGCCCTGTGCTTACGTAGCAAACACTTTACCAGCCATCTATCTCCCTAGCTCTCCCACTCTCACTTTCTTTTGGTTGCAAGTTTAAGTTAAAAAAAAAAAAAAATTGTGAGAGCGGGGACTGGAGAGATGGTTCAGCAGTTAGGAATACTGTCTGCTCTTCTAGAGGATCCTGGTTCAATTCCCAGCACCCACATGGTGGCTCACAACTGTCTGCAACTCCAGTGTCAGGGGATCCAGCACCCTCACATAGACATACATACAGGCAAAACACCAATGCACATAAAATGAATAAATAATTTTTTAAAAAAAAAAAGTTGAAAAGAAGAGGCTGGAGAGATGGCTCAGTGGTTAAGAGCACTGACTGCTTCTACAGAGGTCCTAACTTCAATTCCCAGCAATCACATGGTGGCTTATACTCATCTGTAATGGGATCCCATGCCCTCTTCTGGTGTGTCTGAAGACAGCGACAGTATACTCATAGAAGTAAAATAAGTAAATAACTCTTTTTTTAAGTTGACAGAGGGATCTTGGGTGTCCGTGGACCAAGGGCAAGACTGGGGCTGACTGACAATGACCCCAACCCCTCTCACTTCTGCTTCTCTCCAGCCTCGGTGCTACCTTCCTGCCTCCCTCCATGTGGATGCTCTCCAAGGTGAAAGGCAGTGTGGCAGCTGACAACTCCCGAGTTCCTAGCTTCTCGAAGCTTCTCCCAAGATCATGAGGTAACACATTAGATGGGGTTTGTTGTGTTGTTTTGTTTTTGCCGTGACCAAATACCTGACAAGAAACAACTTCTGGAAGGAAGGGACATCCAGTCTATCATGGCAGGAAGGGCAAGAGGCAGGAGCAGAAGACAGCTGGTCCCACTGCATCCGCAGTCAGGACTCGGAGAGAATGGGTGTCTTGGTTAAGGTTTCCACGGCTGCAACGAAATGCCCAAGACCAAACAAGGAAGTTGGGGAGGAAGGAAAGGGTTTATTCAGCTTCCACTTCCAGACCATAGTCTCATCACTGGAGGAAGTCAGGACAGGAACTCAAGCAGGGCTGGAACCTGAAGGCAGAAGCAGATGTGGAGGCTATTGTTCGGCACCACCCACCAGGACCTGGGCCCTCCTCCGTGGATCTATCTCTAATCGAGAAAGTGCCTTACAGCTGGATCTCATGCAGGCATTTCCTTAACTGAGGCTCCTTCCTCTCTGATGACTCTAACTTGTATCAAGTTGACACACAAAACCAGCCAGTACAACAGGAGTTATAAAACCCGAAGGTCTACCCCTCACTAACTCACATCCTCTAGAAGTCTCCACTTCTTAAAGATACTAGAACCTTCCCAAATAGCACCACAAGCACTGGGGTCCCTGTACTAGTTAGGGTGTCATTGCTGTGAAGAGACACCGTGACCAAGGTAACTCTTATAAAGGACAAGATTTCATTGGGGCTGGCTTACAGGTTCAGAAGTTCAGTCCATTATCATCATGGCAGAAAGCACGGCAGCACTCGGGCAGTCACGGTGCTAGAGGAGGAGCGGAGAGTTCTACATCTAGATCAGAAGGCTGCCAGGAGGAGACTCTAATTCTACCTCAGGTGGAGACTGAGCATAGGAGACCAACCTCAGAGACCACCTACACAGTGATGCACTTCCTTCAACACATCTACCTGAAGACAGCCGTACCTCTTGATAGTGCTATTCCTTTTGGGCCAAGCATTCAAACACGTGAGTCTTTGGGGGCTAAACCTATTCAACCCACCATAGTCACTGTGTCCCAACACTTGGACCTTTGGGGGATGTTTCACATTCAGACCAGATAAAAACAACCTGGGCCCAGTCACTGTCAAATGTGAACTGTAAGGTCAGGGGCTGAGGAGGAGGGTGTGCTTGGCCCGGGCCTGGGGCGTGCATCCACATATATAAAAATCATCAGCAGTTAGCTGGGGATGAGTATGCTGACCACAGACCCATGGAACACAGTCATGGCAGCGAAGGCCTGTAACCCCAGCTACTCATGAAGCTAGAGCTAGAGCTGGAGGGTCACAAGATCAAGGCCAACCTAAGCAACTTAACCAGACTCTCTTAAAACAATTGTTTAAAGGGGGCAGGTGAGATGGCTCAGTGGATAAAAGATGCTTGCTGTGCAAACCTGACATCCTGAGTTGGAGCCTCAGATCCCACGATGAAAGGAAAGAACTAGTTCTTAAAAGTTGATCTCAGGGCTGGAGAGACGGCTCAGCGGTTAAGAGCACTGACTGCTCTTCCGGAGGTCCTGAGTTCAAATCCCAGCAACCACATGGTGGCTCACAACCATCCATAACGAGATCTGATGCCCTCTTCTGGTGTGTCTGAAGACAGCTACAGTATACTTACATATAATAAATAAATCTTAGGGCCAGAGCAAGTGGGGCTGGAGTGAGAAGGAAAAACAAAAAACAAACAAACAAACAAAAAAAGTTGATCTCAAGGGGCTGATGAGATGGCTCAACAAGTAAGAGCACTGACTGCTCTTCCGAAGGTCCTGAGTTCAAATCCCAGCAAGCACATGGTGGCTCACAACCATCCATAATGAGATCTGACTCCCTCTTCTGGTGTGTCAGAAGACAACTACAGTGTACTTATGTATAATAATAAATAAAGCGGGACAGTGGTGGTGCACACCTTTAATCCAAGCACTTGGAAGGCAGAGGCAGGTGGATTTCTGAGTTCGAGGCCAGCCTGGTCTACAGACTGAGTTCCAGGACAGCCAGGGCTATGCAGAGAAACCCTGTCTCAAAAAAATAAAACAAAATAATAAATAAATCTTTGGGCTGGAGTGAACGGGGTTGACCGGAACGAGCAGAGGTCCTAAAAATTCAATTCCCAACAACCACATGAAGGCTCACATCCATCTGTACAGCTACAGTGTACTCACATAAATAAATAAATAAATAAATAAATCTTTAAAAAATTGACCTCTGAGCCAGGCAGTGGTGGTGCACGCCTTTAATCCCAGCACTTGGGAGGCAGAGGCAGGTGGATTTC
>NW_022196911.1:84684131-84688910 GCF_008632895.1 Mastomys coucha
GGTTTCCAAATCCTCGGTTCGTGGAACCCCACGCAAGTAGGAGCTGCGGGACGGCATCCTACAATAAATTTAAATTTTTATTTATTATGCTAGACAGGTTTATGTCAACTTGACAAAAGCTAGAGTCATCTGAAAGGAAGAACCTCGTTTAAGAAAATGCTTCCGGGAAGAGATGGCTCAGCAGTTAAGAGCACTGACTGCTCTTCCAGAGGTTCTGAGTTCAAATCCCAGCAACCACATGGTGGCTCACAACCATCCATAATAAGAACTGACGCCCTCTTCTGGTGCTGTCTGAAGACAGCTGCAGTGTACTCAAATACATAAAAATAAATAAATAAATAAATAAATCTTTAAAAAAAAAAAAAAACCCAGGTGGTGGTAGCACACACCTTTAATCTGGTGCATCTGAAGACAGCTACAATAATAAATACATCTTTAGGCCAGAGACAGCAGAGGTCCTGAATTCAGTTCCCAGCAATCACAGGATGGCTCACAACCATCAGTACAGCTACAGTGTACTCATATACATAAAATAAAATAAATAAATCTTCAAAAAGAAAGGAAGGAAGGAAATGCTTCTATAAGACTGAGATGTAGGCAAGCCTGTAGGGCATTTTCTTAATTAATGATTGATGGGGGAGAGCTCAGCCCATTGTGGGCGGTGCCACCCCCAGGTCTACAAGAAAGCAGGCTGAGGAAGTCATGGGAAGTAAGGCATAAACAGCCCTCCACCATGGCTTCCACATCAGCCCCTGCCTCCAGGTTCCTGCCCTGCTTGAGTTCCTGTCCTGATCTCCTCCAATGATGAACAGTGATCTGAAAGCACAAGCCAAATAAGCCCTGTGCTCCCCGGGTGGCTTCTGGTCGCTGTGTTCCATCCCAGCATTGGTCACCCTAAGACAATGCCCATCTATCTGTTCACTTCAGCAGTGCTGAGTTCACACCTGGCGTCCCAGTACTCCAGAAGCTGAGGCAGGAGGATTAAAAGTTCAAGGTCAGCCAAGGCTACAAACACTTTCCACTGGGTTTTCCAGAGACTGCTGCCAGGCATGGTGACATACTCCAGAAATTCAAGTAGCCAGGAATCGGAAGCAAGAGGACAAGTTCACCACTATTCTGGTCTACATAGCAAGTTCTAGCCTAGCCAGGTCTATAAAGTAGGACCATATCTATATCTACCTATATCTCCAGTTGCAGCTACACCTTATCTATGTGTGTATTATAACTATGTCATCTATATCTATGTCTATCTATCGTTATATATTTATACCATGTATAGCTACCTCATCTTTATCACCTATATCTATTTATATCAGCTATACAGAGAGAGAGAGACAGAGACAGAGACCAAGATTACAGCCAAGCCGGTTGAAATCCTCTATCACACCCTCTACTCAGGAGACTGAAGCAGGAGATTCTTTGTTTGAGAACAGCCTGGGAAATTTAGCAACAATGTCTCCCAACATAAAAAAAAAAAAAAAAAAAAGCTAAAAATCCGACTGGGCTTGTGGCTGCTCCCACCAGCCAGCAGCTGCACAGGACCTTCGGCTTCTCCTTGGTCCAGAGGCCTCTCCTTACCCACCACCCATCCCAGCCTTCTCCTTTCCTAGTCCCCTTCCTGTCCCCTCCATCCTCGCTGCCTCTCCTTATGGGATCCCTTCTTTTGTCCCTCGGCACAGGGGTTTTTTGCAAGCCCAAGACCTCCTCCTAAACTCTCAAATGCTTGGCAGAACAAAAGGCTAACATGGAAGGACTGCTAATGCTGTTTGGTTTAGTTGTCTTTGGTCTCCCACACAGCAGGTCTCTAAGTGGAGTGAGACTGTCTCCAATTGTATTTACATGCACACTTGCCCCCCACCCCCACCCCAGACGTTAGAAGCGGGGCCTGAGTTGAGGCTAACTCTCTTGTCCCCTCCCCTGCTTCCCTTCCTCACCCCCTCCCCTGTTCTCCATCCCTGTCCCCTCCCCTCTTCTCCCTTACTCTTCTTCCCCACCCACTCCCCTCCCTAAACTCGTGATCCCAGTCCTGGTCCCATGGCTCTGCGAATTCCTGTCTAGCATCCTCCTCCTCTGAAGTCTCTTACTTCCTGTCCTAAGCTGGTGCTCTGGGTCCCCACACATCCCCGCGCTTTTGCCTCGGAGGGCCCCGGTTTCCTGACTAAGTAGCAAGCCAGCCAGTACAAAGGCTGAATAAACAGTCAGTAGAAATTAACTTGAACGTTCAGGGAGAAGAACAAAGACTTCCGACGTGAGCCAGGGAAGGAATTGTAATTGCCAGAGAGAGGGGGGCCGACCCTGAGCTCAGGCTGCTGGAGACTTGGGAGCGGGGATGTTGACAGTGGCTGAGACAGGCAGGCAAGATGCTGACTTGATAAGTGGAAGAGTGAGAATTCTAATTCGAGGAAGACGCAGATAGGGAGGAGCATGGGGACAGAGAGGAGGGGCTGCTGAGGGGTCCAAAGGCGAATGGCAAGGTCCCCGTGCTCTTAGCTGGGCATCCTTGTCTGGGCTCCCAGCCCAGAGTAGACATTCTCATGGGGACACTAACAGTAGCCAAGTTCACATACATGGAGACTCCAGGATAGGAGGAAAGGCAGAGGCAACTGGCATTGTGTCTCCAGGGTGGAAGAAATGATGAGTCCTATGGACCCTGAGAGACGGGGAGAACCCCATCCTAGGCCCATGGAAGCAGACCCATTTAAGAGACTTCTACAGAGAAGCAATTGACACGATCTGTCCTCACCCCACCCCGTGTAACAGTTTACACAGGGGTATGAATGCTCAGAGCCATGCCCTGGAGGAGGGCGCTTCAGGGTAGAATCCTGAGGAAGAGAGAGCATCCTGGAGAACGGTCCTAGGGGACAGCCTGAGATGAGGAAACTTTAGGCGTCTATGTCTTGAAGGGAAGGAGAGGGAGAAGTGGAGTCCTGAGACTGAGAAGGCTAGATAGATGACAATGATGCCAGGGGCCTTCTGAGGGAAGAGAAAGAGGTTGGTTGTTCCAGAAATGGAATGAAAGGGAGCTTCCTGGAACATCTCCTCTGGCAGAAAGGAGGCAGCTCCCAGGACCCATGGTTGGGTCTATCAGAGTAGTCTGAAAGATCGGAACAGCGAACAGTGGCATTTGCTGGAGAGAGACCATGTCAGACCACCCAACCTCCAGAGACCATGAGGAGGGACAACCAGGTCCCTGCTGCTACTGGTGGCCCACCAGAGTGCACATTCTCAGCTGCTGGTCACAACACACATGTTCCTGGCTGGAAAGCCAAGTGACAGTACACAGGCTTGGGAAGGATCCATACAGGGCAGCAGGCTTCTGTCCTTGAGGATCTTCTGCCTTTTAATGCTAGGTCAAAGCCCCCAGGAAGGACCATACCTTCAAAAACCCCTGATTCTTTTAGTTGTTTGGCAAGAGACATCTCCATGCTCTGTGGCCTCTTAATTTCGTAGATGGTGAAGTGCAGAGAATTAAAGAATCAATGGGCAATTAAGGAGGTACTGGCAGGTTCTGGCCAAGAGCATATTATTTATTTATTCAGCCAGCTACACTCATTTTTAAAGAGCTAACTTCCATTTGGTTTCTGACATCAAAAATAAATCAAACTAAAAACTGTATACATCATATCTGAAAAAAAAAAATATTTGCATGGTATGTCGCCCCTGTGAAGCCTCAGCAGCGACCTGCAAAAGGAGAGAGAGAGAGAGAGAGAGAGAGAGAGAGAGAGAGAGAGAGAGAGAGAGAGAGAGAGAGAGAGAGAGAGAGAGAGAGAGAGAGAGAGAGAGAGAGAGAGATGAATTCATTCTGCACTGGCCTTCCCTGAGGGTACAGATGGGATCGAAAAGACAAAAATAAGGTTTTAATTCACTAGTGATTTTCCCACCCCGTCTCAAGCTTCTTTTTGATTCTGAGCATCCATTTTCCTGGGTCGTCTTGGGAGGGTTGCAAGATTTCAATCCATTAACACAGTAGTAGGCTGGTGAAATTTCAGAACAGGCTGAGATGAACAGCCACAATGAGGACACAAGCTGCCCTGGGGCTCCCGGCAGAACTCAGACAGCCTATGATTCAGCTCCTAGCCCACGATCTGTCGCCCTAAAGGAGGGGATCTCTTTGAAAAGCCCTCTTTTCTCTCTTCTACGTCCCCTTACCTGACTTGGGAGAAAAACAGCCTTGCCCCCCAAGTCCATATCAGCGTTCTGGCATTAATTATACCTGCACCAATGACCTTCTTCCACCCTCTACCCGCCCTTCCTCACTTTCCTTCACCCCCCACTCCCACACCCCCCCCGCACCCCACCTCCTCACCCCTCCCCAACAAGCACTCTTGGCTTCCTACCAGTATCATCCCAAGCTACCCCAAGATTGATTCTAGGACAGTGGCTCTCGAACTTAAGTCTGCATCTAAACTACGTGGACAGAGTGCTACACGGTTCTCGTTCGGTAAGTCTGGGGTACAAGCTGGGAATTTGCATTCCTATTAAGTTTAATACTGAAACAATGCTTGGAGAACCTGTTTTCAGTGGTGAAGCAAAGGGAGGGGATACCTATAGTAGCTTGTGGTGTGTCTCCATCTAGTGGGCATAGACCACAATAGCAGCAGTCTGCCCGGTGTAGTGCACAAGACTTAATTCCACTCCTTTAAACACATTCTCTTTTACGGCTCTACTTTTCTTCTTGTTCTTCTTCTTGTTCTTGTTCTTCTTCTTGTTGTTGTTCTTCTTCTTTTCTTCTTCTTCTTCTTCTTCTTCTTCTTCTTCTTCTTCTTCTTCTTCTTCTTC
>NW_022196911.1:84689980-84702255 GCF_008632895.1 Mastomys coucha
TACTTCTTAAGGTAGGCCTTTTACAGTTTAAATGCCCTCTTTACATCCTCTGAATAGGACCATTATATGAAATGAAACAGGAAACTGAGAGTTTTGAGGGTAGAAACTAAACTGCGCAGCCTGATTTTGATAACTGTCCCTCAGATACATCTGACACACACACTAAAGCACAACACTAGACACATGGCAGACAGCAGATCACCCAGATTACACAATCATTAACTCTAACCCCAAACCAAGTCACCACAGGAACAAGAATTCCATGTTGTCCCAGCCCAGTGGGGAAGCACACCACTTTAGAAGAAACTCAAGCCTGAGGACGTGGCTGTTGGGGAGAACTTACCAGAGCATGCTCAAAACCCTAGGTTTACTGTCCGGCATGACCTACTTTGGGTATAGTGGTCACACCTGTAATCCCAGCCTGGCAGTTGGGAGATAGAAGTGGGAAGGTGAGAGGTTCAAGGTCAGCCAGGAGGTGGTGTCAGACAACTTTAACCAGGGAGGCAGGTGAATCTCTGTGAGTTTGAGGCTAGCCTGGTCTACAGAGCAAGTTCCAGGATACACAAAAAAACCTTGTCTCAAAGAAAAAAAACAAAAAGAGGGAGGAGGGAGGAGGAAGAGAAGGAAGAAGAGGAAGAGAAGGAAGAGGAGGAAGAGGGGGAGAAGAAGAGGAGGAAAAGAAGGAAGAAAAAAAGAAGAAAGTTGTTCAAGGTTATCCTTCTTGTTTAAAACTCAAAAAAAAGAGGAAAAGACAGGGTCATAAGTTCAAGGTCTGCCTCAGCTACCTGGACTATGGTGAGACAAGTGTCTCAAAATAAAAATGTAAAAAGGGCTATCAATGTAGCATAGAGCACATGTGAAGGCCTGTATTTGCCCCACCCCAGTACTGAAAAAACATGTAGGTTTCAAAGTCCCATTCTTTTTTTTTTTTTTTTTTTTTTTTTTTTTTTTTTTGAGACAGGGTTTCTCTGTATAGCCCTGGCTGTCCTGGAACTCACTATGTAGACCAGGCTGGCCTCAAACTCAGAAATCTGCCTGCCTCTGCCTCCCAAGTGCTGGAATTAAAGGCATGTGCCACCACTGCCTGGCTCAAAGTCCCATTCTAAAGAATCTCCATGGTTCATGGGCTGGTGAGATGGTTGATCGGTTAAGAGCACTGGCTGCTCTTCCAGAAGTCCTGAGTTCAATTCCCAGCAACCACATCGTGGTTCACAACCATCTGTAATGGAATCCAGCGCCCTCTTCTGGTGTGTCTGAAGACAGCACCAGTGTGCTCATATAATAAATATATCTTGCCGGGCAGTGGTGACACATGCCTTTAATCCCAGCACTTGGGAGGCAGAGGCAGGAAGATTTCTGAGTTCGAGGCCAGCCTAGTCTACAGAGTGAGTTCCAGGACAGCCAGGGCTACACAGAGAAACCCTGTCTCGAAAGACCAAAAAAAAAAAAAAAAGAATCTCTGGTTCAGTGGGCCTGTGCCCAGCCACTTGAAAGCATTGTAGGTAAACTGAAGCAAATGCTTGAGCCTCCAATGTGAGACAGTCTGCAGGGCAGTGACCTCAAAACCCTCTTCCTTACCTAGAACTATCCAACAGAAACAGTCTGAGCCATACTCAAGCTCATGGCGATGCATGTTCATTGGCCTCCCGTTAAACATCAAAGGGGCATGGGGCTGGTGAGATGGCTCAGCAGGTAAGAGCACTGACTGCTCTTCCAAAGGTCCTGAGTTCGGATCCCAGCAACCACATGATGGCTCACAACCACCCGTAATGAGATTGGACGCCCTCTTCTGGTGTGTCTGAAGACAGCTGCAGTAAATTACGTCGGAGCAGCAAGCAGAGCATCGAGCGGGGCTGGAGAGAGCAGGACCAGCAGAGGTCCTGAGTTCAGTTCCCAGCAGCCACACACGATAGCTCATGGCCACCTGTACAGCTACAGTGTACTCATACACATAAAAAAAAAAAAAAAAACATCAAAGGGGCAGGAATGGAGGGCGCCACAATGGTTTACAGCATCACTGGCTTTCTTCCAAGGGGTCCAGGTTTGAGTTCTCAGAACCTACATGGTCGCTCCCAAGCCTCTGTAACTCGAGTTCCAGGGCTTCTGACAGGGTCCCTCTTTTGACTTCTCCAAGCACCAGGCAGGCATGTGATACACAGGCATACTTGCAGGAAAAACACCCATCTATGTAAATGATATTTTTTTATGGCAGAGGAGCCAGGGACGTGGTTTGGTTAGTAGAGCATTTGCCTACCATGAACGAAGTCCTAAATTTGGCCCCTGGCATTGCGTAGTCGGGTATGGTGGTCTGTGGCACTGCGTAGCGGGGTAGGGTGGTCTGTGGCACTGCATAGCCAGGTAGGGTGGTCTGTGGCACTGTATAGGTGGTCATGGTGGTCTGTGGCACTGCATAGGTGGTCATGGTGGTCTGTGGCACTGCATAGCCAGGTATGGTGGTCTGTGGCACTGCATAGCCGGGTATGGTGGTCTGTGGCATTGCATAGCCGGGTATGGTGGTCTGTGGCACTGCATAGCCAGGTATGGTGGTCTGTGGCACTGCATAGGTGGTCATGGTGGTCTGTGGCACTGCATAGCCGGGTATGGTGGTTATGTTCTCAGCACTTGGAAAGATCAGAAGTTCAGGATCACCACTCACATAAGGAATTCAAGGCCAGCATAGGCCACATGAGATCTTTATATTGAAAACTAAATTAGACTGACTGAGCAAGGCACAAGGGAACTCTAGAACCCAAGACATGTCCTATCCTCTCACCTTTTGAAGCTCATCTGGGATAGGTACATATTCGAAAAAGCATCACGTTCTATACTCGACTCCCATGCATTTATTATGTTCTAAAGGTAACAATAGGGAGGTAATAGTCTAAAGGTAATAATACAAACGAGTGCTGTGTCCTCAGAGGCCAGAGACATCAGATCCCCTGGAACTGAGTTCCAGATGGTTAAGAGCCACCTGATGTGAGCACTGGGAACTGAACCCAGGGCCTCTCCAAGAGCACGTGATCTTAACCACTGAGCCATCTCTTTAACTTCCATGCCAGATGTTTTTATGTGGATTCTGAGGTTGAGATTCTCATGCTTGTACATGGAATCACTTTACTGAGCTATGGATGTAACACTCCCCCCCAAATAATAATCTGTAAAAATATGTATTTTTGGGCTGGAGAGATGGCTCAGCGGTTAAGAGCGCCGACTGCTCTTCCAAAGGTCGTGAGTTCAAATTCCAGCAACCACATGATGGCTCACAACCATCCATAATGAGATCTGATTTTTATTATGTATGTCTGTATATTGTATATGCATGTGAGTAGCCATCACTTTACTGAGCTATCTATATAGCACCCCTCAAATAATAATCTTTTAAAATATATATTTTTTGCCAGGCAGTGGTGATGTATGCTTTTAATCCCAGCACTTGGGAGGCAAAGGCAGGTGGATTTCTAAGTTCAAGGCCAGCCTGGTCTACATAGTGAGTTCCAGGACAGCCAAGGCTACACAGAGAAACCCTGTCTGGGAAAAAAAAAATGTATTTTTATTATGTGTGTTTGCATATATATATATATATATATATATATATATATATATATATATATATATATATATATATATATATATATATATATATATATATATATATATATATATATATGTATGTGTGTGTGTGTGTGTGTGTGTGTGTGTGTGTGTGTGCGCATGTGCATGTGAGTAGCCACAGAGGCCAGAAGAGTCGGCCTCCTGTAGTTGGGGTCACAGGCAGTTGTTAGCTGCTCTGTGTTGGTGTTAAGAACCTGACTCTAGCCGGGCAGTGTTGGTGCACACCTTTATTATTATTTTATAAAGATTTATTATATTTATATGAGTACATTGTAGCTGCTTTTAGACACACCGGAATAAGGCATCAGATCCTACTACAGATGGTTGTGAGCCACCATGTGGTTGCTGGGAATTGACTCAGGACCTTTGGAAGAGTAGTCAGCGCTCTTAACCGCTGAGCCATCTCTCCAGCCCGGGCACACGCCTTTAGTCCCAGCACTTGGGAGGCAGAGGCAGGCAGATTTCTGAGTTTGAGGCCAGCCTGGTCTACAGAGTGAGTTCCAGGACAGCCAGGGCTACACAGAGAAACCCTGTCTCAAAACAAAAACAAAAACAAAAACAAAAACAAAAACAAAAACCAAAAACAAAAAAAAGAACCTGACTCTAGTCCTCTGAGAGGAGAGCAGCAGCGTTCTTAACTGCTAAACAATCTCTCCAGCCCCCAAAAGGTAATAATGTTTAATCATCTCTCAGTGAGTAGCTTCATCTCAGACCAGTTAAATCAGCTCACACAGCCAGTATGGACCAGTATGGACCAGTATGGACCTTCAAAGCCTTGGGAAATCCTCAACCCTTGATGAACAAAGGAACAGACTCCAAGTCATTAAAATGAAGATAAACATCCTGGTGTGGGGCCTTGAGCTTATGTGTGCCAAATTACTTGGGAATTTGGGCACCCAAGCATCCAGAGAGCAGAGCCTGGATACCAGAAGACACAGGTTCAAGGCCAGGCTCAGCCTATTGTGAGCTTAGTCCCTACCTCACCAGAGGTTTCAGGACCACATAGAAAAGTGAAAAAGGGGGGTGGGGTGGGGGCTGGAGAGATGGCTCAGTGCTTAAGAGCACTCTGACTGCTCTTCCAGAGGTCCTGAGTTCAATTCCCAGCAACCACATGGTGGCTCACAACCATCTTCAATGGGGTCTGATGCCCTCTTCTGGTGTGTTTGAAAAGAGCAATGGTGTACTGATATACATAAAATAAATAAATAAAGTGAAAAGAGGCCCCCACTTAGGCACGTGCCATCTGTTAGAGACTCGCTGGCACACTTCGGCAGAGTGCTTCCTGAAGGCTCTGGGTCTGTCTCAGCTTCGTAGCCCTTAGCAGGCTTGGCATAAGTACACAGGCACTTGGTACAGAAACCCATAGGAGCAGTCAGAATGCCTTCCCTGTCATCCTGCCAGGAAGACCAGAGAAAGAGAACTCCTCCATCCCAGCTCAGGGAGGAAGTATCAGCCGTCCTTGCCCAGAGCGGGGGTGGGGGGTGGGGTGGGGGTGGGGTGTCCGCCAATGCCGTCTGTCTCCACCAGATGTCAGCTGGGCCTGCTTCTCTCAACAAATAAGCTGAGATCTCACTGACATTATTTTCTTTGTAAAGATACAAGTCTACCTCCTTACGAGGAATCTTCAGTTGGCCCCTGTTGGCCAGATCACCCCCAAATCAAACCTGACAATCCTGTGGAAACCTACCTTCACTTAAAAACGTATAGGTATATCATATGATGTGCCCCTTCACAACATACAGCCATGTTCATGTTTTCGTTCCCAAGAGCAGAGACACACCTATGGAGGTGAGAGAACAACTTCAAGCGTTGGTCTTCATCTTCCACCCCGAAACAGGGAGGTCTGCACACTGCCACAGCAGGCTAGCTGCCCTGGGAGCTCTCTGGCCATTCTCTGTCCCCTCCTCCCCTCCCTGGCACACTAGGATTATAAACACACGTTACAACGTCCAGCTTTCTGTGGGATCTGAGGATCCAAACCTGGATCCTTGTACTCACACTTCCCCATCAGAATCACTTTTTCTTTTTTCTTTTTCTTCATGTATTTACAAAGTGAGGGTTATGGGGACAGAGAGCAAAGGCCTTGTGCCAAGTCAAGCAGAATATGGTGCACAGGTAGCCCTGGGGCCAGAGTGCTGGCTTCAGAGTGAAGGCTGGGGCTGTGGTAGTTTGAATGGGAAGGGCCCCCTAGAATGCTTGGTCATTAGGGAGTGATGGGGACTAGGGAGATGGGCCCTTGTCTGAAGAAGTGTGTTGCTGGAAGAGGGTTTTGGAGTTTTAGCTGGCCAAGCTAGGCCCTAGTGGCTTTATGTCTTCCTGCTGCCTGCTGATCTAGAGGTAGAACTCTCAGCTCTCTCCAGCACCATGTCTACCTGCAAGCCACCACGCTTCTTTCTCGCTGTTGTAATCATAAAAAGAGAAAGAGCTATAAGACTGTGTCCTGGCAGGGCGTGGGGGAAGGGGGTGTCTCGGTGGGCCCATGCTGAGGCATCCCTTCCCCCTGAGAGAAACCACACACACACCGGTATAGTACAGCAGAGAGTTTATTTAGGGCATGGGGAAGGGAGTTAAGAGGGTAGCAGAGGCACAGAAAGGCAGAGAGGAGGAGAGAGGAGAGAAGTAGGGGCCGGCCATGACCACATGGAGAGGGGAAGGGAGTGGGCAAGAGGCAAGGTAGAGAAGCAGGACTAAGAGAGAGAGGAGGGGCAAGCAGCCCCTTTTATAGGGCCAGGCCTACCTGGCTGTTGCCAGGTAACTGTGGGGCGGCGCATACCTGGCTGCTGCCAGGTATCTGTGGGGGTGGAGTTTATACAGAATGTTAAGGCTCGCCATAAAGATAATGGACTTAACCTCTGAACTGTAAGCTGGCCCCAATGAAAGGTTTTTCTTTCTAAGAGGTCATGCTGTCTCTTCACAGCAATGGAATGCCAGCTAAGACGGGTGCCTAAGGCAGCATCACAGAGCAGGCCACAGTTGACACACGAACCTTATCCTGGCATCTTATGACAATTCTGCCTCACCGCTACCTCCATCAAGGGTTAGCTAAAGCTCTTCTGTCCTCTTCACTCGGAAACATGGCTGACACTGGGCAGAGGATGAAAAAAAGCACACCTGCCCTCCTAACTGCAGCCCCATGACACATAGTGCCTCTACCTCAGAACAAGAGGAAACCTATGTCCACACTTAAGTCCAACAGGGCTGAAGGCCACATTTTGGTTGTGGAGTCCACAGGATTCTTGGCAAAGGGCACAGGCCAATTAACCAGAGATGTCCAGCCAAATAATGGTGCCTGTCAGGTCAGGACACATGCTTCTCACACTTAAGTGTGGGGTTTGTATGTCCCGATCAAAACAATAAGACAGTCCAAAGGGAAGATTAAGTCAAACTGAAAAGCTCAGGGGCGCTGTGAGAGACACAGGTGTGCAGTGAAGATGGCAGAGAGTTGGATCAAAATGTATGTTGTAATGTTGAGTGGTTTAATGTCAAAATTCAGAAGCCTGAAGGCAATCTAGGGGCACACCTGTAATTCTAGCACCCAGGAAGCAGACAGGATTGATATTTGACACCAGCTGGGACTACACAGCAAAAGCCTCACACACAGACACTTTTAAAAACACTTCCCAGCCAGGCGGTGGTGGCGCACACCTTTAATTCCAGCACTTGGGAGGTAGAGGCAGGCGGATCTCTGAGTTCGAGGCCAGCCTGGTCTACAGGGTGAGTTCCAGGACAGCCAGGGCAATACAGAGAAACCCTGTCTCGAGGAAAAAAAAAAAACACTTCCCATAAACATGCTTTTACAATTACTAAAAGTGTGTGTGATGTGGCATGTAAAGGTAGGACGACAACTTTGGGAAGTGGTTTTTCTACATTCACTCTGGACTTTGAACGGGGCATTGAACTTGAGTCATCAGGCCTGCTTTTTACCTGGTCCAAGGAGCCGTATTCCATCCCACAATCTTGTTTTTGACACATTACCACTATATAGCCCAGACTGGCCCTAGTCCTCCTGCCTCTGCCTTCCCAGTGCTGACAGTATGGTAACACCTGGTCAATCTATAGTGTTTGCAGTAAGAAACAGTCTGTGTAAGGGCTGGTACTGGTGGATGAGCCAGTTTTGCTGTCCAAGACAGGAGCCACAAGCCAGTGGCTGCTAGGGACTCCAGAAATCAAACTGTGGACTTCCTCGTTGTTTTTCTTATATGCTTTAAGTGAACAATATTTTTTTTTTCGGGGGCTAGAGAGATGGCTCAGAGGTTGAGAGCACTTGTCTGCTCTTCTAGAGGTCCTGAGTTCAATTTCCAGCAACTACATGGTGGCTCACAACCATCTATGAGATCTGGCGCCCTCTTCTGGCATGCAAGCATATATACAGGCAGAACACAATATCTTTTAATTTTTTTTTCTTTTTTAATTGTGGCTTTTAGAAAATTGTCACAATGATGAATCAGGTTCTATTTTTTGTTTGTTTTTAAAGATCTATTATTTATTTATTTATTTGAGTATACTGTAGCTGTACAGATAGTTGTGAGCCTTCATGTGGTTGGGAACTGAATTTTTTAGGACCTCTGCTTGCTCCAGTTGGCCAGCTCCTTCCAGTCAACTCTGCTTGCTCAATCTCCGCTTGCTCCAGCCCAAAGATTTATTTATTATTATACACAAGTACACTGCAGCTGAACACAGCGTCAGATCTCATTACGGTTGGTTGTGAGCCACCATGTGGTTGCTGGGATCCGAACTCAGGACCTTTGGAAGAACCTGACTCCTTTTGACCGTTGAGCCATCTCGCCAGCCCCAGGTTCTGTTTTTTATATAATTTATTGCTTTATGCACACTGGTGTTCTGCCTACCTGTAAATCCGTATGAGGGCATCAGGTTCCCTGGAACAGGAGTTATAATTGCAAGCTGCCATGTGGGTGCAGGAAATTGACCCCCACCCAAATCAGGTTGCATATTTACTGTATTTTACCAGACTACCCAAGACCCTGTCAAAGGAGTTGATTTTTCCTTCTAAGCCATCCTTCATGAAAAATTCACCCTTTAGCTCAGATGTTACAAACTTCTCCTGGCTTGATTCATGTTTGACTTAAGTCATTCAGAGGCAAAACCATCAATGGCCCCGTATCCCTCCCTGTTCCCCTAAGATCTAAAACTATCCCCCCGGCCGACCGTTTAAGTACTGGCACTTGCCAGGTGAGTAAGGTGGCTTCCTTGCTACTTAGATGTGGTTAACAGCACGTAAGCTGGGGAATGCCTGGCTTTGCGACTCGGCTCTGCTTTCTAAGTAGCTCAGCCATGGGCTCCTCCCTCACTGGCTTGTGGATTCCGTATCAACATAGCATGGCGCAGCTCACTGTGGGAAGTACGCTAGACCTTTAGTGCCCAATCTGGTTTTACCTTAAACCTGTGATGGCTGTGACTTCAGTTCCCAAAGCTGTACTTGCAGTAGCAGTGACCTAGAACCCAAGCTCTGCAATGATTGGCCACTCCTGTCTCTCTCAGGACTCAAAGGACGCTGACACCTGCAGTGAACTGGAGGAAACTGCAGCATCAAAGCCCAGTCCCCCGGAATCCCACTCTTTGCCCCTATCCTGGTCCAGGCTAAGATGCCTCTGATGACCACTAGTAACAGGACTCTTGAGGGGCCATGGTGGCGCAGGTCTTTAATCCCAGCACTTGGGAGGCAGAGACAGGTGGATTTCTGAGTTCGAGGCCAGTCATCTCCACTGCTCTGCCTCCTCTTTCTCCTCCCTCTCCCGGCAAATAACAAAATAATAATAATAATAATAATAATAATAATAATAATAATAATAATAATAATACATATTAATAATTGATAATACATTATTCCACTATTCCAGGCATGGTGGCTCACACCTCTAATCCCAGCACCCAGGAAGCAGAGGCAGATGGATCTCTGAGTTTGTGTCCAGCCTGGTCTACAGAGCGAGTCCAGGACAGCCAGGCTATACTGAGAAACCCTGTCTCGAAAAACAAAAACCAACAAACCAAACAAACAAACAAAAAAATCCAAGAATCTCAGATGAGCTTACCTAGAAAACTCCAAATACCTGCTCCTCTGAAGAGCATCTGTTTGAAGAGTTCATGCCTTCATGATTGGCCCTCCAGCCTGCTTTTCCTCTGCAATTCCCAACCATGTCCCATGGAATCATCCTCTGAGGATGAGACCTTAAGATCTGAGAGACTGAGCCAGGCAGTGGTGGCGCACACCTCTAATCCCAGCATCTGAGAGGCAGAGGCAGGCGGATTTATGAGTTTGAGGCCAGTTTGGTCTACAGAGTGAGTTCTAGGACAGCCAGGACTACACAGAGGAAACCCTGTCTGTTAAAAAAAAAAAATCTGAGAGACTGAGAATCTACATCCTCCCCCAGACCCTATGGCTTTGGCTAGAGAAGTCTGTCTCAACACCTAGTCCATCCCAAGGGAAGTCATCAGGACTCTTTATCTTCCACATCCTCTCTCTACACCACACCCTGTGTTCTCCGAATGCAGAAGCCAGAGGACGCTGGGCTGCCACCTGGTGGGGGTAGGGAGAAGAGCAGGCTAAAATGTCTTCCAAGATTTTGGGTCTTCTCTTTCTTTTATTCCCCTGGAGAGTCACAGATGGACCCTCTTTAGACCACACCACTCTCAACCACCTTTAGTCCCAGCCCCAAATCTTTGCCACCACCGAAGAAAAAGTGGACTCAAGGTTATAGTTTATACAATTCAAGATTTATGTAAATCCAAGATCCTTAAGGTATTCTTAAATTGCACAATGCTAAAGACAGTCTATAAAAGAGTCAAACACACCACTGCAAGGTAATTCAATGAAGGTTTTTTTTTTTAAATGCGTACAGGGAAAAAAAAAAATCAAATCCCCAAATGACAGTCTCCCATACAGCTTCCTGTCTGCACAGGAAGCGCGGGGGCCCTGGCTGGAGCAGGAGGGAGGTCAGCCCCACTCCGTGGGATGGACGGACTTCCATTTCCTCATGAAGAATGTGGAAGAGCTTTGAGTTCCCTTTGTTCTCCAGTGTGCCTTGTACAAAATATTACATTTTTAAACATATATTTACAGAGTTTGCACAAATAGAAAATGGTTACAAATTACAACCAGGCTTGGCAAGATTAACAGTTTCCCCTCCCCCCACTCACTGGGGTCAGGTGTGACAATTGCTGCTATTTACATCTATGTTTAAAAAAGTCAGAGTTCCTAGAGACCTGGAGGAAGTATATAAAACTGCTAAACACCATCAATTCATCCAAGTGAGAAATCCAGGGAATCGATATCAATTAGTCCATGTCTCACTCCCTGAATAAAGACTCTGAAATTGACCCTCTCAGCCAGTCCCACACCCGCCTTGGCCTGCCTGCTGCAGTGTGTGGGGTTTAGGTGGGGAGAGGGGAGTGGATGGAATGGGAACAGGACAGCCTGGCTAAGAGACCTTCCTGCAGACAGCCTCCAGCAGGGCTAAGCCAGCTGGCTGGTGAAGCGCCACTCTAAGGCTTTGAAAGGAACACACAGCCCCTCCTGGGGAGGAGCCTCCTTCCCATAGGACGACAGGACGGGAAAGAAGACTCGGTGAGAACAGTGTTTGTTACTCTGCTGTTAAATCTCTGTCCCGGGTGCCAAACCCAATCTCAACAGTACAAAGAAGACCGAAGCAACTCAGGAGCCAAGGTCAAAGGCTGGCATAGTAGCTGTCTACCCACTGTGCAAGGCCTCGCTCCACCAGCGACCGGTTTATCAACACCACCTGGAAAAAAGAGAGTCCTCTTGAGAATTCTGCATGGCACCTAGGGGCTAGATCTCAAGTAAGCATAGGTCCTTCTACCCAAGTCTCCATTCATCAGCCAGGGAATACGTGCAGACCTGGACCATAGACCCACAACAAGGTCCTTACTCAAATGCCATGCCCTTTGGCACAGGCTTCTAACATCCTGAAGAAACCCAAGTCTTGACAGTAAGGATGGAAGCAATAGACAGAGGTCCTGGAAGGTCTAGGGCAGGTTCTCCCCGCTTGGCACTAAGGATACTCTGTGTTGGGAGAGACTATTCCAGAAGTTCCATGTTCAACAGCACATCTAACTACACGGCACTGCCCACTCCATGACACTAACATCATCACTCCCGACCACGATGCCCAGTGTCCCCTGAGGGGCACTGGTCCCCAATCATGCTGTCTAACAGTGGCCAGAACTAGTTCCCAGTCAGCCTCCTGTTGCTGACAAAAGCTTGGGTACAAGGGGACAGACTCACTTCATCTCCAACCACACTCCATAGCTGAATCAGAGGAAGGCCAGTTGCACTGTAGCTTGTCACCTGCAGGGACATGGGGCAGAGAAAACATCTTAGGCTGTACCCACTTAAAACTTGCGGCAAGTTTTACTGTGTAACCCAGACAGGCCTCGCCTACAGAGTGATGGATTAAAGGAGTGTGCCAGGCCTGGCTTATGTACTTCTTCAGGGCTGCAGGTCACTCCAGGCTCATGAAGAATTTAAGCATCAGATCTCAAGAAGTCTGGACACTTAGTTGCACTAGGCAGGAGCCTCCACTGACAGCCCCTGGCTTCTCTCCAGCCTCCTGCCCACCACCAAACCTGGGCCAGCCTCCTGTCCCACATACACATACACACACCTGGGCCAGCCCCTCCCCCCCACC
>NW_022196911.1:84703923-84710606 GCF_008632895.1 Mastomys coucha
CCAGCCTCCTACTCCCCCCCACACACACCTGGGCCAACAGTGCTGTATTGCCTGTCATCTCACTCATAGCTGCATCTGCCTCGGGTGAAAAGTGATCATCGTCTAGAAGGAAGAAAAAGACAAAACAGTTCAGTTGCCCTCTGTGGCAAAACAGTCTGGTCACCTGTAGGCTGCCCCAGATGCTGCAGACTGCGGGACTGTGTCTAAGACAGCCACCTTGCCACCTGAGCCTATGACTCTGTGACTCAAGTGGGTAAACACAGGGAAGGCCCGGCTGCATGTGTCCCCCAAGGCACAGGGCACATAGAATAGGGCCAGCTGTCCCAAATAAGTTGTGTACTTCTAACCCAACCAGCAATGCCCCAGAAGACAGGGGGGCATGTCTACTCTATAGGCAAAGGCTGATCCCCAAAGGCCAACGGGCTCCCACTGTGCTTGGATTAGAATGAGGCAGGGCTCTAGCCCCAGCAGTGGGCCCGGGATGGGCGGATGCCCTCTAATGGGCAGGACTCCAGGTGGCTGGCTTACAAAAGTGACGTCTAAGAAAAGAATATGCCAAGGGAGGAAGAAGTAGGGTGGAAGGCAAGGCTTAGAAGGTGTGATGGGCGAGTCTGTGATAAAGCAGGGCCTGTTTCCCTGGGTCTTGCCAGACTGTTAGATGGACAGAACAGAGAGAAAGGTTAGGAAGAAAAAAGGGGGAAGAGAGAGAGCCTTCTGGTGCTCTGGCAGGACCTCAGCTGGACTTCAGCTTGCTTGCCTTCTTTTTTTTTTTTAAAGATTTATTTATTGGGGGCTGGAGAGATGGCTTAGCTTTTAAGAGCACCAACTGCTCTTCCAAAGGTCCTGAGTTCAAATCCCAGCAACCACATGGTGGCTCACAACTATCTGTAATGAGATCTGACGCCCTCTTCTGGAGTGTCTGGAGACAGCTACAGTGTACTTACATATAACAAATAAATAAATCTTTTTTTTTTTATATTTTCAAGACAGGGTTTTTCTGTGTACCCCAGGATGTCCTGGAACTCACTCTGTAGACCAGGCTGGCCTCGAACTCAGAAATCCACCTGCCTCTACCTTCCAAGTGCTGGGATTAAAGGCGTGCGCCACCACCGCCCAGCAAATAAATCTTTGAAAAAACTCGGGACCTTTGGAAGAGCAGTCGGTGCTCTTACCTGTTGAGCCATCTCTCCAGCCACCCACCCCCAACCTTTTTTTAAGGATGGGATCTTGCTGTGTATGTAGTTCATGCTGGTCTCAAAACCACGGCAATCCCCTGGCTCTGGGCTCTGACTGACTAGGATTTCAAGTGTGCAGCACCACGCCTGGTTATACTGTGTTAAGTCTTGAGCACTTAAAGTGCTCTGGACACAACAATAAGGGGCTGGCCTGGGAGAGGGAAATGGGTTAAACAGACTTCCCTATGGTGTGAGAGCTCCATGCCCCACAGTATTCCTCAACCACCTCACCCCCCCCAACCCCCCCACCCCCGCCTCCAGCAGCTGGGGGCTTGCCTGTGGTTACCTGACAGAGGAACCACACTATCCAGAAGGACTTCCGCTCCTTGGAATGGCAGGGTCACAAAGTCAGACCTGGAAAGGCAAGAAAGGGATGGGTTTAACTCGGCGACAATCTCTAAATCCATCTTCTACCTAGCAGTGACACCTGCGATCCATGCTGACGGGCACACCTGAGTGCAGGTGAACAGCTGCTACGAGCCTGACTCAGAGGGAGGCCATCTTCTACCTAGCAGTGACACCTGTGATCCAGGCTGATGGGCACACCTGAGTGCAGATGAACAGCTGCTACGAGCCTGACTCAGAGGAAGGCCTTCACCAAACTCAAGCGTCTCCCACGCTTTTGAGACCTGGCACTTGGGGCTTCTCCCACAGAGCCACTTTCTAGTTCTGTGTAGCCGAGGCAGGTCATCACGTGTGTCTACATCTGACTGTGACACGAAACTGGTAGCGGGAGGGGAAGACTCCAGCCCCATCTGAAGCCGGGTAGAACTGAGCCATGCACCCCACACCATGCAGGGGTGACGTGTAACTGGCCGAGGAGTCCCACTCACCTAATTTGCCGGAGCACGTCGACTTTCACCCTCTTATATCCACCATAGTCCACGTAGCGGATCTCCACTTCATTGGTCTCCTCATAGGAGGCCACTACTTGGGCTCGCCACCAGGCCCCATCCGCACCAGGGGCAGCGCAGATAACCGTTACTGCAGGGTGGGAGGACAAGTGTGTGGAACACATCTGGCCTAGGACAGAGCTGGGAGGGCTACCCTGGTCATTGCTCCCCACCTTCCTGCACTGTCAGAGGCATGCATTTCCACGGGAAGGGGACAGGGACAACACGAATCTGCCACAAAACCTCTCCAGGAGCCCAAGTCAAGCAAGGGAAAACCCAGAACATGGGAAATCCAGCTCAGCACATCCCCAAAGCTGCCCAGTCCTGAAGAGCGTTCAGTCTGGATCATTGACTATGAAATGTAGCCTAAAACTAGTACAATACAAAACCCAGCGAGGAGTGAGGGCCTGCTGTGTGTGCATGGACGTGGAGGCCGGATATGACCTTGGCTGCCACTCTTCAGGTGCCGTGTCGGTCCTCAGATATTGGACCTTTTTTTTTAAAAAATGCTGGCCAGTCAGTGAACTCCAGGACTCTGCCTATCTCCGCCTCCTCAGTCATATGTGGGGATCACAATATATAACACTACACACAGCTTTGCTGCTTGCTTGCTTTCTTCTTTCTTCCTTCCTTTTTTTTTTTTTGTTTGTTTGTTTTTGGTTTTTTTTTGACACAAGGTTTCTCTGTGTAGCCCTGGCTGTCCTGGAACTCACTCTGTAGACCAGGCAGGCCTCCAACTCAGAAATCCGCCTGTCTCTGCCTCCCAAGTGCTGGGATTAAAGGTGTACGCCACCACCACCTGGCACCATATTCTTCCTTTCTCTCTCTCTCTCTCTCTCTCTCTCTCTCTCTCTCTCTCTCTCTCTCTCTCTTTCTTTCTTTCTCTTTCTCCCTTCCTTCCTTTTTCTTTCTATACCACTACACGCAGCTTTTCTTCCTTCCTTCCTTCCTTCCTTCCTTCCTTCCTTCCTTCCTTCCTTCCTTCCTTCCTTCCTTCCTTTTTAAACTAGAGGAAATCAAACTCACGTCTCACGACAAGCATTTCACCGAATTACCTCCCAGCCCCTGAGCCTAAGGAAAAGTCCCCGGGGAGAACCAAGCACTGCTGAGCTCAGTGGCCCAGCACCTAGGACCTGGTCTACTAGACCTGACCAGAGGGCATCCTAGGCCTATAGCTCACACCATCGAGCCTCTGCCTCAGAAGTACAGAGTGCCCCCAGGCAGCCGAGCTGGGCAGATCAGTGAGAATCACAGTAGCATCTCTAGTAGCCGTCTACACCTGCTCCTGATCCAGGCAGCAAAACCCCAGTGCAGCTAGCTTCCCTTCCACTCCAGTTTGAGCTTGACTTCTGGCTAGATCATTAGAGAATCTAATGAAAACTAAAACCCCATTCTTCCGTTGGGGGGTGGAGGGGGAGCTGCTGCACAGAACTTCAAAGCCCACGAGAAGGTGGGAGGAATGTTTTTCGTTTAGTTCCCTACCCACTGATAAAAGCAACAAAGGTACCAGTGACAACCTGGCCCCTGCTCAGGTGCTGCCTGAGCGAGTCCCTTGTTTCAGAGGTGGTGGCCTCACCTGTCATGTGCCAACAGCCCAGACCACTGCCCAGATGACAAGTTACACTTGAAGTGCCCTACATGACACAGGCAGCTATCTGTGGCTAGGAGCATGTTGTTCTTAAGGAAAACCTGGGTTTGATTCATACCGACACGGTGGTTTACAACCATCCATAACTACGTTTCCAGGGGACCTGAAGAAGCCCTTTCTGACCTCCACGTACATACATGTGGTACACATACATACATACATACATACATGCATGTAGGCAAAAATACACATAACATAAAATGAATAAATCTAACCTTAAAAAAAATGTTTAAAAGGAAAATCCACCCAGTCAGCGAAACACAAGCTAGCACTGGCTAGCCAGAAAACTCAACCCAGTGTAATTCCACAACAATGCAAGAACTTAAAGATGCTGTCACACAAGGGAGTCCTGAACAGCCTTTTCCTGGTAACATAGGCAACCCTCCTTTGCCTACATGTCTTGGCCTGACCAGGACCCAGGACTCTCCCTGACTCTCCAGGTAGCACTTACTTTCCACTGGGGTGGGCAAGGTGGGGATTCCAGGCTGAGAGTAACAGAGGTACATCTGCTGGTCCAGACTGCGCAGTGCGTGGAAGGTGGGATGTGTGTGTTGCTGTACAAATAGGTGCCCAGCATTGACCTGGTTGACCACGATGACTTCCACAGTGATACCATCAGGTAGCATGAGCTAGAGGAGGAAGAGGCAGCCAACACTGTATCAGTTATTCTCAAGTTTGAGATATGTCCCGAGGCCCCAGGGCAAGTCCATGAATTGGCACAGCCATCTGCAACATGGCACCCAGGTAGCAGGCAGGTCTGTGGGCTGTTGTACTGTAATACAGAGACCTGCCATTAGAGGCAGTCTCACCTCAGGGTAAGATGGGGGAGACCCCTAGCCCAAACTAGGTAGCCAGAGGCCAATTGTACATACAGTGCTAACTCCTTGCGAGGGCTGGGCAAGGGTCCATCTCCAGGATCACACAATCAGTCACTTCCTCTCTCCTTCCCTCCACCTCATTCCTTTTGTGTCAGAGTTTTTAGTTCATGCTCATTGAGTTCCCTTGACTCTTCCTTTTTTTTTTTTTAAAGATTTCTTTTATTTTATTTTACATGTATGGATATTTTGTGCACACGTGCATGCACGCACCATGCACATGCCACAATTGTGAGCTGCAGTGTGGGTACTATGAATTGAACCCAGGTCCTCTAGAGGAACAGGCAGTGTTCCTAGCTGCTAAACCATTTCTCCAGCCCCCTTCCCACTTCTTTTGATGAGTCTTTAAGTCGAGGAAAGCAAATATGGGAGTGTTGTGAGCAGTTTGCTCAGAACAACATGCCTAAGAATACTGGGTGGGCTGCCTCAGGCCTCTTTGGACCTGCAGTTGACTCTAGAGCTTGGAGAAGTTTCCCTGTCTTAGAAGAACAAGCAGCAGCCTCAAGCCAGGTCCCCTTGTGTCCTATTTACTCCTCTGTGCCCCTAGGTCATGGGTATCCACCTCTGCCTCTCTTCACTGTGGGGCGGGGTCTGTAGGTGTGCTCATCTGCTAAGGCGCTGTACCGCAGGTCCCGGCAGAGGTTTCTAAAAGCCCCATGCCCTGGCACCCTTCCCTGATGCTAAGCTATGGGCAACAAAGCAGGGTTCTGCACACAGGAAGGTTTGGATTGTGCCTTCAAACCTGGTGGCCCCAAGAACATCCTTTGACTTCTATGGGTCCCCGTAGCCCTGCTGACTTCAAAGCACCTGGAGTCTCCTCCCCAGTCCCACTGAGCAAGCAGAACACAAGGGAAGGAAACCACCCACACTAGCTAGTCTATTATTTAAGAAGAGAGGCTATAGCCAAGCCTTCTGGGAAAACCTCTAACTCAGAAGTAAAGCGTAGAGTGGGGCCCACCCCATTCCCTAATGCCCACAGTGAAAGAACCCTACCTCTACCCGCTATAGCATAAGGGTCTCTGATTGGGGAAGACATAACTGAAACACCTACCATCCTAAACAAAGCCCAAAGGGGCAATTTTCCTGAAGCGGCTTGCTCAGCCCATCTGAAATGCAGTAAACAGTATGGGGCCCACAGAACTGAACATCTACTCCCAGCCACAAGAGGCCCAGTGAGGCCCAGAAGCATGCCTGCTCATCCATCACTCTGGAGACATTACCCTCTCATCTGCTAACCTCTTGGGCTTGCAGGCTAGGGACTCTGCATTTACCAACTAAAATCCGGGCAGTTCCTGAGGAAGGGGAGGGGAGGGAGGCCTTCGCCAGAGCCGCTCTTCAGCCCAGCTGACTAGAAGAACTAGCAGTCCATCTAAGTCTCACACAAATCCTTACTGGCAGATCCTACCCAGGACTCCAGTGCCAGGGAGTGAGTGGCTCTAGGGACAGCCCCAGCATTTCAGAAGCCCCACACCCAGTCACCTAGCTCAGTCCTCCATAATCAAAAGCCTAGAAAAAAAGAAACCACGCACGCCCAGGGGGCAGGAAATTATAATCCTCCCAGGATGGGGTCAAGAGGCTCTGGCTTCTTGCCAACCCTCTATCCTGCCTTCAGAGAACACGCAGGCAGAACTGAGTGGAGGCCAGAGCAGGGAGAGCACACACCCATTGGTCTGCTTGGCCTACATGCCAGGAGTCTCTCAACTGGGATATGTTTAGGGAAAGGGTCAAGAACTGAGATCCTGTAGAGCATGCTCACCCAAGACGTCATTGGCAAGGAAGGCAGTGCCAGCGAAGGCAGTGGTGGCGCATAGATATTGGTGAGGTTCAGTTCCTTAAACTTCTTCCCAATCAGGTTCAGAGCTTTGTCTACGTGGTGCTGAGAGCCTGCGGGTAAGGACAGGACACACAGCCTCTGTGGGTGAAAGAAAAGTGACAGCAAACACAAACCCACCCTTAGGCCTCCTCGGGATCCTCACATGCCAGGGGTTTCTTTGTGGTTTTTTTTTTCCGAGACAGGGTTTCTCTGTGTAGT
>NW_022196911.1:84710765-84720376 GCF_008632895.1 Mastomys coucha
TCAGAAATCCACCTGCCTCTGCCTCCCAAGTGCTGGGATTAAAGGCATGCGCCACCACTGCCCGGCACGCCAGGGGTTTCTAAGGTGCCAAATATGTGGCTTTGCTTTAGGAACAAAGTGGCTTAAATCCACGCCCCTTTGGTACCTTTGCCATGTTGACCCACGCTTTGAACACACACTTGAACAAGCTGGCAGATGGGAAAGGCACAAGTGGACTCGGGCAGAAGGTACCTGCGCACTGTGAGGGAAATGTGGATGACAGGCACTGGGACCCAGGGCTCCGGCCCTGTCACTGACCACCCATCCTTATCCTGGCCACACAGAGACACGGTGCAGAGGGGCAGAGTCCCCAGCAAGCACCTGAACTGGACAGGTGTGATGGGAGCACACCCAGCACGCCCTCTACCTAAACTTCCAAATGGACAGCTGCAGCCAGGATACAATTAGTTGAGTTTCAGGGAAGGGAGCTAAGCACAGGACGACACGGTCACGACACTGTCACTGACCTTCTATGTGGCAGATCTGGATGTTCTGTGTGTAAGGCAGGGTGGAGATGTAGATCTTGGCACCAGATGTCTGCTTCAGAAAACTCACATACCGTCCCTGCTTGCCAATCAGTCGACCGACTAAGTGCTTCCAGGGAAAGAGAGAGATGAGGGTGACAGGAACCCAGCTCCTCGCTGCCCGAGGACCCAGGCTTCGTCAAGCTCACACTGTTACTGTCAACATGTACTTTTCAAAACTGTTCTAAGCACTTACACTCACTCATAGTACCTATGGACAGACAACTTTATCATCTTACATATAAAGAGAAACAAGCTGGGACATGCTCAGAACCCACCCAAGACCACACAGCTGCTAAGTAGCTGAAGGGGACAGCTGGGCCCAGGACTTAGCATTTCACCCTAGCCATATGGCCCAGACCCAGAGTATTACAGTACCCTTCATACACACACACACACACACACACACACACACACACACACACACACACACACACACGTGCGCACGCACGCACGCATATACACGCACACACGCACACACACACATGCACACACGTGCTCATGTGCTCTCTCTCTCTCTCTCTCTCTCTCCCTCTCTCTCTCTCTCTGAATGATCTACTGCTCTAAGGGTTGACTCTAGTTCTGAACATCCCTGCCCCTCCAAGTCCACTTGGGGCCACAGACGGAGGAGCAGGTTGGACAGTGAAAGTCCAAGAGCACTCAAGGCTCCCTCCCACCCACCATTAACTGCATATACAAGTGCCCAGTGCACCAGAGTTCGAGGCAAACAGAAGATGTCAGACTTAGGCATCATGTAAGACAAGCTCCACAACAATTCTTAATGACCCCAGCCCTGGAGGGTGGCAAGGGACATGGTCCCTGCTCACCCAGAGCCTGCCTCACTATGCCCTCTGTGACCACTGAGGGCAGGATTGATAACAAGGTCACTAGGGAAGGAAACTACCACGGGAGCCAGCAGCCTAGGGTCAGCTGAGGAGTCTTGACCCAAAGTTCAGACTGAGCCTGGTTCCCAGCTCAGCATGGAGCCAAGCGCCCTGGGATTAAGTAGTCTGCCAATTACTTCTGAACCCCAGCGATAAACACTAATGAGTTGTTAAGTTCTAACAGCAAGGGGCTAGAAACTACTCCAGCGCTGGGGAGTGGAGAAGGACCAGACATTCATACAAAACACAATCACTTAAAACAACGTGTTTAAAGAATAGCACAGGAACGTTAAAGTATTAAATATTTAGAAGTATTAATTAAGACACCACAATCTTGGCTTGTTTAACAATCACAGGGTGTGAGGTGAGAGGGAACAAGCACGCTCACGGCCAGCCTGCCTGCCTGCCTGCCTTTGCTTCTGCCTCAGGCTTTCTGTACTCTACAGCTGACACTCTGCTCAGTTATCTAGTCCACTTTACAGTGCAGAGCAGGGAGGCTCTGGCGCTCACTCCTCCAACTGATGTTTGCCGGCATTCAGAGAGAAGAGCCCGAGCCCACACAGAGGAGCCTAGGGGACCCAGCAAAGCAGGGGAATGAGAGAAGATGGTCTGCCTGCAGCTTCCCAGCCTGGTCCATCTAATAGAATTCACTAGCATCCTTTAACGCCGGCACTGAGGGAACTTTGAGCTCCCACAGAATCCAGGCTAAAGGAAGGTCACTGCCCTTACCTTTGGCACCTCGATCTCCCAGATGATGAGGTCAACCTTCTTAGGGTTGGAGCCTGCCTGGACACTCTGGGGGCTATCAGGCTTGGTAGGCCCGCAACAGCTATCCACTGAATCCATACTGTTTCCGTCAGAACCTGCGGGGGAGGAAGCGACATATATACACACACACACACACACACAGAGACACCAGCTCAGCCGCAACTATCACGGCTTCCCAAATTTACAATCCTGGGAGGCCCTGCACACATACGCCCCTCTGAAAGCCTAGCAGACACCACACACTAGAAGGCTCAGGCAACCCAATGGAAGGAGGCCTAGAGTACCCATACACCTAATTTTAGTCTGTCACTAAACAGTCCCGCTTGCTTATTTGGCAGCCGTGCCTAGCCACAGCTGCTGGGACAGACACACACGTGGTAAGCTAGGAAGAGGCACATTCTATACCCAGGGAGGAGCTTATATGGGGTATAGCAGGGAGGGGAGCCAACAAGATGACTCACAGATCTACAAAGTTCCAGAAGCAGGCCTTGACCTTCTTGTCACGATCACCTTGATCCCTTTCCAAATGTCCCAGACCCTCAGACCAAGGATCTCTAGTCTCCAAGGCCAAGGCTTCGGGGAGGGGGTGTTCTAGGGAATGTGGGCAATCACGGTAAGAGAGCCTTCTGAGGGTCCCATTCTCAGGCCTGATAAGGGCCTGCTCCTCTCTGCCAGTTAAGGACAAAGCCAGGTGGGCCTCCTCCCATCCCTTGTGGGACTGGCTTGTGAAGCTCTGAATACGGGGTGATTCAAACAGCCCTTGGTGAGTGAAACCAAAGCTTATTATTCCAAGAGAACAGTGGGGAATGTGACTCTGGAATTCAACTCGTCCCCAGGACAAAAGGACCATCGCAAAGAAGGAGAAGAAGAACAAAAAGGAAGGAGGGGGGAGGAGGAGGACGACGAACAAGAGGAGGAGGAAGAGGAGGAGAAGGAAGAAGAGGAGGAAGAGCAAGAGGAAGAGAAAGAGGAGGAAAAACGAGGACAATGAGAGAGGAAGAGGAGGAGGAAAAATGAGGAGGAAGAAGAGAAAGAGGAAGAGGAGGAGGAGAAGAAGGAGGAAGAAGAGCAGGAGGAGGAGGAAGAAAAGGAGGAAAAACGAGGAGGAAGAGGAAGAAGAGGAGGAAGAGGAGGAAGAGGAAGAGGAGGAGGAGGAGGAAGAGGAAGAAGAGGAAGAGGAAGAGGAAGAGGAGGAGAAGGATGCAGAAGAGGAGGAGGAGGAGGAAGAGGAGACCAATTAAGTACCAGGGACCATCCAGGGCAAGTTAAGAGATCTGGCCCTGGCTGAAATACCAAACTCAATGGCCTGAAATCGATCACTCCTGTAAGCCAACTAATTAGGCTATTTTCCACCTGGTTTCCCCAAACTCAGGACATAATTCTTTTCTAAGCAACCCATGTACTGTCTGAACATAAGACTATGGTACTCTCCGCCTCTAGGCAAGGAAGAGACCTCCAAAGTCATCTCCCTCAACACTAAGCTTATAGCAGAGGACCCCACCCACCCACACAAGAAAGCACCTTGGGCAGCCATCTTAAAGTAAAATAGGCTGGTGGTGGGGGGTTACTAACACAAAGCCCCTAACCTCTCTGTCCAAGAGAACTAGACTAGTCAATCCCTGTGTGGGGGTGGCTCCCAGGAGTAACTCATATCAGGCCTTTAGCAGGCTGCATTCATTGATGTTTCCAGCTCCTTCAACCCATTCCCGTTCCCACTCCCAGCCCCTTAACTTCAACCTCAAGGGAGGCACAGAGAGCAGGGTTAAGGCTAACCTGAAAACACCAGTATTATTTGGCACCCAGGCTAAGACTGATGGGCTACCCTGCCTCCCCACCCATTGATTAAGGTCTCTTCTCTAGACCTATGCTCAGAAGCCTTGGGCATCTGCGCAGCTACCACAATCCGTCCACCCAGACCTGCCACAAAGCTGAGGGGCTCATTCATTACAATAATGGGCATCAGACAAATAGAAACCCCTTTATTCTTGAAATGTTTAAAAACCTTCCTTTTTGCCCATTTTAAGATGCAGTGTTTGGGCTGGTGAGATGGCTCAGCGGGCAAGAGCACTGACTGCTCTTCCGAAGGTCGTGGGTTCAAATCCCAGCAACCACATGGTGGCTCACAACCACCCATAATGAAATCTGAATCCTTCTTGTGGTGTGTCTGAAGACAGCTACAGTGTACTCATTTATAATAATAATAAATAAATCTTTAAAAAAAAGATGCAGTGTTTTGTTTGTTTGTTTGATCTTAGCCTTTTAGCACTCTAGCATAGGATGTATAATACATTATCTGGCCTCCCACAGTTACAATGGGCAGAAGGTGCTTCCTTCTGGAGGTATGTAAAGTCATCGTGGTCTCAAGCAACAGCATCTTGGGTATGAAAATCCAATATGGTACCCCCACCCCAGATTCTAATGACAACAGTAAAACACCCAAGAAAAATGCCCAAGCTTCCTGGACAAAACTGGTTGGGAACACTCCAGGACAAATAAGCCATGAGCTGCTCAGAAGTCACTGGGAGATAACATACCCCTGGGGAGCTGCAAAGCAGGGTCAGGAGCTGCTGACCTGTAAGTTAGCGGTCTGAACTGTCTACGCTGGGGTCAGCACTCGAAAAACCCAGTGCACCCTCCGTTACCAAAGTGCCCTCTTTCCTGGGGTGGAGCTGCAACTGCACAGAGAAAGGATGGCTGAGGCTCTGCAAAGGAGGCGATCACAGCAACAACCCGAGACAGCTTGAGCCTCCCACCAGTGCTCAAAGCTGTGGCTGTCCTGGGGGAACTTACCCTTCGAGGGCTTCTTGAGGAGAGCAGGTGGAGACATGGAACAAGCACATGAGTAAAGGAAGTCGACCATTAAGAGATGCTCACCAATCCCTGGCACTTGAGAGGGACCAGTAAGGAGGCCCCAAAGGCCCCTTTAAGGGCAGGTATCCAAAGAAGAGACACTAAGGCTGATTCTGACTGGTAGACCCAACGGCTGAGGTCCCTTCTAAAGGTTGGGGGAGGTTCCCTGGCTAGTGGACCCATGGACAACTCTCATAGCCTTAGGGTCTCATATGGTCACCTGACTTCTCCAGTCTCCATCTGTGCGGTGGCTGGATAACAGAGACAGGCAGCATCATTTCATTGCACAAGTGGCAGAAGGGAAGGGTGGCCAGTAGCTTTTTGCCTAGCAAATAATGGGAGCCCTCCCAGATTCACCAAGAAAGCACCCAAGACCGTCCTACCTCCTGAGTGATCTGCTTCTGTATCTACGGTCCATCCATCCTCGGTCCCTAAGTCTGACAGCTCCTCCTTCAGCACCCCGTTGCTGAAGGGCTCAGTACTGACTGGCAGTGGTAGGGTGATAGCTTTGTCTCCGGAGCTTGAGATGGTCTCTGTGCAAGAGTCTTCAAGCCCTGAAGTACTGACAGGATCTGAGCACTGCCCCAAGGAGCTAACTGAAAGGACACTCTGGCTGTTGTTGGCCATACAGGTGACAAAGGTGTCATCACCTCTTAGGTTACTTGCCCCATCCAGAGACTGCCTCTTGGGGGTAACTGGCGATGGGCAGGGAGCCAAGGAGATGTGGTGTGCAGAGTTCTTTGGCTTCTGGTCCTTGGTGGGGCTTGACAGAGGGCTGCTGAGACAGCTCACATAGGTCTTTGGTGGCAGGGTTTCTTCTGACGGGCTGGCGGTGGCACCTGTTTTGGTGGAGGCAGGATCAGGGGTGTCTTGTCCCAAGCCAGTTTCCTGGCTGGCTGAGACACAGCTCTCCTCCTGCTCCTTAGGCTGAGTGGCAGAGGTTGGATGCACTTGTACCACGGTCTTGCCCGCTGTGGTGGCCTGCACCTCTTCAGTCGCTCTCAAGATCACCTGGGAGATGATCTGGAAGACAGCCTGCTCAATCTGGTCATTTTCAGGTAAGGTTTCGTCTTTGTCCGGTTCTCCAGCCAGGTCTCTGTCTGAAGTATTGCTACCTCTGACCTGGGGTACCAACACATCCTCATCCTTAACCAGCTCTGAGTGAACTGGCTCCACAAAGCTACTTGGCAACTTCCCAACAATATATTCTTCCTTCTTTAAAAGTTCAGCTACCTGTGGGGGGCCACTGTTCACCTCTTCTTCCCCACCTCCCCCGGGGGCCAAGATTGGAAATTCACTCTTCTTCACTTCTGAGACACACTCTTGGGACAACAGGCCTTCCTCAGGTACATTCTCCCCCAACACAGCATCTCCAGTCCCCTCTGTCCCGCCTGTCTCTCTCACTTTCTCTCCAGAGGCTGCATACGGGCTTAGCCAGCCTCTTCCAGGAGTTTTTCCCAGTGCAAACTCTTGCTTACACCCTTCCACTGCTTCATAGGGGAAGGACACATCCTTTGGGAGAAATGGACATCCAAGAGGAATAGATTTGGCTTCGTCCCCCATCAGGGAGAGTTCCACTTTTGGGTTCTCATCTCTGCACGGTCCTGTCTGCGCTCTTGTGTCTGCAATGCTGGGGAGGTTGCCTGAGGACTCTGATCTTCGGCAAGCTTGCCGAGTCCTTGGCAAGGCTGGGGGCTCTGTAGAAGGCTTGTCCACAGAGCGATGCTCTTCCTTTCTAGGAGGTTGTGTGACACTGGGGGCCACAGACAGGACTCCAGGACAGGCCCCTTCACTGGGCAGTCGGTGCTTGATGGCAGGGCTAACCTTCAGTGTCTCCACCTGCTTATCATTGCTGCTGAGCCGATCTTTTTTACGAGAGAAAAACCACCACCAGCCAAGTAGCGCTAGCATTCCAGGCAATGCCAAGGGGAAGAGTGACCGGAACTGGATTGCCATCTCAGAGGCGATGTGGAGTAGCTACACCTAAGAAAAGGAGAGGAAAGGCGGTATTACAGAAGCCATCAAGAGTGTAGTATGAGCTGGGCGGTGTTGGCGCATGCCTTTAATCCCAGCACTTGGGAGGCAGAGGCAGGTGGATTTCTGAGTTCGAGGCCAGCCTGGCCTACAGAGTGAGTTGTAGGACACAAAGACCCTGTCTCGAAAAACCAAAAAAAAAAAAAAGAGTGTAGTATGCTGGGCATTCTACATACTAATGCTCCCCTTTAACCCCAGCACGTGGGAAGCAGAGGTGGGTGCATCTATGAAGTCAAGGTAAGCCTGGTGTACAGAGTGGGTTCCAGACCAGCCAGGGCTACACAGTGAGATTCTGTTCCAAAACACAGCACAAACAAAACCCACTTGGGGCGTAGAGGAACTATACGTACACTGACATGGCACACTACATGTGCACAGGGGTTTGTGTCTGGCTGCAGAATGTCACAAGATAAATACCTCAGCACTCCCCGGCTGGTTCTGGGGCTGGTTCTGGCATTCAGCAAGGTCAGGGACCCTGCTGGAGGGCTCCTGCTTCTCCAAGGGTGGTCTACAGACCAACGCTGCTGCTCATACCCCAGCACCTGCTACCAGTGCAGCCCCACTGAATCACACTGGCTCTTTAACAAGATCCCCCGGAAAACATTAGGCACACTACAGTTAGGAGGAATCCTGAGACCAGGAGACCTAGCTACCCCAAAATGAATGGGATGACGGGAGCATAGAGGAAGTCATTCCAGAAAGCCCTTGCAGCTGTAAAGACAGACATCCTTCATGAACATCCAAAGGCAGAGAAGCAAGATGGCTAAGTGCAGTGACCAGGGATTGGGTGACTTGTAGACACCCCGTGGACATCCGGTGACACTCCCTGTGGCTTCAGACTCAGGCAGGACCCCCGTATCACTTCATCCTCATTTGGAACCCATCACTACCCTGTGGCTACATAACTCAATGTAATGCAGCCGAGGAATGGGAGCCTGACTGCTGCCCCATTGTTCCATGGGGAAGAGGCGACTGAGTCAGGATGGGGGTGTTCTTTGCTACCCATCCAGAGTAACAGCCCAGGAAACTTGACACACACCCAATGGTCAACTTCACAAAAACAAAAATAACTGTGCCTAGGCAAAGGTGCTGAAGAACCCCCACCAAGGTTATTGTTTGAAACAAAGTTGGGATGAGCCTTTTTCAGAGCAATGACTGGTAAATACGCTGTAGAATCAGCACGCTGAGGCTGTACTAGTGTTACAGATACTATGCACTGACAGAAACCACTGCAGTGAAGACAACAAAAGCCACATGGGGAGACTTGACTTGGACTAAGCCCTCAGCTGGAGAAGGGCAGTTTCTGCAAATTGATTTTGCATAGTCAAATATGAACTCATTACTAGAGTGGTCTTTTAGTAGATTCTATCTATAAACAGAAAGCTGTCTTTTTTTAAAAGAGATTTATTTATGTATATGAGTACACTGTAGCTGTACAGAAAGTTGTGAGCCTTCATGTGGTTGTTGGGAATTGAACTTTTAGGATCTCTGCTCACTCCTGTCAATGCTAGCTCAATCCCTGCTCGCTCCGGCCCAAAGATTTATTTATTATTATACATAAGTACACTGTAGCTGACTTCATACGCACCAGAAGAGGGCATCAGATCTCATTACGGGTGGTTGTGAGCCACCATGTGGCTGCTGGGATTTGAACTCAGGACCTTCGGTTTAGTGCTCTTACCTGTTAAGCCATCTCTCTGGCCCCAGAAAGCTGTCTTATAGTGGTAATTTTCCAACTTGGATCTACACAGATCACTGAGGAAGCTTTTTTTTTTTAAGATTTATTTTATGTTTTGCCTGAATATATGTAGTATGCGAGCCTGATTCCCTCAGGTCAGGAGGAGGCATCAAATCCCTTAGAACTGGACTTATGGCTGGTTGAGTCTCACCTGTGGGTGCTGGAAATCTAGCTCAGGCCTCGGACAAGAGGAGCAAGTGCCCCTAACCACTGAGCCATCTCGCCAGCCCCCTCACTAAGGAAGATTATTTTGTTTTACTGGCAACCCAGGCTGGCCTTGGGCTTAAAGTTCTCTTGCTTCAGCCTCTCAAATTCTGTGATCACCACTAGGGTTATAAGTGTGAGCCACCACACCCAGATGCTGAGGAAGCTTTCCCAAGCCCAAGGCCAATGTGGCACCCAAACGAATTAGATCAGAACCAAAGAGGTAAGAAGCAACACCAGGCTTGGCTCGTTTTAAACCCAGGTGATCCCAGTGTTCAGTCAGGCTTGAGAACCTCTCATCTGCAGCGCCCTACACAGAGCAACCAAATCAGTGAGACTCCTGGGTCTGTGCTCAGTACCATTCATAGAAAAGAACAAAATCAGGGCAGGAACCCAAGGCCTAGAGTCGGGAAAGCACTGCCCAGCAGGCAAAAGATTACAGGAAGTGGCCATAAATTTCTGTCTGACTCCTTACTAACTAGGAAATCCCTTCCCCAGCAGGACTCAAATTTGAGATTCCTAGAGAATTTTAGAGGTTCTCTGGTCTCAGGAAAAAGAGTTGGTGGAATG
>NW_022196911.1:84720431-84732659 GCF_008632895.1 Mastomys coucha
AAAAAAAAAAAAAAAAAAAAAAGCAAAGCAAACAAAAAACCCACAATCTCTCCAACAGAGAGCAGTTATCCCTTCTAATATGCTAGGGCCACAACCACGGCCATGTGTGTGATGGATGGCTTGGTACCTAAGACAAAAATGGCCTCCAGTCCAGCTGTGAGGAGTTCTGCCCTTTGAAACTAAATTAATGCCAACAGTCCCACCCTCTACCTCACTTACAGGTCACCCCAATCTATCTCCCCAAATCCCTGAAGCCCACAACACTGCAATAAGGACAGTCCCAACACCATACCCGCCAGTCCCCTTTAGTCCAGCACCGGGCCAATCCACAATGTCCCTGAGGCCCAGGCTAACCAAGCCAATGGCCTCCTCCCACCACTTCAGAAGTCCCACTCCTAAATCAGAAGCAGCAGCATCCCCCTGCCACTCTGAGCGTATATACCGCTCATCACCACTGCCCACCTGAGCCTCCCACCTGATTTGTTCCCCAGAGACTGGGGCTCCAAGTCTCAACTCGACCGACCCAGTGTAAATCAGTCTGTTGTACCGACTTCTTCAGTTGAAGAAGGAAACAGTGGTGGTAGTGGCATTTCCCAGATTGCCTGTCTTGTGCCAACCGGCCTCATCATTACCTCCTAGGTAATGATGAACACTGCTAACCCGGGACCAGCCAACACAAGAAACCTAGAAGAGATTCACAGTGCCCACTGCTCTACAGACCAATCTGAGCTGAGTCTAGAGATCCCCTGCTGAGGCGGGTGAATGGCTCAGGACAGAGCCCTCTCTCTCCAGGGCTGCTTCCAGGCAGTGCTGAGATGTGTGTGAGGGAGTTCCCCCAACAGCCCTGTAGAGGGCAGGATTTGTTTGTCTCCAGCTTTCAAGACAATGGATGAGATGAGAGGCAGCAGCTAGTCTCTCCCCAGAGGGCAACCCCTTGGAGCAGCAGCTACACACACAAAGGACTTGAATGCAACTCACCAAGCCTAGCAGTGTCATCTTAAGGGTACCTGGTGCCAGGAGGCACCCACCGGGGCTCTCCGAGGCAACTGATGCCCCTCCACCCCACTCCACTTCCTCACCCAGGCAGTCCCACGTCGGCCAAACAGCCTTCTTGGGAATTAGTTAAAAGGCCATTTCTCCCTGGTTTAAATGGTCTGACAGGTCAATAAGAGGTGACAGATGACACACCAACCTGCATGAACCTACATGCACACACACACACCCTTCATCCTCACAAGGCTCCCCACTACCTCCATCCCCTAGCAAAGCTTATGTTAGTTGCTCTTTATCCTAAGCACTTGGTTTTTTTAAACCTGAACTTCCCAAGCTGTGAGTGGACTGAACACTACAGGTCCCACAGGCCCCCACACTCCACACCCACAAGCTAACTGGAAACTGTTCCAAGACCAGTTTCTGCCCCCCAGAAGCAGGCTGCCTCACTCAGGGAAAGCCTCCCACGAGGATGCTTCACAGCCCCGCCCTGGGCTGGTGAGGAGGACACTCGGCTATTTTGAATCTGCTGGAATTAAACTCCTGCCTGGTATTTTTAGCAGGTCCATTTGCCCAGGAATAGATGCATACTGGCTCCTGGCCAGGCGGTCACACAGAGCTGAAAGCAGGCACGTGCTACAGCCAGCAGCCCTTTGTATTCATCTGCTCACTCCAGGTTCTAAAAGGATCCCTTCTCTTTCCAGAAGTACCTGTGGCTACTCAGAAAGCCCTCAAGAGAAGTGATGGTCTCACTCCCCAACCAGCTGACAAACCTGTAACCCAAGTTAGAGCCTTCAGAACAAAAAAATCGTCCCTGGGGATGGCACCACACAGTGCTGGCCCTAGTGACTAAGTCAGTTTTGGCTGCAGTTACTGGGAAAAAGGGCTGCATGTAATTGACAGGAAAGTCAACCATAAAAACAACAGCTTAGGAGCCAAGAGCCCAAGTCCACTCTAGGCTTGGCCCTGATGGGGGGAGGATCCACACCACGCTGTGTTCTGGACAGCTGTTCACACACCCTCTTGATCGGAACTAGAACATTCCTCCCATTATCCTAGTGATGACCACCAGGGAAGTGTGTGCCCCAGCCACTCCACGCCCAAGAGCAAAGCACAGTTCCCTCTTGATAAATGGGCCTTCCCTTCAAGGAAGGGGTCTCTTCCCCTGGGCAGGCAATCAGAACCACAAGCAGGCTCTCCTGTACTTCCCGTGCGGAGAGCAGGTGCAGACTGCTGGTCTCCACAGGAAGTTCCTTGGAGCGGAGGGAAGGATGGACATACAATTGTGGTTCCCCGCCTGGCAGTGAGAGCAAGAAAAACCTCTAGTTTCCATCCACAGCACCTTCTGAATACACTCAGTTCGGTTCTCCTAGGGTACAGTTCTTCTACAGGAAGCTCAAGGTCAGTCTACCAGAAGACAATCTCAGACTCATGCTCACACCCCTGCACAGGGATCGGTGGAGTCCAGGAAAGCTTTTTCAAAGACCTGGATTAGGACTGGAGACATGGCTGGGTAGTGAAGGGCACTTCTGCTCTTCCAGAGGACATAGGTTCAATTCCCAGGACACATAAGGAGGTGTGTTGTGTAACCATCAGTTCCAGGGGATCTGACCCCCTCTTCTGACTTTCCTAGGTACCAGGCACACATGCAGTGTTCATATATATATGCGGGCAAAACACTCATCTCATATACATAAAATAAAAATAAGCTAATCTTTAAGGCAAGGATTTCTATAGGTTGCAAAAGATACAGGTCAGAGGTGACCTTTTTATGGTTCTGATGTTTTTAAAGGTAGGAGAGGGGAGTAAAGTCCCAGGGCAGAGCCTGAAGATGTCCTAGAAGCTGACCCAAAGAGCTGGTGAGGAGGGCTGGCAAAGAAGTTGTGACCTTTATAGTCAAGGCACTGGCAGCCTCGTCCAGTGGGGCAGATCACCAGAGGTAACCACTGGGGCGATCCCCATGTGATTTCTGGCCAACATCGGCAGCCGGGCACTTAGCCACACAGGAGGTTACTGAGCATTTGAAATATGACAAATGTGACTGAAAACTCAATTTCTAGTCTTATGTAAAGTTCATTTAAATATCCAAATGCTAGTGGCAACAGCTTGGATAACAGCAAGTATAGAAGGCTTTCCCAGAAAATCCCAGGACATGAGAGGCCCTGACAGAAGCCACAAGACTAGCACCTACCTTGCTGGCAGAGTGCAGTTGGAAGCTGAAGGTGATGGTGAGGCTGGGCCACTCTCCCACGGCAGCATGGCGAGAGGCTCAGGGCCACAGAGATGGAGCCATGCCTCAGGCCAGCTGGTCTTAGCCTAGCCTGAGTGTTCCCTTCATCCCTGGGGGTCTGAGCAAGCTGTGACTCATGCGAGCACCCTCGGGATTCCGTGTTAGCTCATAATGGGGTGGCTGGCCCATTCAGGGTTAGTCCTACACCCTCTATTGTGATGGCCTTACAGGGCAGCAAGCCAGCCAGTGCAGGCAGGCAGACTGGCAGACAAGACAGACAGATTCACCCTAAGGTAACTTTTAACTCCTTGCACAGGTGGGTCATCAATCCAACACCATGGAACACTTTCTCAGCCTGCTTCACAGTAGGAGGGCAGAAGCTCAACATAACAACACCTCAGCAGGAGACCTGCTTGGTGAAACTTCTCTGGCCAACAAGGAAAACTATGTTCTAGAACCAAGAGGCTCACGGAAGAAGAGCTGGAAGCCGAAACTCCCCTTCTAAACATGGGATCTTCCTTGCCAGCCCAATCAGTAGTTAACTAACTTCCAGTTAAAGAGTCTGGTTACAAGGGCTTAGCTGTTGAGAACACTGGCTGTCCTTACATAGGACCTGAGTTCAATTCTCACTACCCACACCATGGCTCAAAACCTTCTTATACTGGAGTCCCAGGGGATCTGATGCCCTCTTCTGTCTTCTGAAGGCACTGTATACACATGGTGCACATAAACCCATGCAGATAAAATACCCACACACATAAAATAAAACACTCTTGGCAACACAAAGGAACCAACCAATCAGGAACAGAGTGTCCACCTCTCACCTCGGCGGCCTGGCCCAGCCTCAGTCCTCTCCTACACTGGTCTCCCCAGTTACTTCATCTCAGGTGGGGTGTGGTTTGGGGGGGGTTGTTTGTTTTAAACACACAACTGTTTATTGTTATTGTTGAGGTTTTTTGTTTTTTTCATGACAGTGTTTCTCTGTGTAGCCCTAGCTGTCCTATAGACCAGGCTGACCTCAAACTCAAGACATCCGCCTGCCTCTGCCTCTCCAATGCTAAGATCAAAGGCATGCCCCACCATGCCTAGCCTAGGGGTGTGGTTTTTTGAAAACTTTGAAGGCTGTGTCCAGTCCCTCCTGGCTCCTATCTTGGGCTCTTCATTATTGCCTGGCTTTACAAGTGAATTCTGTCAGGCTCTAGGGCGTGATGATAAAGCAGATACAGGAATGGACTCCTGGGTACACGAAGTTCCCACCTCACCACAGAAGGCACCAAACAGGCCTGCCCCAAAGGCATAAGCAGTGATCTGACAATGAGCTTACTTAAAGGCCACTATCCTAGCTGGGACAGGAAGATCATGAGTTAGAGACCTGTCTCAAGATCAAGCAAATAACCGATATATGGCTTCACAAGAGGTAAGGAAAGATGTTGATGTGTGGCTAGCAATGCCAGCAACCAAGAAATCACAAGAGCGTAAGAGAAAAATTCTATTCAATAAATATTTATTGACAAGTTTGAGTACTAGGCAGTGTGGGGCAGAAATGAGTGAAATTTCTGAAACTTCCACAACTGTTTTGAAGGTGAAAACCCATGACCTCTTCCCTAGTGAGCTGCTCTGCTGCCCACGCTACCACTGACTGGTCCAAGGGGCAGGAAAAAAAAATATCTGGTGGTTGGAGGAATGAGCAGAAAACAGAGTACCATTTCCCCAGGCAGGGATGTTCCAGGTCCTTGTGCAGGGATGAGAGGACTTTAGACTGAGTGCTGAAGAGCCAAGCACAGCTGGGCTGCACTCAGTCACCACTGTCACCACCACCTGGGTGTTCAAATCCAGATCTCTTCTTCACAACTTCCAAAGGTAAATCCTTCTGTTAGCTTGGTAGAAGGGACCTCCTGGCTTGGTTGTCCCTGCTGAACAATCCTGTATTCAGTCACATACTCTCCCTAATGCTCACTTTCAAAGATTCCTGCTCTCCTGCACATATCAGCATGCTTTTTTTTTAAAGATTTATTATTATAAATAAGTACACTGTAGCTGTCTTCAGATGCACCAGAAGAGGGCTTCAGATCTCATTATGAGGGTTTGTGAGCCACCATGTGGTTGCTGGGATTTGAACTCAGGACCTTTGGAAGAGCAGTCAGTGCTCTTACTAGCTGAGCCATCCCACCAGCCCATCAGCATGCTTCTTTTTTTTGTTTTGTTTTGTTTTTGTTTTTTTTCCAGACAGGGTTTCTCCGTGTAGCCTTGGCTGTCCTGGAACTCACTCTGTAGACCAGGCTGGCCTCAAACTCAGAAATCCGCCTGCCTCTGCCTCCCAAGTGCTGGGATTAAAGGTGTGCGCCAGCACCGCCCGGCCAGCATGCTTCTTGATAGCCACCCCACACTTTCTCAGCAAGGTTCTGGAGCGTGTATTCTCCCCAGACACTGGAGTGAATCTAGAAAGGAGGGCAGCATCTGTAGGCATAATGTTATTGTGCACTGTGTAAAGATTATCCTTGTATTACTCAAATGCTGATTTCCATGCCCCCATCTGGTAGCAATTCTTATTCTAAGAATCTCCTGTTTCAATGTTGTGTAAACATTGCTCCCCAATTTTTCTCTGAATGGCCAATAAAGCTAGCTGATCAGCCAATGACTAGGCAGGGTGAATAGAACTGGCCTCTTTCTCCCAGCTACGGGAGAGAGGGGAGGAGGGAGGCAAGGAGGAAGAGGAAGGAGGAGAGCAGGGAGGAGGGATCCTCCATGGGGACAGAGTCCAGGAGGCATCATGAGAAAAGAACTGGAGCCCAGAGAGCCAGATCAGTACTAAAATGCAAATATCTCAGGGATTTTGGCTGGGAGGTAGCCAGACCAGTTTAGAGGATTAAAATAAAGCAATACTGCTGTTCAGTTGTTATACCCTTAAAGCTTGTTAAATAAATATAATAGTCCAGTCTCAATTATTTGGGAGCTAGCTGGGTTAAGAAGAAAACTGCAACAGGTATCACATCCAAGGAACACATCAGACAGAGAAAATTCCCAGGAGGAAGAGGAGGCAGAGCCAACAGAAAGGGATATATCCCCAGAGCAAAGTGGAACTCTTAGGAGGAGCTAGTATGCTTAACCACAAAAGCCTCTCTACCAATGGCATGAAGCCTGCCACATGACAGAGGCTAGGGAGAAGGAGGGAGCTAGTAAAGACCCAGAAAAGTATAGAAAGCATGATTATACATGATGGCATATATGTATAATCCCCAGAACTTAGGGTGGAGGTGGGGGTCTGAACACCAGATAAGTCTGGATTATACAGTGTGGGGGGGGGGATGAAAAAAATATATATATAAATAAAACCTGAGCGTTGTAGCCACAGATAATGTTTATGAATAACAACCTTCAAATTATGCTACTTTTATATTGAGAAACTGAGGAAGAAGGTATAGGAATGAACAGAACATTTACTCTCCTTCACATTAGAAAACCAGATAGTGTTTTCTGAAGAAGAGGAGGAGGAGGAGAAAAAGAGAAAAGCAAGCAAGCAAGCAAACTAGAAACAGATAAAAGTCGACAGGACAGCTAGAGAGCTCAAGCAGTTCTGAGCATGCACTGCTCTTACAGAGGACCTGAGTTGAGGTCCCAGCCCCCCACATTAGGTGGCTCACAACCACCTGTGAGTCCAGCTCTAGGAAATATAATTCCTCTGTCCTCTTTAGTTACCTCCATACATGGCAGGCAGGCATGCACAGGCACACAGGCACACACACACACACACACAATTAAAAATAATAAGGGGGCAGGAGAAATGGCACAGTGGTTAAGAGCACTGTATGCTCTTCCAGAAGACCTGGGTTCAATTTGCAGCACCCACATGGCAGCTCACAACTGTCTAAAACTCCTATTCCAAGGGAATCAGACACTCTCATGCAGGCAAACATTTAAGTAAAATATTACAAATATATTTCTTTTAAAAAGATGGACAGGAGCTGGGCGAAGGTGGCGCACGCCTTTAACCCTAGCACTTGGGAGGCAGAGGCAGGCAGATTTCTGAGTTCAAAGCCAGCCTAGTCTACAGAGTGAGTTCCAGGACAGCCAGGGCTACACAGAGAAACCCTGTCTTGGAAAAAAAAAAAAGAGGAACAGGAAAAGAGAGGAAGGAAGAAACGCTCCGGGTAGCTTCCGGGATGCTCTCACAGGGCAAATGCCTAACCTAACACAGGTATGTCGGGTGCATTCTGAGCAAGCCCTTTACCACAGAGTCATACAGCCCCAGCAAAGGGCTGTCTTTTCAAATCTTGAACAGAATGAAAAACTCAATGTAGCCTGCCAAGGCACCGGGTTCAACTGCCAGAACAAATAGACAAATCTCCCTTTCCATAGGCAGTGTTGTAACCCTGTTGACCTGAGGTTTGGGTTGAGACAGGTTTTCACTATGGGGCCCAAGCTGACTTTAAATTTTTGTTTTGTTTTTTTGTTTTTTGTTTTTCGAAACAGGGTTTCTATGTGTAGCCCTGGCTGTTCTGGAACTCACTTTGTAGACCAGGAACAGGAAAAGACAGGAAGGAAGTTTGAGACTGGCCTCAAACTCAGAAATCCGCCTGCCTCTGCCTCCCAAGTGCTGGGATTAAAGGTTGAGCCACCACTGCCCAGCTTAAATTTTAAAAGTATAACCTTCCTGCCTCAGCCTCCCAAGCACTGGGATTCCATGCACACACCACCATGCCCAGCCGAGACTTCCTGCAATGGATACTCTATTACCACACCAGTATGCCTTTCTTCTAACCAAGGTAAACCTGCAGTAATGTCAACTCCTACAAACGTGTAATGCTCTTTTCTCATGATTGATGGCAACTCTGCTTCAGATACCCCTACAACTAACATAGCAGTAAAAATCAAGAAGAGAACACGCTCACCGATAATGCTCTGGGGAACCATGGCAACGGTCTTTCCAAATGTTAGATAGTAGGATCCATCAGGACCCATCACTTAATAAAGGTATCAATACCTACTTCGAGCTAGTACCATGGGGGCTGGGGACTCAGATTTCAGGTAATAAGATAACGCGATGAAGAACGTAATGTAATAGGCATGTAGTCTCTGAACTGGTTGAGAGCACAGAGCCCTAAGGCACCCCTGGCACATTCCCCATGCCTGTAAAAGTAATGGGAGGGTTAAACATATGCTTGCTCGCCTTTTCTATGGGTCCTGTGGCTAAGATGAAAAGGGCTATAGAGAATAGATGGGGATGGGAAGCTCTATGCAAAAGGGCCATCAGAACCTCAGAGCTCAAACACTGGGAGCTATGTCAGGGTGAAGGTGGTCAGAAAGGAAAAGTCCCAGGCAGAGAAAACTACCCAAGTCCTCACTCACCCTGGAACAAGCTCAGCTAGCTCAAGGGACAGCAAGGAGAGGCCAAGATGGGGTTAGAGGAATGGCTGGCTCCACATCCCCCACAGAAGCTAAACTTCAGGAATCACGGGAGTCACAGAAACATACTGGAGCATACTTCAGAGGGACCACTGTCCTCAAGTATCAAGGAGCTTTGTTCTTAATTCGTAAACTGCTTCCAGAATCTACTGCAGAATCATGACACCCCTGGCTTGAAATATAACAGGTATGGTTTGTGGGTAAACCGGCTAATGTTTTTTACCCAGAACCTCAGCAAACATGCTTGCCAGGAAGTCCTGAAACCACACTGAATATCAGCTTAGAGCCACTTACTGGACTTATTCCTATCCCTCCTACTCCTACCTACTCCTAGCCCACTAAGGGGTCCAGTCCCTAGTGGGAAGTGCACCCATGCACAGTCCACACACCCTCACATAAACCCTCACTACTCCTCTGAATCAGATCTTGCAACAACAACCCTGCTCTCCAGCCAACATAAACCATAGGCCACAGCGGGCCTTATATGGCTTGAAGCTTTCTTAATCAGAAACAGATAGATGGGCTGGAGTTGGCAGCTGAGTTAGAGGGAAGGAGGGAGGGGGGAGTGGAGAGAAAAGTATGAGGAACAGGCAAACTTGTCAAACTCCTTTTTCATCCCTTTTCCGCCTCATTGGCTTCCTCCCAGCCAAAAACTCCTAGTGAGGGTAGAAGGTGTGGGATGCAGATGTAACTCAGAGGCAGAGTCTAGCATGAACAAGTTCTTGGGATACACACACACACACACACACACACACACACACACACACACACCTACTACCTACCTACCTACCAAAGCCACTTTGCCCTCTCCTGTGTTTGTACTTTGAGGAAAGCCAGAACACACCAATAACTGGACTGCCAGTCAACACATAGTTTGAGACCTTTTGTGCTACTTTGTGGCCTGCTCTTAGATTTGGGCAACTTCGCCAAAAAGGCAGGGACGGGATGGGGAGTGAAGGTTAATATGTTTTTCCAGAAAATTAGCTAATGGGGTAGCAAGGGATCCTCATTTCCTACGACATAGTACCTGGTCCACCTCCCTAGCTCACTGCTGGTCTCAGTCACATGCCTGCCTGCCTTCTTGATCCTGTGCTGAACCCAGAACAGAAAGGCAACTTCAGAGCCCTCGAGCAGAAGTGGCTACAGCAGTTTCTAAGGTGGCTTTAGTCTCCTCCTTCCCCTGGTTAGGTGGCAGTGGCCCCCAAAGGACCTGTCCTGGACAATTGCAGCCACATGCACTTGACTCTCCTGAAGGATGGTACCTGCTAAAAATAAGCACAAGCTTGGTGGAGTGGGTGACAGCAAAGCCAAAGGACAAAGCTGGGAGGTTATTCTCGAGAGCTGGTCTCTCTCCAGGGCAGCTGGACAAGCTGGAGTCACTGCCTGGTCTCTGCTCGAGTGACAAGGAAAACATGAACAACAGACAAAAGCTGTCTCCAAATGAAGTGCCGCTCTCTCATCCTCACAAAGGCACAGCCAGACCAAGGTTAGAGAACAGAAGGGTCTGGGGGCTGCCTGGACAGATCTTTGCAGTCTCCTCCTCTCTTGGGTAGCAGCCTGCTAAGACCAGAGGATGGTCTCATGAACTCCATGTGAGGTCTGACAGGCAATGTTATTATTAGCCAAGGAATGAGTGACTTCAAGGTTGTCTTGAAACCTGCTCAGTTTCCCTTTCCTGAGGGCTTTCTTATTCAGTAATTACTTGTGCATTTCAAAGGTGCACTTCCCTAATGGTGACAGGGCTTTGTAAAGAGTTAAAAGAGTAAGATCTAAACTTCAGCATCCTGTGAAATGCTGACCCAAATAGCTCCACAGGGTTGTAATGAGGCTTAAGTAACTCAAAAACACTTAACAGACTCAGTCTGTAGGGTAAAACTTCTAATTCTTGGAAACCCCAATTTCATATTGTAGATGAAGTGGAAGTGATAAGAGCAGTAATAGCAGTCATAGGAACAGGTCAGTATTGGGGAAGTAAAGGATACACCATCCCAGATCCAAAGCCAGACCAACCCATCCAAAGTGGGAGTCACCTTATTTATCTTATCTGGGGTCTCAGTTTCAACTAGAGATATGTAACCTCAGAGACAAAAGGATAAAAACAACATTGTTTGAAAAAAACAAAACAAGCAGGTCGGTGGTGGTACACACCTTTGATCCCAGCACTTGGAAGGCAGAGGCAGGCGGATTTCTGAGTTCAAGGCCAGCCTGGTCTACAGAGTGAGTTCCAGGACAGCCAGGGCTATACAAAGAAACCCTGTCTTGAAAAAAAAACAAAAAACAAAAAGAAACAAACAAAAAAACAAGAGCTGAAGAGGTGGCTCAGAGGTTAAGAGCACTGACTGCTCTTCCAGAGGTCCTGAGTTCAATTCCCAGCAACCAAGTGGTTGTGAGACATCTGTAATGGGATCAGATGCCCTCTTCTGGTGTGTCTGACAGCTGCAGTATACTCGTAGACATAAAATTAAAAAACAAAACACACACACACACAAAACAAACCCCCAGCTAGGTAGACACAGTGGAATGCACCTGCAGTCTTAGCTACTTGGGAAGCTGAAGGATTCTTGAGCCCAGGAGCCTGGGACCAGCCATGACAATACAGTAAGACCCCCACTTCAATAAATAAATTAATGTAGAGTATAATAATCCGTGATCATCAAACGTAGGCTGCAGCATCAAGTTCACAGCTACTTCAGCAAGGTCCACACAAAGCACACCCAGGATCAGACTGCTGCAGTATCAGTTTCTTCCCAGACCAAAACATTCCATCTTGCAGGGGAGTCACTTAAACAAGCAGGTAAACTACTAAAATTAGCTAAGAACTCCCTGAAACTGAACAGATTCACTAGGCTCCTCCCTGCCAGAGTAAACTAGAAAAGCCGAGATCTGAGCCACGAAGACGGAGAGGAGAGCTGCAAAGACTCAGACCAGGACAGCTGCCTAGAAGAGGTTTAGACCAGAGTCACTGGGAAAGGAGCTCTCTGACATGTTGAGCTGACCTGCAGGCTGTGCAGTGAGCTCCAGGTTCCTAGCTCTGAGCTGTCTGTCACCCATGCTGGGGTAAGCCGTGGGGATGCAGGTGTCTTTGAGTCATTTCTGCTCCTGTAAGTAACCATTCACCCCTATTCCTATAAGTAACCCCCCATAAAACTCATTGGTTCATCAAGTTGGACTTCAGTGGGACACACGTCATATGATCCCTATCTGGGGCGAGTATCTGGGTGTCGCATCTCCCCAGGAAAAGTTTTGTCGCATAACATGGATGAAAAGGATCATCTATAAATAAAATCCATTTTCCACAAGTGTATCCTACAGTAGCATTGCTGGATCTACACGGGGGCCATTCTTTCCCCACTGCCTCCTATAAAGGACACCTCAACGTTATAATGGGCTGCTGAGAAATCAGATACAGTAGCTCATGTCTGTAACCCCAGCACTTGGAAGGTTCTGACACTACGATCTGAGGCCAGCTGGGGCTATACAGCACATGCCTAAGATACACAAGCAGACCCTGTCTGGACGGGGGAGGTGGAGCAGGGAGGGGGGAGGAGCATTACTGACACAATGAAAATTCAAACTGGGGCTAGAGAGATGGAAAAAAAAAAAAA
>NW_022196911.1:84732826-84747613 GCF_008632895.1 Mastomys coucha
AAAAAAAAAAAAAAAAAAAAAAAAAATTGGGCAGTGGTGGTGCACGCCTTTAATCCCAGCATTTAGGAGGCAGAGGCTGGCGGATTTCTGAGTTCAAGGCCAGCCTGGTGTACAGAGTGAGTTTCAGGACAGCCAGGGCTACAGAGAAACCCTGTCTTTTTTTTTTTTAAATAGTGCTTTTATAGCCAATCAAATGACTCCTAAGTGCTGGGATTAAAGGCGTTCACCACCACCGCCCAGCGAGAAACCCTGTCTTGAAAAAAACATAAAAATAAAAGAAAAGAAAAAAGAAAAGAAAAAAAGGATTCAAATGGTTTAGCAGAGAGGTTTCATACTGAGGTCCTTTGGAAGCTGTTGGATCTGGTGATATGGCACTGGCAGACCACACAACAATGAACACAGACACCAGGTCCTGTAGAACCAAGAAGGCCCTTTACAGTAATGAGCAAGCTCTCAAACCAAAGTGGCTCTGGAGGGGCTTCAGATCTGGCTGCTCCGCTTCATGCTCGGGTCATACAGGCCTCTCAGTAAGTTCCTTTCTCAACCTATTTCCTAAGACTCCATCCCCCATCTCCCTCCTCACTGTAGACCAGAACCTGCTGCTTAGCATGCTGTGGAAAGAAAAACTTGGTGACCAGAGTTGGGAAATATAAATGATAAAACCCACACACGTGGTATTTCTAGACATTTACAGATTGAGGCAACTAAGAGTTTACAGTAGGACAAAGAATATTCTTGACTCACACCATCCAAAATCCTTTTTTAAAATTTATTATTATATGTAAGTACACTGTAGCTGACTTCAGACACACCAGAAGAGAGCATCAAATCTCATTACTGATGGTTGTGAGCCACCATGTGGTTGCTAGGATTTGAACTCAGGACCTTCGGAAGAGTAGTCAGTGCTCTTAACTGCTAAGCCATCTCTCCAGCCCCCCAAAACTCTTTATGGTGATGAAACATTGACTCTCCAGGGTGGCAGGCAATAACATTCCTCCAGCAGCTCCCAGGTACAGAGTCAGAATACTTTATAGGTATAAGCCTGAGACTTGACCAGGTCTCTCTCCAGCCCATCATCAAAATACTTTTAACACTTTTAGTACACCAAGTGTCCTTTACCAATTGAAAAAAAAGTAGACCCTAGATGGCCAATCAGCTGGCAGGAGCTTGGAGAGCTACATCTTGCCAGCTAAGGCCAGCAGTGACAGGCCTCTGTCCTGAGCACCGCAGGCTTCTCCTTCCTCCAGAACTAACCCCCTTGTCATGCTTTCCTCCCAGTGCAAATGGGACTCAATGACAAGGATAAGTGAACCGGGGACAGAATGTTTACTAATGTGAACTGCAAGAGCATCCACATGACAAGGACCTGGACAGAATGATATTGGTGAACCCAAAAAACTCAAATCGTCCCTGCCCTGGCGGCAGTGACGCTCCTTGCTACCCACCCCAATGTCATGCACCATCAGGAGGAAGACAACAAAGTTAATGACAATGAGGTGAGAGCGGCGATGGGGTGTGCCAGCACTTGGAAGAGTGAACAGGAGGTCTGTGTGTTTAGACGGGCTTCAGTTACATGGCATGACTCCTGTCTCAGAAGGGGGCGGGGGGGGGGGGGGGGGGGGGGGGGACACTCGGGCCTGAAGCTCAACTGTACAGTCCTTACCATACATAAGCCTCCTATGTTCAATCCCAAGTGCTTGAGAGAGACTGACTACACCAGGAAGAAGATACAGAATTTGCCCTATGAAGCAAGATTTAGGACTGAACACACCCCATGGTAGAGATTAGCAACTCTCAAACATGAGATGATATCGGTGGCACATGGGGCCCACCAGACCCATAATAAAGTTCCTGGGATGACTATTCAAAGAAACAAATGCCAGATACAAACTTCCCACATACAGGAAAAAAAGTGAGCTGCAGAGAGGCCCAGGCATGGCAAACTCACGGGGGACATTAGGAAGGAGTAGCCAGGGAAAACAGCGCAGCTCCCCAGGCACATGAACTCTGGTGCCTTAAAATGCCAGTGCAGCCACGACATGTTGACCCAGGAGGCTAGGTGGCAAAGCATGGATAAACCTATTTGTCTTCCTTTTCCTTCTCACCAAGTTACTAGGTCAGAGGCTAGGGTAGTGCTTTTATAGCCAATCAAATGACTGAGTCAAACAGGGACTCCTTGGGACTGAGGGATACCATGCCTAAGTGCCTAGCTTATACCAGGGATAGTCACAAGTCTTAAGTATGATCTCCATCCATATTTAGGATGAGAAGAAGAAAACTGGAAGCTAAGACTACCTTCTTCTACAAACTCTAGCTATGACCAGCCTGGGTCTGGAGGCCACATAGAACCTGAGTTACAAGTTAGCAAGACAGATTGCTTCAAAGTATCGATGCTCCGAAATGTGACACCTTGCTTCCAGCACCTGCACAGGCATCCTACAACTGATACCTGTATCTTTGCTGTCACCATGCAGCTGCCAAGTGAGAACACAATTCCTACAATTAGCTGGGAGATGGGAGAACTCCACGGAGACACAAACTCACTAGATTTACATCAGGTCTCACCCACTGGCCTGGGTAGCTGCTGGCCCACTCTATAGAACAAAGCCTGATTTAGCAAACTAACCTGAAGCTTTAGAGATTTGCACACACACCCTTAGGGTAGGAGAACGTCCTCTCACCCAAGGCCATTCTATTTCACAAGACTACACCCAGGAATTACCCAGAACCTACAAAACTGGTTAGAAGCGAAGGAAGGCTCAACATCAAGTCCAAAAAGCTCCCCAAACATAACCTCACTTGTCCCTTGGGCTCTGAAAGAGTCCTAAATAATCTGAAGGTTAAACACTTAAATGCCAATTAGAGAAGACTCTGGTGGGAGAGCAACTGTTCATAGAGTTTATAGATGCTTTGTGCCTTTAAGAGAGGAATGGGTAGGAAGCCCAAAGACACTAAGCCTCGCTTTCTAAAGTTAAGCGTTTAAAACTAAACCAAAAACCCCACGGCCTACTAATTTGGGAAGAGTTCTGAAGTTAAATGAGCATGTTAAGATTATTGATTTCCCAAAGCAATAGCAATTGTAATTGCAATACACGGATACAGAGGGAGGTAGCACACCTACAGAGAACGTTGCACTAGGTCCAGCAACCCTGATTTCACTGCAGGCGTTAAATTTAAACCCCAAGCAGCCTCAACTTCAGTAGCAGAAAGATAGGCAGTTTAACCTCACTAATTGCCCTACTCATACACCCGACCTTACCGGTTTGAGAAGCCTCCACTCTCACCTGGAGCGAAGTCCACCGGGTTTGTGTTAACCACAGCCCAAGGGTGGAAACCTACTAGTTGCTCGAGGCATTTCCCAGAGAAGGTCGGTCCCGTTAAGCAAAGGGCTTCTCAAGAGGTCTCTTCTGCACAGCCCTTTACTATCAGCACCTTCCCTCCGGGAGAAAGGAAACAGGAAAAGATAGGACACAGCAGTAGATGACACCAGAATGTAGGCTCCTTGACGCATACGGAGGCTTCTCAACGCAGATGTCTATAACCCCGGCAAAGTCCCCCATGACCCCTGCAAAGTCCCTCCAGGTCATTGTCCTGGGACGGGAAGCAAGGTGGAGCGCGACATGTGACCCTGGACCTCCCCACCCCCGCCAGAAGTCAGCGGGCACCTCTAGCTCTTCCACCTCTTGGGACACGCTTATGGGGCCACAAACTCTAATCCCCTTCCGGACACCTAAGTCCTGGACCTCCCGATCCTAATTGGTCTTATGGTCCCTCCACCGCCAAAAGGTTTGGGACCTGTCTTGCATCCCATTCTCCCCGCTGCGACGGCAGAGTCCGCTCCAAGAATTCGCGGCAATGAACTCCAGGAATTGTGTCTTCCTGCTCCGGTTTGCCTCCACTGCCGGGCCAACCTAGAGTGAGTCAACTGGGCCCAGCAGTTAGGAAGTTAGGGAGGGAAAGGGTTCCCCCCAAGGACCTCCTCTCCCGCCTTGGGCACCGGGTCCTAGGCAGAGACCGCCCCGGTGCCTCCTCTCCATGCTCAAACTGGGTACACACGACCTTTGAAAAGTAAACGCTAGCGAGGCTGGACGACCTTGGTTGGGACGCGCTCGGGCTCGCTACCCAGAAAGGTAAGCCTGCATAGGGAAAGTTGAGGCGCACCGGAGCGCCCGGGGAATTGCGCCCTCATCTCCATCCTAGAGGCCAGTGACGTGAGGGGGATGGGAGAGGAAAGCAGCGGCTTAAAGCAGCGCCCCGAGCTCAGCGCACGCGATCTGTCAGCAGCAGCCCTAGGGCAGAGTGCCGGACAGAGGAAGACCAGCGGGGTGCGCGGGTCACCAAGGCACAAACCCGCCCGCTTGACAGCAGGCGCCCTGCACCCGGCTCTCCGTCCCCGGAGTACCTGGCGCACCCGTCGCACCCTGCACCTGCACCCCAGGCTCCCCATCACCCCAACTCGTTCTCCCTTCGGGCCCGATAGGCGGGTGCCCATGCCAGCCGTCACTTACCTGCTCCTGGGCGACCGTCTAAGCACACAGTCCTCCCGCCACCGCCCCCTGGCCCCCCACCTAGCCCAGCGGCCCTGCCCCGCAGCGCAGCACGGCGCTTCGGCCGCTCCCCCACGTGCTAGCCCAGGCCGGGCGAACACAGAGACATTAAATACTGAGGACGCGCAACGACGTGCCCGCGGCGCGACGCAAGGCCCCGCCCCTCGCCCTCGGTTCTCCCGGCGTGCCCCCCCCCTTGCCCGTTCGCTCTCCTGCGCGTGCGCGCCATCGGCCGCTCCCTCCCCGGACTTGCGCGCGCCTCTCTCCCAGCTGCGCCAAGAGGGGCGTGGTCAGGAGCGCTCCGCTGACATCCCGGCGCCGCTCGGGCCCGCCTTGCTGGCGCTCTCGCGAGAGTAATTGTATTTACAGCGGCCGTAGGACATGGCCCTAGGTCCCACACTCAGGCTGGGGTGGATTATTGGTGTCTGAGTGCTCGACACAATGAACTTGACTCCCCTGGGGGCTCTGCAGCCTCTCCGGGGACGGAGAGGTGTCAGGCAGGTTCCTACCTTGGGATGGTGCGTCCCGTGGAAAAGGCTGGAGAGGTTGGTGAGGGACGAGGCTACATTGTTCCCCTTGCCTAGGAATTTAGCTTTCCGGTAACCTTGCGAGTATGGCATAGCATTGCGAGTATGATAGGTGGCCATTAGTATATGGATACTGTGTAGCCCTCGAGGGCAAGTTGCTTTCTCATTTTCACAAGGTCGAAGGGACTTTCCTCCAAATGACCTGGGTCTTTGCAAAGTTTGCCTTCGAAGAAATGGTCACATCACCACTAGTCACCGCCTCCCCCAACAACTTGAAGAAATAAAATTTACCTTCAGACAATTGGATCGGACGGAGGTTCTACTTGCCAACCAGCCCTGCTCTGATCCTTAAAACCTAGGCACTTTTCGTTTCTTGCTTATTTATTTTGATACTGAGACTGTGTCTTTACATAACCTATACCTCCCGCAGACTAGCAAGTTCAAGGCTGACCTTGAACTCCTGATCCTCCTGCCTCCACCTCCCCAAGTGTTGGCATTATATAGCACTTTTTTTTTTTAAGATTTATTTACTATATGTAAGTACACTGAAGCTGTCTTTTAGACACCCCAGAGCAGGGTGTCAGATCTCATTACGGATGGTTGTGAGCCACCACATGGTTGCTGGGATTTGAACTCCGGACCTTTGGAAGAGCAGTCAGTGCTCTTAACCACTGAGCCATCTCTCCAACCCTCATGGCACTTTCAATACACATTTTTTTTTAAATGAAATATAGAAAAGATGCCATACTATGAACCAACCATTACTTGGGAAAAATCTTCACTGGTGATCAAATGTGAATTTAAGTTTTAAAAAGAGACTGTATGCATACTGAATGGTAAATATAACTTCATGTATCTACTGTCTAACTCATTTATTTCATGAGCCAGCACTTGGAAAGCTGAGGGAAGATTGCCACAATTCCAAAACACCCTGGGCTACAGAGTTGAGATCTCAAAGTAAACCCCCCAAATTGTTTTTTGTTTTCACTGAATAAGTTATTATTATCATCATTATTTGTGTGTGTGTGTGTGTGTGTGTGTGTGAGAGAGAGAGAGAGAGAGAGAGAGAGAGAGAGAGAGATACTCTCATATATCCTAGCCTGGTCTTTTTTTTCCACATTTATTTATTATTATAAATAAGTACACTGTAGCTGACTTCAGATGCACCAGAAGAGGGCATCAGATCTCATTACAGGTGGTTGTGAGCCACCATGTGGTTGCTGGGATTTGAACTCAGGACCTTCGGAAGAGCAGTTAGTGCTCTTACCTGCTGAACCATCTCACCAGCCCGCCAAATTGTTTTTAAAGATTATTTTTTATGCATATGAGGATTTGCTGCATACATGTACATTTATCACTCAGGTGTCTGGTGCCTGTGAAGGCCAGAAGAGGATGTTGGAGCCTCTGGAACTGGAGTTCCAGACCAGTTAAAGCTTCCTGTGGAGGCTGGGAACCAAACTCTAGTCCTCTGGAACATTTGATAGTGTTCTTGCCATGGAACCATCTCTCTACCACCACCCAAATTTAAGTCCAACCATACCTGTTCTGTAAATAATAGTGGATTAGTGACTGTGGTGGAAGGGAACAAACAAGACACTTAAGCAATTAAATTCACTTGACACTAGATAACTGGCCTGAACTAATGACCCATCACTCAGTGATTATGGAGGTGTTAGAGGGAGATGGATGCTCACTCATATTTGTTGTGGTTAAGGAAAGGGACAACAGAGAATGACATTCTCTATGGTTTGAGTTACTGCGAAAACCAAGAATGCTAGTTTGGTTTATTTTGGGGCCCATTAACTTGGGTTTTTTGTTGTTGTTTTTTTTATTTTTCCAATTTTTAATGACAAAAACAAAAATATACCTAAAAGTGGAGCTTCTGGAAAAACCATTTGTTCTTCCTGTCTTGTATCGCTCCTCAAACTTGACCTTGGCCTCCCACCTGGCCTTGAGCTTCAAAGCTGGGACTCTGAACACATCCTCGTTGACAAGAGTCTTGTCCAAGGGGATCTCTACAGAGCACCTTGTGGGCATGAGGTGGTTGTAGTTATAAACTTTCACAAAGGACTTGATCTTGGATCGCTTGGCGATTTTCTTCTTGCCCGTGGCAGCTGTAACTTTTCGGGGATAGCAGTCAATTCCAGCCACCAGGGCATGGCTGTAAGGGCAGTCCGAGGTGCCATCGTCAGAGTTCTTCACAATGACGGCTTTGCGTCCGGAGTAGCGTCCAGCCAGGACCAGCACCACTTTCCCAGGTTTCATGAACTTGCCCATTTTGACAGCAAGGAGTGGGCACCCAGCTGAAAGGAAAGCTGTTTTATTTTTCAAATAGCAACTGAGTTGGATGGGCAACTCTGGAGATCAAAGGAGAATGGGTAGGAAATACAAATATGTAAAAATTGTGTAAAAGTGGAACACACACACACTTCCACACGTATTTAAGGATTGATTTTGCTTTAGATAGGTTTTTACTAGTAACTCAGACTGGCCTCAAAGTTGTGATTCTTTTATGTTAGTCTTCCTAGCACTTTGATTACAGCTCTGTGTCACCATGCCTGGCTCAAAGGGGGAGATATTTTTAAAAGCAGAGAGAGAAGTGGGGATAAAAAAGTAGGGGATTGGAGAGATAGCTTCAAGGTACAAGCAGCAAAAGCCATACAGGCATGGAGACCTGAGTTCAGTCCTCAGCACCCATGTTAAAAACTAGGTGTGTGGGATGAGATGGCTCAGATGGGAAAGACAAAGCTGGGAGACCTGAGTTCGATTTCCAGGACCCACTTGGAAGAAAATAACCAAATTCTAAAAATTTTCCTCCTCCTCTTCTTCTTCCTCTTCCTCCTCCTCCTCTTTCTTTTCCTCTTCCTTCTCCTCCTTCTTTCTTCTCCTCTTCCTCCCCCTTCTTTTCCTCTTACACTTCTACCTCTGGAATGCTGGTGTCCCAGAAGTGTATGACAACCCTGGTTTATGCAGCCTGAGCTGGGGATCAAACCCAGGGCCTCTTGCAGGTAGACCAGCACTCTACCAGCTGAGCTGCATCTCTGGCTCCTTGTGAGGCTCTGTCTTCTCTTAGCAGTTCCTCCAATCTCAAGGACACATCTCTGAGAAATGTCCTCCCATTTCTGTTGGAAGAGTCCACAGAGGTATTCCAAGGGATGATAAATATGAGCTGTCTCCTTTATGTGTATACATAAAGGAGCCCCTCCCACTCTCCAGCCTACATCCAATTCCCTTACAAAGAAAATGCACTTAGGTATGCCCCAGGCCTGTGTGGTTGCAACGGGTGCTCCTAGAATGGGCAATGAGAAGTGTTGGGGAACGACTCTAACTGCACATGAGTAACTAGAACTCCCCAACACTTAATCCCTAGCATGAAGCAAAGCTCTTTGTCCTAATCCTCCAGCCTCAAAAGCTCTTGTTATACTGTCTTCCTGTTTCATATCCCTTAGTCACACACAGCAACAAAGTCAAAATTTCAATCCAAACTTTCTGATTCAGAACCAATTGACTAACTAGCTGGCTTTACAATGAATAGAGACCTAGGCCTCTAGGGGCAGTTTTACACACAGAAATGCATCTGTTGTGAGGAAAATTGTGTCATCTAAAAAAAGATACACTAAAGTCTTAAACCATTTTATCTCCAAGGGTGTCCTGATTTTCAGGCTGTTGCAGGTGCTGAGTGGAAGCCATGCCTCTATTCCAGGAGGACTAGGGTTCTTATAAGACAGTGATTCTCAACCTTCCTAATGCTAAGACCCTTTAATAGCATTCCTCATGTTGTGATGACCCCACACAGACACACCATAAAATTATTTTTATTGCTACTTCATAACTAGTTTTGCTACTGATATGAATTGTAATGTAAATATCTGATATGCAGGAGATGTGATATGTGATACCCCCAGGGGTTGTCACTTATAGGTTGAGAACCACTGTTACAAGAAGAAATCCTAATTCAGTCTACTTGGTGTGACAAATAGCCTTATAAGTAGAGTCACAAAGTCAGACAGAGAGGACATCATGTGAGGATGGAGTGCCAAAGAAGGCTGGGAACTAGCTTGGTAGTAGAGCACTTGCCTAGCACATACAAAGTCTTTGAGTCTGATCTCCAGCCTTGGGAAGAAATAAATGGGGCTGGAGAGACAGCTCAGTGGTTAAGAACACTGACTGCTCTTCCAAAGGTCCTGAGTTCAATTATAGATGGTGGCTCACAACCATCTATAATGAGATCTGATGCCCTCTTCTAATGTGTCTTAAGAAGGTGTACTCCGCCGGGCAGTGGTGGCACATGCCTTTAGTCCCAGCACTTGGGAGACAGAGGCAGGCGGATTTCTGAGTTCCAGGCCAGCCTGGTCCACAGAGTGAGTTCCAGGACAGCCGAGGGTACTCAGAGAAACCCTATCTCGAAAACAAAAAACAAAAAAAAGGTGTACTCCTATAAATAAAAAATAAATCTTTAGAAAGGAAGGAAGAGAAAGAAAGGGAGAGAGGGGGGAAGGAAAGAAAGAGAGAAAGAGAGAAGAGAAAAAGAAGCAGTGGGACAGAGGAATGCCAAAGACTGCCTGCAAACCAGCCTTCAGGAGTGTGAGACAGTTACATTTCTGTTGTTTTGAGCAAGTCAGTTGTCATACTGAACTCATCCACTGGAGCCTTCAGAAACTAATGCAGTGCCCTCCTCTCCTGAACCCCTTGAGACCAATTCATCAGAGGAAACATGATGCCAGTGGGTGGTGAATGGGAGCTATTACCTGCCTCCCCTTTGGCCTCACAAGGCAGGGCCCCTGTGCAGATGGCTTTGTTTGAAGAAGGGGCCTTAGATAGCCGTAGCTCAGGCCAGTAACCATCACTAACTACTTCTTGGGCATTTCTCCCAGTCTCAGTTCCTCTTCTCCTGTTCCATGTGTAGCTGGCCAGGGGAAGATGGACCATTTCCCAAAGCCCCACCTCTCCACTTTTCCCAGCTTCTTCCACTGGGGCATTTCTGCTTGGAACTGGAGCATGAGAAAATCTGTACCACTCTTGGCAGGATGGAGTCTACCTAAAACTAACATAAGCCTTCCACAACAACAAAGCTCACACAGGTAGAAAAGCAAATATGTCCTGAGAGCCTGTTAGCTACTTCATTGGATTCCAGAGAGCTATTCTGAGAGAGGACAGTAAGGACCCTCCCAGAAGCTATGTAAACTTGCTGGACACCAGTGCACCACTGGATGCTGGGATCTAGGTAATCCAGTGAGCTGTGTATATCTGGGTAGTTTGCGTAGCTGTTCCATACAAATCTCAACTCAGGGAAACCTGAGCTTCCTTGTGGGTGAGATGGCCAAGGCGTCCTGTTCCCAGGAGAGGTGGGGGATACTGTATAGAAACTGGCACCTTGCAGCCTAGTTTCCATTATCCCCAGCCTCCACACTTTGCCCTGCCATCTCTCCAGAACCACTTTCTGGCTCTCCTCTTTAGATCTCTGGGGCTGGGATTCTAAAGCATGGCAGATCTCTGGCTAGGATTAGCTCAGTTGATAGAATGGCCTGCCTGTTATACACAAAGCCCTAGATTTGATCCCCAGCATTGTACAAACTAGGTGTGATAACACAGGACTGTAATCGTAGCACTGGTAGAGGCCAGAGGGTAAGAAGAGGGCAGCCAGGTGATGGTGGCACAGGCTGTTAATCTCAGCACTCAGGTGGCAGAGGCAAGCAGAGCTCTGTGAATTTAGAGGCTAACCTGATCAACAAAGTAAGTTCCAGGACAGTCAGGGCTACACAGTGAAACCTTGTCTCAAAAAATAAACAGAAGTTCAAGATCATCCCTGAATTTGGCTCCATAGGGAGTTGGAAGTAAGCAAGGGCAACATAATAAAGCTGTCAAAGAAAAAAAGGAAGAAAGAAAGGCAGGCAAAATGTATTGGAGTAAAATATACATAAACCATCACCCTACAAAGTACCTCCTCATGGAAATGGTTGTAGATCTGCCTAGAGAACATGCACATGTACACACACACACACACACACACACACACACACACACACACGCAAATCATTAAAACATTGTGACTGCACAGGGTTCTACTAGTAGCTAGTACTCTACTGTGTAGACCTGGGTCTGTGTAGACCTCTGGCTGTGTAGACCTGGGTGCATTAAATCCAAACTCAAGCTTGCGAATAAAGACCCTTGTGTGATTGCATCAAATCAGCTCCTGATTGGTCTTTCAGGATTCTACTTGGAGGTCAGAGGACGATTATATGGATTTTATTTTCTACTTCCACCTTTAGGTGGGTTCTAGGGATCAAACTCAGGCTGCCAGGCTTGTTCAATGAATGCCTTTACCAACTGGGCCACTACTTTATCGATAAATTGATCTATCTATCTATCTATCTATCTATCTATCTATCATTCTACATGGGTTCTCTCACTGAAACTGGAGCTTCATTTTCAGCTAGCTGACTGGTTCCAAGCCCCTAGAACTGACCTTCAGCACTGGCTTTACAGGTGTGTGCCTCCATGCCTGGCTTTCACAAGAATGCTGGGAAATCTGAACTCATGTCCTTGGGCTTCTGGAACAAGCACTTTACCCACTGCGCCATCTCTCTCGCCACATTTATATAACATTTTTAAATACCTATAATACATTGCTTATGAATGTATGTATATGAAGAAAAATAAAACCAAGTATGAGTTTGTAAACAAATTATAGCTGATGGCTACCTTGAGATACAATATAACAGGGGAAAAGCAAGTGATGTACAACTGACCCTTCATCTCCCCAAGGGTCCATGTTCACGGGTCTAATCAACTAAGGACAGACAATACTCAGAAAGTGCACATTTGGAATCCCAGCACTTGGGCAACCGAAGCAGAGAAAGGGACTGTAAAACTCAAAGCCAGGCTGGGCTACACATCAAGATTAACTCAGGCCTGGCATAGTGATGCACATCTTTGATCCCAGCACTCAGAGGGCAGAAGCATGCAGATCTCTATGAGTTCAAGGCTAGCCTGATCTATATGGTGAGTCCTAGGCTAGCCAGGGATTCATGAGACCCTATCTCAAAAAAACATTATTCGCCAGGCAGTGGTGGTGCATGCCTTTAATTCCAGCACTTGGGAGGCAGAGGCAGGTGGATTTCTGAGTTCCAGGCCAGCCTGGTCTACAAAGTGAGTTCCAGGACAGCCAGGGCTATACAGAGAACCCTGTCTCAAAAAACAAACAAACAAACAAAAAAAAAAAACAAAAAAAAAGGAAAACATTACTCATTCTGAACTTGTATGGACTTTTTTCTTGTTATTCACTATATCCCCTAACAAATGTACTAAAACAACTAACTCTAAGGCATGTATTGCTATGTTAGAGATTATGAGATATCTAGAAATGGTTTAAGGTGCATGTGAGGTTTCTTGCCATCTCAGTAAGGTAATGTGACTGTTAAAATGGAACCACCACATCTTCCATCTATCCTGGGATAGTGGGCTAGATCTGTAGTAGTGACCACCAGTGCTTGAAACTTCAGGGGTTATGCCAGGGAATGGGTGCACTATAGATCTGTTCAATCTTTGGGGAAGCAATTTAGTAATCATTAACTCGAGTCATAAAAAAAAAAAAATTCATATCCTTTGACCCAATAACCAGCTTCCCACAAAACTGCCCAAGGGAATTGACTCAAAAGAAAATCCAAATCCATTTATGTTGAACATCTTGTTCCTGTTTTTCTTTACAGCAACTGAGAAATAAAGTCACAGCTTAAAGGCCTACCAATAGAAGACTGGTTAGCTAAATTATGGTACAAGTAAATACTCTTGCTAGAATCTTAATTCCTGTCACTATATGGTTACATGAAAAAAAATAAAAAATATCAAAGTTCTTAATGTCAAATTTTAAAGGTCTCTACACAGAATTAAGGACAGAGCCACAGAAATATGTTAGTACTTTGACAATTGATTTGGAATTACTAGTTTTCCTTTTTAACCTTCCTTATTGTTAGTTTTAAACCAAAGTCAGAAAATAAATTAGGCAAGGGGCCTATTAAAAAATGGTTTAGTGGGACTGGGGATGCAGCTCAAAGTGGTTGCTTCACCTAGTCAAGGCTCTGATGTGATCCCCAGCACAGAGGCATGGAGAGAAAAAAAGAAAATGGCTTATTAAAAGAAAAAAGATTGAGAGGGGTGGCTCACACCTTTAATCCCAGTACTCAGGAGGCATAGATAATTGGATCTCTGTGAGTTCTAGGCTAGCCTGGTCTACAGAGTGAGTTCCAGGACAGCCATGGCTATACAGAGAAACCCTGTCTCGAAAAATAAAAAAACAAACAAACAAAAAGAAGTGGAATAGATCTCAGTAAGTGTTCACCTAGAGTGGGAGTGGTGGTGGTGGAGGGGTGGGGGGGAAGTACTGAGTTGGTCCCCAGCACCCCATGCCTGGGGCCTGGTGACACACATCTGTCATCCAAGCATTTGAGAGCTAGAGGCAGGAGGATCAGGACTTCAAGGTCAATCTGAACTACAGAGGAAATTTTTGTTCAACCAATGTTACTTGAGACCCCCGGCAAACAGGGGTGGGGGGTGTGGAGGAAGGTCAAAGAGGGAGAGAAGACAGGAGAGAGGGTCAGTGCTGTCAGAGTGGATGGCAGAGCAGCTTGCAGAGCAGTTACAACCACATCTGAGCTTCTCACTGCAGACTCGGAGGGTTACAGGTGAGACAAACCTGTATTTATTCCACGCGTAAGTCAGATGCACTGCAGGGTGAGATTTACTGAGGGAAACACTCAGCTTTTAATCCCTTCAGATAATCTCCAGAGTAAATACTCTCTAGTCAGAAACTGCCTTGCAAGGAAAACAGACAAAATCGTAACTCCGCCCCCAATAGAATCTGGGCCTGCTCCTAGGGATTTTACGTTTCTCATTTGTTCTATTCGGACTGATTTGTAGGTTTCCATTAATATATAATGCAGAACCAGACAGGACAGCTTTCCAGACGCACGTGCGGTTCTGTACCATGTAAGGAAACAACAACCTGGCCTAAGGCCTAGTGGCCTGGGCTCAGCGAGAGAAGCACAAGCGGAGGGAAGCCTTCTCATTTCCATCTTAGTAGGTAGTACCGTGGGGATTATGAAGCTGCCTCCCCCTGTGAGCAGCTGGGGCCCTCCCTTTCCTGAGGGACAGGAGCACTAAGATGCATATTCTTTCACTTTCTTTGGAAATGAGGGAATTAGGGTAACTGGGAATTGCCTTTTTAAAAATTTTTATTTAAGCCGTGCGATGGTGGCGCACGCCTTTAATCCCAGCACTTGGGAGGCAGAGGCAGGTGGATTTCTGAGTTCGAGGCCAGCCTGGTCTACAGACTGAGTTCCAGGACAGCCGAGGGTACTCAGAGAAACCCTGTCTCGGAGAAAAAAAAAATTATTTAGTGTATACATACAATTTGTTTATATTGGATTAGGGATTTACCTCAGTAAGGTACTTGCCTGCTATGTGTAAGACTCTGAGATAGGTCTTCAGTGCCGGAAAAAAAATAATAAGTGTGTATCTATGGATGTCTTGTGATGTTGGCAGCCATTAAAGACTAAAGAGCAGATTTTGGCTAGGGATATTGCCCAGGGGTAGAGTGCTTGCTCAGCATGCACATGGCCCTAGGTTAAATCCCCAGACGTTTTTAACTCTATCAAGTTTGAAGAAGAGGACTTTATAAGTTACTCTTTCTCTGAGATGAATGCTTTTCCAAATTA
>NW_022196911.1:84748248-84760315 GCF_008632895.1 Mastomys coucha
CAGAAATCCGCCTGCCTCTGCCTCCCAAGTGCTAGGATTAAAGGCGTGCGCCACCACCGCCCGGCTTTCAAACAACTTTTATAATACTTATTTTTATTGTTATAATCTTTTATAAATTTTAAAGAATATGACAAAAAAGAAATTGTAGGTATTGAAGGAGGAGTTGGGGTACAAAAGGGAAACAAGAATGTGACTTAATTCTATTTACTTAAAATATGTTTTTTTTCCCTTTGTTCTTAATATTCTTTATTCTTTCCTTTCACATAGCTACAGTTTTTACATGGGAATTTAATGTCCATCTCACAGGATCTTAAAATATGTTTTTAAATGTTAACAAATTCAGGTAAATTAAAATCATGTAACTTTTCTCATCATAATGCAATAAAAGTTAAAAAAAAAAAAAAAGACTAAAGAGCAGATTTTGGCTAGGGATATTGCTCAGGGGTAGAGTGCTTGCCCAGCATGCACATGGCCCTAGGTTAACCCTCGAGAGTTCAAAAATAAATAGAAGGAAGGAAGGAGAAAAGAGAGGGAGAGAAGGGAAAGGTAGGAAGGAAAGAAAGGAAAGAAATGGAGGAGATAAAAAAGAGGAAGGCTAGAGTAGAAGCAGAGGCAGGGTGGGGGGAGGTATATGCCTGAAATCCTAACACTTAGAGAGGGCGGGGAGCGGGGGTAGAGGTTGAAGGATCAGAAGTTCAAGGCTAGCCTCGGCTTACATAGTAAAAGCTAAGCAGATCTTTGTTCCACGCACCTTAGCCTCTCAGACTATTTTGAAGTTGATGGTAGATACTTTCAGCAAAGTCTAGGATTAGCTATTCAGTTCCTGGGATTGAGATAGGGTCTCATGTAGGTCAAACTAGCCTCAAATTCACCACACAGTAACTAATCTTGTGTTCTTGACACCTCAGAAGGCTGACAGTAGTGCTCAGCATAAAGAAATCAGTCTAGGCCAGGCGATGGTGGTGCGTGGCTTTAATCCCAGGTCTGGCCTCTTTAACTACATCCAGTAGCCCTCCATGGCTCTGCCACCTGTTCACAAGCTTGCCTAACGCCAGCCTCTGCAAGCTCCTTTTCCATGAAAACAAATACATGACCAGCTTGAGCAACCCTTCCCCCAGCTGTGCCCACTTCCTACACTGTTTGCACAGCTGGCCCTTGTTCTCCAGACAGACAGGTTACCTGCTTCTTGCAAGTCACCTCTCCTCATGGGATCACTTCCTTTCCTTTTTCACTGAAATGTAGCTTTCCCCAGATGTCTGTAAAAGTTCTCTCTTTTTCTCTTTCTCTCCTTACCTCTAGCCTCTCTCACTACCTATCTTTCCTTTTAAAGATTTTTTTTTAAGATTTATTTATTTATTATTATATGTAAGTACACTGTAGCTGTCTTCAGACACTCCAGAAGAAGGCGTCAGATCCCATTATGGATGGTTGTGAGCCACCACATAGTTGCTGGGATTTGAAGTCAGGACCTTCTGAAGAGCAGTCAGTGCTCTTAACTGCTGAGCCATCTCACCAGCCCTAAAGATTTTTAAGGTTTATTTATTTATTTTATGTGAGTACATTGTCACTCTCCTCAAACACACCAGAAGTAGGCATCCGATCCCATTGTAGATGGCTGTGAGCCACCATGTGGTTACTGAGGATTCAACTCAGGACCTCTGGAAGAGCAGTACAGAGAAACCCTGTCTCAAAAAAAACCAAACAAACAAAAACAAAAAACAAAAAAAACAAAACAAAACAAAACAAAACAAAAAAACCCCGGGGAGTTAAGAGTAGCCCAGATGAGGCCGGGTGGTGGTGGCTCACGCCTTTAATCCCAGCACTTGGGAGGCAGAGGCAGGTGGATTTCTGAGTTTGAGGCCAGCCTGGTCTACAGACTGAGTTCCAGGACAGCCAGGGCTACACAGAGAACCGTGTCTCTTGGGAAAAAAAAAAAGAGTAGCCCAGATGAAAAACATCAAGTACTAACTCTGGGTTATCTAGAGGAAAGTAGATCCTAATAGCATAAAGGATAGATTACCTGTCCAGCTCTTATGGTGTTTAAGGCTTATTGCAAATAATACAGTTGTGTGTCTTTTATCCGGGAACTGAATGATTAAAGGTCGGATAGAAACCTCAGATTGGAATTAAACATTTCTACAACAAATAGCTCCTTAGATAGGGCTGGGTCCTCAAGAGCCCCTCCCCCATTCGTGCTGGAATGTTGACTGGCTTGATCTTGTAAAGGTCTAGTGCGGGTCGTCCCGGCTGCCCTTAGTTCATGAGTGCAAAGGCCTCGTCTTGTCCAAGAGACAGCATCTCTCAGTGATTCTCCCCATCTTCTGGCTCTTACATTCCTTCTACCGCTTTTTCTGTGATGTTCCCTAAGCTCGGTGAGGGTTGATATAAATGTTCCATTATATCACACTTATTATCTTCTTTACTTTGACTAATTATGAGTCTCTCTGCATTAACCATAAGCTTTTCTGGCCAAGACTGTGAACAGCATTAAGCTATGGGCTTAAATACAAATACATTTAGAAGGCAATTTGACATCATGTCCATTTACTAAAACGACAGTGATAGGTCACCATCTGTGATCTATGTTTCCTGATCCAGGGGGTTTTGACCAGGTTTACAATACCAAGCATGAATTCCTACCTGTGGAGCAGAGCCTCAAAATCAATCAGAAAGTGGTTGGTTTTCCCCCATTGCCTTCATGACACTACTGCACCAGTGAGCACATCTTGTCTGAAGGTTAATAGTGTAGAATTTCTTTTTTTTTTTTTTCTTCCTGAGACAGGGTTTCTTTGTATAGCCCTGGCTGTCCAGGAACTCACTCTGTAGACCAGGCTGGCCTCGAACTCAGAAATCCGCCTGCCTCTGCCTCCCAAGTGCTGGGATTAAAGGTGTGCGCCACCACCGCCCGGTGCAGTCAGTGCTCTTAACTGCTGAGCCATCTCTCCAGCCCAGCAATAAAGTCTTATCAAATGGTTATGGTGAACAATGACAGCAATTTGAAGGGAGTGCTACTCTACATGGGTAGACAATGCTTCTTCCAGAAGACATGAGTTATTCCATGAAAATTATTATTATTGAGTATATGATACATCCCTATGTATTGTTGGACATAATGTGGGGGTCAAACTCCTTTTGTTGCGGTGGTTTCATGGTTTTTGTTTTGGTTGGGTTTTGTTTTGTTCTTTGTTTTTATTTTTTGTTTTGTTTGTTTGTTTGTTTTCTAAGACAAAGTTTCTCTGTATAGCCCTGGCACTCCTGGAACTCACTGTGTTCCAGGCTGGCCTTGAACTCTGAGATTTGCCTGCCTCTGCCTCCCAAGCACTGAGATTTAAAGACATGAATCACTATGCCCAGCTTTGTTTTGTTTTGTTTTGTTTTATAGGTAAAAACCTTGTAGCTAGCCGTAGCTAGCCGATCAGCCTGGGATTCACTATGTAGACTCAGCTGGCCTAGAACTCAAAGCGATTCACCCATCTCTGCTTCCTATGTGCTGGGATTAAAGGTATGTACCATCATTCCTGACATCAAATTCCTTTCTTTAAAAAATTGCATTTTCTAATTAGCTTACAAAGTAGTATTCCCAAGGTCTTTTTCATATCCATCGCTTCCCTGCCTTGCCCCCATTCCCATCCCCCCAACCTTCTAACCCCCAATATTCTCCCTGGATTTTTACTTTTATTACATTATATTTCATTTTTTTGTTTTGTTTTGTTTTTCAAGACAGGGTTTCTCTGTGTAGCCCTGGCTGTCCTGGAACTCACTGTACACCAGGCTGGCCTCGAACTCAGAAATCTGCCTGCTTCTGCCTTCCAAGTGCTGGGATTAAAGGCATGTACCACCACTGCCCAGCCTTCATTTATTTTTTATTGTGTGGTATGTGTGTGTTTGGTCATAAAACAACTTTCAGGGGTTTCTTTTTCCTTTTTACCCTGTGGGTTCTGGGGATTGAACTCAAGTCATTAGGCTTGGTGGGAAATGCTTTTAGCCACTCCCCCCATTTCAAAGGAGAGAGTCTTCATTCTCAATTATGAACCAAGACCCACAGTCACACGCAGACAGAATCCTGGTCACTCACTTACTAGCTTCAACATACTCAGGGGTTCACCCACTTGTCTTGGCACAATTACCAACGGCTGGAGTGTGGTGTGATCACTTAGTGCAACGGACTTCTATGGCAAATGGCTCCAAGTATTAGATCTTTGGCCTCATTCAGAAATTTTCTGTTTGTGTGGGAGAGAGGAGTATATGTAAGTGGTATATGCCATATTTTAGGTCATCCCCAGTCATTCTTTTCTTTAAAGATTTATTTATTTATTTTATGTATATGAGTACACACTGTAGCTGTACAGATGATTGTGAGCTTTCATGTTGTTGTTGGAAATTGAATTTTTAGGACCTCTGTTCGCTCTGGTCCACCCCACTCGCTCCAGTCAACTTTGCTTGCTCAGTCTCTGCTTACTCCAGCCCAAAGATTTATTTATTATTATACACAAGTACACTGTAGCTGTCTTCAGACACACCAGAAGAGGTGTCAGATCTCATTACAGGTGGTTGTGAGCCACCATGTGGTTGCTGGAATTTGAACTCAGGAACTTCAGAAGCTCTTACCTGCTCTGCCATCTTGCCAGCCCATCAGTCATTCTTTATCTTATTTTTTGAGACAGCATCTCTCACTGACCCTGGAGCTTGCTGGCCAAGGAGTCCCAGGGGTCCTCTTACCTCTGCCTCTCCAGTTTGGGGGTTACATACACGTGCTGCACCCAGCTTTTATGTGGGTGCTAGCTAGGAATCTGAGCCTAGGTCCTCAGGCTTCCACAAAAAGCCATCTCCCTAGCCCCTCAAAAGTTTTTTGTTTTGTTTTGTTTTTGAGACAAGATTTCTCTGTGAAGCCCTGGCTGTCCTGGAACTCACTCTGTAGACGAGGCTGGCCTTGAGCTCAGAAATCTGCCTGCCTCTGCCTCCCAAGTGCTGGGACCACCCCCCGGCTATTTTGTTGTTCTTAATGGTGTTCATTTTCTTTCTCCGTGTGTGTGTGTGGTGTGTGTGTGTGTGTGTGTGTGTGTGTGTGTGTGTGTATACAGGATCTTAGGTATCCCAGGTTGGTCTCAAACTTGGCAAGAGAATGTCTTTAAATTTCTGATCCTCCTGCCACCACTTCCTCGGAGCTGTAATGACAAGCTTAAACTACCATGTTTAGTTTATTTAGGACTTTGTACATGCTAGGTAAGTATTTTAACCAATTTTCTCTTAAAATTGTTGCTGTTGTTTTGTGTGCATCGTGTTGGGAGGTGGAAGTCGGTAGATAACTCTGTAGAGTTGGTTCTCACCATCTACCTTATGTGGGTTCTGGTGATCCAATTCAAGTTGCCAGATTGCAAGGCAAACACTTTTATCCCCTAAACCATCTATCCACTGGCCTTTCAAGCCTCTCTCTTTTGGGGAGGGGAAGTTGAAACAGCCAAGCTATGTATCCTGGGCTAGCCTGAAATTGCCGTAATCCTCCTGCCTCAGATTCCCTAATGCTGGCATTACAGAAAGGAGCCATTCTGCCTTATCCTTATTTCTTTACTCCACGACCACTTAAATGGTTAAATGAGCCATTCTTTACCACTAAGCATGCCAACAGAGAGAGTTTAGCCTCGGGCTATGCTCTATGATTTCAGTGTAAAGGACAGTGGGAGGAGTCTGAAAACCTGGGATGGAGATGATCTTGATTGAAAAAGCTCAGTCTAGAATCCAGAACTGTGACAGATTTCCCGAAAGCAGGAGATGGGGGACTAGGGGGGGACAGCCTGATGGATCAGATGGCTCTGGGCCAGCCCCACCCCCATGACAATGAAACTTCATTGTCAACTTAGCTGGATTTAGATCACCTAGGAGATTAGAGAGGTACGCCTGTGGGTGTGTATGTGGGGTTGTTTCCAGAGAAGATTAACTAGGAAGGGAAGCTCTTCCCTGCATGTGGGGTGCCATTGTGCCAGGGGCTGGAGACCCAGGTAGAATCACAGGAGGAAAAGGAGAAAGGGGGTTAAGAGTGGCTTTCTCCCCTTCCTGCTGGCTATGGCATGAGCTCCTCTGCTCTGCCGAGCCCACCTTGACGTGACAGGCTGCACCAAAATAAAACTGGCCTCCTTGGCCGGTGGTGGTGCAGGCCTTTAATCCCAGCACTTGGGAGGCAGAGGCAGGTGGATTTCTGGGTTCCAGGCCAGCCTGGTCTACAGAGTGAGTTCCAGGACAGCTAGGGCTACACAGAGAAACCCTGTCTCGAAAAAACCAAAAACAAAAACAAAAAAAAAAACTGGCCTCCTTCAAACTGTTCCCATAGGCCTCTGGTTCCAGCTATAGCAAAGTAATGAATGATACATAATGATGCTCTTGCATGCGTGTGTGCATGTGTGTGTGGTTGTATACATTCATGTGTATGTATATTCATGTGTGTTGCATTCAAGTGTGTGTGTCTAGTGTGTGAGTGAATACATTCATGTGTGAGCATTGCATTCATGAGTGTATTTGTCTAGTGTATATATGTGTAGGGGCGTGTCTAGTGAGTGTGTCTTATGTGTGTACACTCATGTATGCGCACGTTTTCATGTGTCAGTGTTGCTGCACTTCCGTGTGTGTATGTCTAGTGTATGTCTATGTGTATCATGTGTGTGTGAGTGTATACATTCATGTGTGCATTATTCATGCAAACACACAGAGAGGAAATAATAGCAACTTAAAAAAAAAAGTTGGACATACTGACTTCAAAGTGCCACTCCCCTCAACCTCTCTACCTTGGCAAACAGGAAGGACCCCCAAGCTTCAGAGTCCTCCTATATAACAAACACAACAGATAATTATCTATTAAAACTTGTTGCTTTTATTTGTAATTGGAGATGGAGGAGCATGCTATAGCACACATGTGGAGGTCAGAGAACAAGTTGTGGGAGTCCGTTTTCTCCTTCCATCCTGTGCATCCTGAGTATCAAACTCAGGTTTCCAGGCTCGTAAGACAAGAAACCTTCCCTGCTAGCTACATATTTTACACAGGGTTTCTATGTTGCACTGGCTGGCCTGACATTTGTTGTGCAATGCAGGCTGGCCTCACATTCCTGTCAATCTTCCTGTCTCAACTCTCCAGTATTGGCATTGTGAATGGCATTTGCACATCAAGCAATGTCCTAGAGAATAATGCCACACTCTACAAGCTACAGACTGCACATCTCTCAAGTCTTAAGACTGTTCCCATCCCAAGAAATTGCTTCCCTGTGTTCTCTGGCCCTACATCCTGGAGACAGAGAGAGGAAGAGCCAAGATGATGTGGAAGAGTTCCATGTGGTTCTGTTGCTAACACTCAGCTAGACACTGCTTCTGGAAGGAGGAGGTACTTAAGGGGGGGTGGGGGTGGGGATAGTAATTAGCTTGTCAAATCCTCCCAGCTAGCAGCAATGTGATAGACTCTTATGTGACAAGGTGTCATCTCTCCATGGTGCATGCTTCTGGAATTTGCAACTGTTGCAAGAGACAGCTGAGGAATACTTGTAAGATTAAATAAATAATTCATATTGCTGTTAAGTCTGTACATAACACTGGTCTAGAGGCACCATTCCAAAGCATGATCGGAACGGGCAACTAGACAGACACTACAGCAGTAAGACATACATTGAATTTCTAGAGTTGTTTTCTTTTTTTTTTTTTTTTAACGTAGTCTTGAGAATTGAACCGAGGACCTAGAGCATCTCAGGCAAGTTCTCTATCACTGAGAGACATCCCAAGCCAAATTATCAAATTATGATGTGAATACATTTTCAGGGCTAGAGAGATGGCTCAGTGGTTAAGAGCACTAACTGCTCTTCCAAAGGTCCTGAGTTCAATTCCCAGCAACCACGTGGTGGGTCAAAACCATCTACAATGTGATCTGTCTGATGCCCTCTCTGGTGTGTCTGAAGATAGCTACAGTGTACTACACACATAAAATAAATAAATAAATCTAAAAAAACCCAAAAGATAAAAGGGCAGGAGCAGGGCTGGAGTGAGCTGGGCCAAAGCAAAAAGACAGAAAGAAAGAAAGAAAGAAAGAAAGAAAGAAAGAAAGAAAGAGAGAGAGAAAGAGAGAGAGAGAGAGAGAGAGAGAGAGAGAAAGGGAAAAAGAAAGAAAGAAAGGAAATATATTTTCAGTGTGTGTGTGTGTGTGTGTGTACATATAGAAGTCACTGTTGGATGTATTTTTGGAACTGAGGTACAAAGTGAGCCTGGTGTTTACCATTTCAGCTAGACTGAGTAGCCAGCAAGCCCCTGGGACTATCTGTCTCTCTGTCTGTCCTCCTCAGTGATGGGGTAACAGATGTGGTCTGCTGTGCATGGTTTTTTTATGTTGGTGCCAAGGATCTGAACTTAGGACCTCCTGCTTGCATAGCAACCATTTTGCCCATGCCCGCCCATCCTCAACCTCTCGATTTTTGAGACAAGGTCTGGCTGTCCTGAAATTTTATATATAGACCAGACAAGCCTCAAACTCACAGAAATCCCCCTGCCTCTGTCTCCTGCGTTCTGGGATTACTTGCATGTACCACCGCAGCTGTCCTCTATTTTTATTTTTAATTGGCATATTGTAATTGGGAGAGTTCATGGGTTCAGTGTGACATGTCACTGTATGTGGACCCTGTGTACTGATCAAATCAGTCAATAACATACTCACCACTCAGACATTTATCATTCCTTTGTCCCAGCTATTTTGAAATGCTTAATTATATCAGCCCTATCTACCCCACCGTGCCATCAAACGTTAGAAGTTATTCATCCCACGCAACTGTAGCCCTGAAGGAACTGTCCTTTCTCCACCTTCCCACACCACCCCCACCTCTCCCAGGCTCTTGGAACCACAATGAAATTGTAAGGTCTAGTAAAAACATCGATGGCTGGAGAGATGGCTCAGCAGTTAAGAGCACTAGACTGCTCTTCCAGAGGTCCCGAGTTCAATCCCCAGCAACTACATGGTGGCTCACAACCATCCATAATGGGATCTGATGCCCTCTTCAGGTGTGTCTGAAGACAGCTACAGTGTACTCATATATATAAAGTAGATAAATAATTCCTTGAAAAAGAAGAGAGATAGCCAGGGCTACAAAGAGAAACCCTATCTCAAAAAAAGAGAGAGAGAGAGAGAGAGAGAGAGAGAGAGAGAGAGAGAAGAGATCAGATGAAATCTAGGTGGAATCCTACACTCTTCACTATAATGGGGACTTAAATATTGAACAAAAAACATTGAGGATAATAAAAAGAAAATATTCATAAGAGATTCATTCAAATTTTCCATTGCATAAACATGGCAGAAAATTTAGTATTTAATATTACACTGATATTGATTTCAGAGGAGAAAGAAATTATTTTTTTAAAATAGCTTTTATGGGGCTAGAGAGATTGCTCAGCACTGACTGTTCTTCCAAAGGTTCTGAGTTCAATTCCCAGCAACCACATGGTGGCTCACAGCCATATGTAATGGGATCTGACGCCCTCTCCTGGTGTGTCAGCAGTGTACTCATATACACAAAATGAATAAATAAATCTTTTTTTGTTTTGTTTTTTTGAGACAGGGTTTCTCTGAGTAGCCCTGGCTGTCCTGGAACTCACTCTGTAGACTAGGCTGGCCTCAAACTCATAGATCTGCCTGCCTCTGCCTCCCAAGTGCTGGGATTAAAAGTGTATGCCACTACCACCTAGCTACCAATGACGTTCTTACAATATTTTCATAAAATAATTATTAGAGAACAATATATACATTTTGATTTTTTGAGACAGGGTTTCTCTGTATAGCCCTGGCTGTCCTGGAACTCACTCTGTAGACCAGGCTGGCCTTGAACTCAGAAATCCGCTTGCCTCTGCCTCCCAAGTGCTGGGATCAAAGGTGTGCGCCACCACTGCCCGGCTATTAGCAAACAATATTAAGGACCATGATGTTTTTGCTGTCAATGACATCTCAGGATTTATATAAAACAAAGAAAAAGTTCTTTTTTTTCATAGAAATCATATAATGCAAAAATGTTCAACTCTAATATAGGTTTTTGTTTTGTTGCTTTTCATTGTTTTTGAGACAGGGTCTCCCTAGCTAAAGCTGGCTGACCTGGAACTTATTATGGAGACCACGCTAGCCTTACACTTACTGAGATCCAATTGCATGCCTATGGATGGTTGTGAGTGATCATGTTGTACCGGATGGTTTTGTGTGACAACTTGACACAAGTTAAGGTCATCAGAGTTAAGGAGCCTCAGTTGAGAAAATGCCTCCATGAGATCCAGCTGTAAGACATTTTCTCTATTAGTGATCAGTGAGGAACGGCCCGGCCCACCTCATAGTGGGTGGTGCCATCCCTGGGCTGATGTCCTGAGTTCTAGAAGAAAGCTGGTTTAGCCTTTAATCCCAGCACTTGGGAGGCAGAGGCAGGTAGATTTCTGAGTTCAAGGCCAGCCTGGTCTACAAAGGGAGTTCCAGGACAGCCAGGGCTACACAGAGAAACCCTGTCTTGAAAAACCAAAAAGAAAAAGAAAAAGAAAAAAAAGAAAACCCAGTGTGGTGTAATTATAGTACATGGGAGGTAGAAGCCACAGAAATTCAAGGTCATCTTTGTCCTGGGTTGTTCATAGTTCAAGGCCAATCTGGACTATAGAAAAACTGGGATGGGGTAGGGTGGGGCTGGAGAGATAGATGGCTCAGTGATTAAGAGTACTTACTGCTCTTGCAGAGGACCCCCTTGGTGGTTCACAACCCTCCATAACTCTAGTTCCTAGATCTGATGCCCTCTTCTTACCTCCTCATACACCAGCATGCATGTAGTGCATATTAAATATGTGCAGGCAAAATACTCATACACATCAAATAATATAAATAAATCTTTATATGTAAAAAATGTGTTGGCTGGGCATATAGCCTGGGCTTAACTCCCATCATAGCTAAAAGGTCTTGCCGGGCAGTGGTGGCACACGCCTTTAATCCCAGCACTTGGGAGGCAGAGGCAGGTGGATTTCTGAGTTCGAGGCCAGCATAGTCTACAGAGTGAGTTCCAGGACAGCCAGGCTATACAGAGAAACACTGTCTCAAAAAAAAAAAAAAGAAAAAAAAAAAAGGTCTTGATATTAGGAAATCACAGATTCCACTCTCATGTAGAGGCTAAAAAAGTCCTAGACACAGAAGCAGGAAGTGAAAGGTTGGCTTCCAGGGTCTGGGATGAGAGAACTAGGGAGACCCTGGTCCAAGGGTATATACAGAGTTGCAGTTATAGAATAAGCCAGTTGTGGGATGAGAGTCATCATGATGACTGCAGTAAAAAATACTGTATTCTTTTCATGATTTTTGCCTTGTTTTCTTGAGACAGGGTTTCCTCATGCAGCCTCCACTGGTCTTGAACTCAAGATCCTCCTGCCTCAGCTTCCCAAGAGCTGGGATTATGGATTTGTCCCTCCACATCCTGAGACAAGAGATTTAAGGGTCTTCACCACCCAGGTGCATGCATACTCACAGATAGATACTGTTGGATGATGATGAGGTTATTATTGATTTAACTGATGGCTTATTAATTTGATGGTGCTATTCGTGATACAATGTATAGGTAAAATAAATAAATAAATAAATAGCCAGGCGGTGGTGGCGCATGCCTTTAATTGGCGCATGCCCTTAATCCCAGCACTTGGGAGGCAGAGGCAGGGGGATTTCTGAGTTCGAGGCCAGCCTGGTCTACAGAGTGAGTTCCAGGACAGCCAGGGCTACAGAGAGAAAACTTGTCTCAGAAAAACAAAAATAAACAAACAGAAAGAAAGAAAGAAAGAAAGAAAGAAAGAAAGGAAGGAAGGAAGGAAGGAAGGAAGGAAGGAAGGAAGGAAGGAAGAAAGAAAACTGTTGGTGGCCAGTCATAGTGATTCACCCTGTCATTCAGCTTTTGGGAGGCAGTTTAGCTACATATTGTGTTTGAAGCTAGCCGGACTCCCTGTCTGAACATCCTGCTCCCCAACTGTGTATACGCTAAATATGTATATGCTGGTTTCATGTGTCGATTAAGTCTTTTTTTCTTTTCTTTTTTTTTTTTTTTTTTTT
>NW_022196911.1:84760342-84765434 GCF_008632895.1 Mastomys coucha
CGAACTCAGAAATCCACCTGCCTCTGCCTCCCAAGTGCTGGGTTTAAAGGCGTGCGCCACCACCGCCCTGCTAAGTCTTTTATTACATTTTATCCATTGTGTTATTTGTGTACTTGTGTGGAAGTCAGAAGACAGTTTGTGGGGGTTGGTTTACTCTTTTCCATTGTATGGGTCCCACGGATCAAACTTAGGTCTTCAGGCTTGGCAACGTTCCTTTACCTCCTAGCCTTTAAGGCACATCCCCTTTTTCCACGTTTCCCTTATCCAAATTGATTGCTTCGAGCTCAAGAAACTATAAGGGTAAAGGAGCATTTGGGGTGATGGACTTTACGTGGTTCTTAGCAATTAACTCACACACTGCCTCTTACCCAGGATCCTATGCTGCTCCGTAGCCTCTCCGGAGTTGTTTGTTCTCAGACCCAGTCAAAAACCTTTCACTTTCACGTCCCCGAAGGGCCAGGAACTGGGTGTGTCTTCCTAGACACCTGACAGGAAGCAGGTTCCCAGGGGTTAGGCACAGACTCCTTGTCATTGGGGGGGCGTAGGGGGAGGGCGGCGGCGAGGCTTCCAGGAGCTCAGATTTCAGCCCTGTGCTGGGAATTCCCAAGCCTTGAGCCAGTGTTCATTTCTCCTCTCACTTCCCACCCTTGAATACAAGTCCCGAGGGCATCTCTGCACACCCTTTTAGACTGTCAGGCTCCTGCAGACCCATAAAACACAGGCAGCAGATAGAAAGTGTAACTTGCAAACGCTGAAATAGCTAGATTTCACTCACTTCCTTGAAGGGAAGTGCGTGCCAGATTTGGGGGGTTTGTTTTTGTTCTAAAACAGGTACTTTGCCTAGGCTGTACTAACTTCCTCCTGTGGCAGAGAATGGCCATGAACTTTAGACACTCTATTTTCATCTTCTGTGAGCTGGCATTCAAGGCTTGTGGCACGGGGCTGATAGATGCAGTTCTGAGGGTGGACACTCGGAACAAGCGCTACCTTAACTGAGCTACGCCTCCAGTGCCTGTTTTCTATTTTTGTTTGTTTGTTTGTTTGTTTTTGTTTTATTTATTTTATTTTGTTTTTCAGACAGGGTCTCAGTCACACCGCCTTTGAATTAATTCACTGTGTAGTCAATTACCAGCCTTGAATTTCCGATCCTCCTGTTCGGATCTTTATCACACTTTGTTATATCATGAGAATCAGAGTCATATGGTTTCATTTGAATGTCTTCTCTCCGCAGTATGAATTAAAATTTCTCCCTCCCCTTTACTTTTGCTATCTGCTCTTTCCTCTCCCCACCCCCCTTTCTTTCTCAGAAACAGTATCTAAGCCGCCTGGCTGGCTTCTTCCTTCTGCCTGGCCTCCTGAGAGCTGAGACCACAAGAGTATTCCAAGACACCTGCCTTCCATTTTGTTTTCACTACAAAATGTTCAAAACCTAAAATTTACTATCTTAGCCATTTGGGGGTTTTGTTGTTGTTGTTTTTATTTTATTTTGGTTTTCTTTTCTTTATTTTCTTTTTCTTTTTTCTTTTTTTTCCTTTTTTTTTCTTTTTTTGGTTTTTTGAGATAGGGTTTCTCTGTGTGGCCCTGGCTGTCCTGGAACTCACTCTGTAGACCAGGCTGGCCCCGAACTCCGAAATCTACCTGCCTCTGCCTCCCAAGTGCTGAGATTAAAGGTGTGAGCCACCACTGCCCAGCCTTTATTTTATTTTGAAACAGGGTCACACTGTGTGTAACCCTAGCTTGCCTGGAACTCATTATGCAGAGCAGGCTGGTCTGAAACTCACAAAGATTAAAGACTGGTGTGTACTACCATACCCAGCCATTTTAACCATATATAAGCATGTAGTTCAGTGATGTTCAATACACTCATGAAGTTATAGTAGCATCACCAATATCTATCTTCAAAACTTTTTCATCGTATAAAATGGAAGCTTTATAGCCATTCTGTAATAAAATCCATTCCCCCTCGCCCAGACCCTGCCAACTAGCATTCTAGTTTCCTTTATGTTTGAAGATGTACTTGTTTGTTTTCTTACTTATTCCTATACACGTGTCTGTTTGAGTGTATGTGCACTCATGTAGGGGCCAGAAAAGGGTATTGGGGTGTTCTTCTCCCAATCCTCACCTATTCCTTTGAGGCAAGGTCTCTTGCTAGACCTGGGGCTTGGGTTTTCCCAGTTAGGCTAAGAAGCCAGTCAGTGGTGTGTTTTATCCTCACCCACCTTGGAGCTGGGATTACAGGCACAGGCTAGACATCTGGTTTGTTTACGTAAGTGCTGGGATTCAAATTCCCGTCTTCCCAACTGTGTGGCAAGTGCTGTTAACCACTGAGCCATCTCCTGTCCACTTCATTCTGGCTCTGTCTTTTTTTTTGTTGGGCTGATATATATTTGGGGGGGAGGGGTTTCACCTTCCCACCTCACCCATACACCACCAGGGTGAACAGGAAAAAGTGAAGGGAAGGTAGGGCCCACAGCAAAGTTTCATAATCTTGAATGCAAAGAGAAAGGAGGAAGAGGAGGGGAGGAGAAGAAAATACAAATCCTATAATACATACAACAGGGTGGGATGGTATAGGGATGGGACAGACATGAAGCTGAGGTGTGGGGTGGGCCGCTGGGGGTGTGGAGCATCGGAATCGCCCCACATTCTTTTCTCTCTTTGATGCTGTTTCCATAGTTTCCAGGCTGAGAAGCCTCTCAGAAGATGGGACAGGAGAGGAGGGTCAGGGCCTCAGTTGGCCCCCCAGCTGTAGCTGTTGTCGGCAGACTTGTTGGTCTGGGGCTTCTGCGGGATGGAGCTGGTCTGGCTACGTTGCCCGCTGTCTGGCTCTGTCTTTATCATTTTGTTTACCCTAAGTATTTCATGGAAGTAGAAGCTCAGGTTGTTTATCCCGGCTCTGGATGGGCACTTGGGTTACAGAGAGTAGTGCCGAAATGGACACTCATAGACACAAACAGCTTTTTGTGACCCTACACTTGAGTGTAGACCCAGACATGAACTTGCTGAATCATGCGTAAATTCTGTTTTTAAATGGTTTAGAAACTGTAATTCTGTTTTCAAGGCAGCTATGCTGACCCCATTTCTCCTCACCCTTAGCAACAGCTGCTATTTCCTGTTTGTGTTTTTCTTTGTTAGTAGTTTTCATCTTAATGACTGGTGCACACACACACACACACACACAAGTCCCATGGACTGTGCTAAGAATCTTCCTATGCTTGTAGGCTACTTAGGTGTATATTTCATTTTGTTTTAGGATTTTAAAATTACATTTATTTCGTGTATATGTGTGTGTGTGTGCACATGTGTGTACACACGCAAAAACTTTATACTTTTGACACTAAGCAGTTACTTCTCTCCCATATTAACACTGTAGATTTTTGACATGGTAGCAAGGGCATAGATTACCACAGGTAGAGCTTGTTCAACAATGCCTCATCCTCATTACAAGACAAAAATACAATAAGGGGGAGCGTGCGAGATGGCTCAGCGGGTAAGAACACTGACTACTCTTTCGAAGGTCCTGAGTTCAAATCCCAGCAACCACATGGTGACTCACAACCATCTGTAATGAGATCTGACGCCTTCTTCTGGTGCATCTGAAGACAGCTACAGTGTACTTGTGTATACTAATAAATATATCTTTGGGCCAGAGCAAGCAGGGACTGAGCATGTGGAGTTGAGCAGAAGCCAGCAGGGCCGACTGGAGCAAGCAGAGCAGATTGGAAAAATTCAATTCCCAACAACCACATGAAGGCTCACAACCATCTGTACAGCTGGTTGTGAGTGTACTCATATACATAAAATAAATAAGTAAATCTTTAAAAAAATAGAATAAGGAACGTTTTTAAAGATTTATTTATTTTATGTATATGAGTACACTGTAGCTGTCTTCAGACACATCAGAAGAGGGCATTGAATCGCATTACAGATGGTTATGAGCCCCCATGAGGTTGCTGGGAATTGAACTCAGGACCTCTGGAAGAGCAGTCGTTAGTGCTCTCAATCAGTGAGCCTCTCTCCAGCCCTGTCTGGTTTCTCTGAATTGCTGATGCCCCAGCCCTGTGATGCCTTCACCTTGTGGCCCCACCCCCACCTCTTCCCTCTGATCTTTCTCCTCCTGCCTCTAGTCTTTCTCCCCATCCTCCCTCTCCCTATCCTCTTCTGCTTTATCTACCTACTTATTCACTCATTTCTTTATGTTAGTGTTTTTAGTTTTTCAACAAAATCTAACTATAGAGAGGTCCATGAGATGGGTCAATGGCCAAAGCTTCTAAAGGCACAAGCCTAAAGACCTCAGTTGGATGGATAGAATCCAAATGGTGGAAGGAAAGAATTAATTCCTGAAAGTTATCCTCTGACCGCCACACTATATATATTCACCCTCTCCTACACATAGATACACATGAATGAATAGATAGATAGATAGATAGATAGATAGATACATAGATACATAGATACATAGATACATAGATAGATGTAAGGGAAAGTTTTAGAAGATCTAACTATGTACCCCTCACTTGCAGGAAACTCACTATGTAGACCAGGTGGCCTTGAACTTGAATGATCTTCCTGCTTTTTTTCTGAGACAGGGTTTCTCCATGTATCCCTGAATGTCCTGGAACTCACTCTGTAGACCAGGCTGGCTTTGAACTCAGAAATCCACTTGCCTCTGCCTCCCAAGTGCTGGGAATAAAGGCACGTGCCACCAGTGCCTGGCCCCAACTCCATCTTTACCCACAGCAGATGACTGCTTTCCTGGGCCCTAAAATAGCCCTCAGCTGCACACAGCCTTCACTGGCATCCAAGTAACCACTTGCTAAATGGAGACAGCACTAAACATTGTCATGGGTCTGGGACACTTAGAAGGCTTGTCATTCGGCACTCTAAATGCAGTGGAACACGGTGGCATATTCTGTGATCTGGAGAGATAGCCCAGTGGTCAAGAGCACTTGCCATAAAAGCTTGAGGACTGATACTCGGATCCCGGTACCCAAGTAAAAAGTCAGGCATGAAGCCAGGCAGTGGTGGTGGCGCATGCCTTTAATCCCAGCACTTGGGAGGCAGAGGCAGGAGAATTTCTGAGTTCGAGGCC
>NW_022196911.1:84765534-84769044 GCF_008632895.1 Mastomys coucha
AAAAGCCAGGCATGGTCCTGGACATACCATCTGTAACCTTGCAGTGAACTAGGCAGGAACCAGGATCACTGGGGATTGCTGGTTGTCAGCCGAGCCAAAAAGTATGAGCTGCAGGTCCCTTGAGAGACCCTGCCTCAAAGAAATAAGGCAGGGAATGAGAGAGAACACTCAATGGCTTCTGTGTGTGTTCTGGAGTATCAAACCCCTATTTACAGTGGGGTTTGATAATACATAGAAAGAAAGAAATGGGGAGGGGAACCCCCAAGAAAATGGCATGGTCAGGTATATTGGGGAAGATAGGAGGACTTAACGCTGAAGTATAATACAAAACAGCTAAACTAACTAGATAAGAGGAAAGATAGGGCCCTGGCAGGGGTGGGAGGTGTTAAAGCAAAACTTGTCTTGGCAGGCTAGCCGGCTCCTTTTGGCTCCCGCAGAAGATCTCAAAGGACTGCTGCCTTTTCCCCTAGTGAAGGTCTCAGCTTTCTGGATAGTTACATTTTTATACACACTCTTCCACTTAAATGTAACAGACTGAACAGTGGGTAAGAGTGGTTTCTAAGGAAGCTTCCACATATTCCAAGAAGGTGACCCCAGTCTGCCCCAGGAGTCAAGGGGAGAAATGGTGGACCAAGACGAAGTCTAGATACTAGAGGCAGCCCTTGCCTCTGCTCTGCTTTTGTCTCCTCTTCACTCAGGAGGGTGAACACTCTGCTTTTGCTTTCTCTCCTGCTAAAAATAAACCTCTGCAGCTTGCTCTGCCCATGTCCTACTGGGGTGAATTCTTTCCTCCCTTGAAGTTCAAGAACTAAGGTTGCTACTGTAGTTGGGGCTGGACCGAGCTTGGGGAAGAGTGGTTTCACCATCTCTAACATCCAGAGACAGAGGCAGGAGGATTGCTGCAACTTCGAAGCCTGTCTTTAGCTACATAATGAGTCCCAGGACAGTCAAGATTATATATAATGAGTCTTTTTCTCAGAAGAATAAGTAAAAAGATCCATCTTTCCTAGAGTGTGGTGGAATAGAACCAGCTTGGCACTCTAAGAGCTAGAACAATGTACATAGCCGCCTCCTGGTCCAGATACCTACCCTTACACCTCCCTAAGGACACAGTCTAGCTTCAAATCCCTCCCATTATCTCTGAAGTTGCCTCAAAGTCCCAAACAGAGCTATACCTTAACTGCTTTAAAAAATTACTTTTTGCTGGGCAGTGGTGGCACATGCCTTTAATCCCAGTGGTCGGGAGGCAGAGGCTGGTGGATTCTCTGTGAATATGAGGCCAGCCTGGGCTAAAGAGCAAGTTCCCAGACAGCCAAGGCTACACAGAGAAACCCTGTCTGGAAAAATTAAGAGATAGAGAGGCAGAGAAAAGAAATAAAACAAACAAACAAAAAATATTTCTTTTAATAATGTCTGTGAGGGTATGGGTATGTGCACACAAGTGCAGATGCCCACAAAGGCCAGAAGAGAGCACTAGGTCCCTGGGAGCTGGAGATACAGGGCGGCTATGAGCCTTCTGAAATGGATGCTGGGACTTGAATTCAGGTCATCTGGAAAAGCAGTGTGTGTGTGGTTTTTTTTTTTTTTTTTTTTTTTTTTTTTTTTGGTTTTTTGAGACAGGGTTTCTCTGTGTACCCCTGGCTGTCCTGGAACTCACTCTGTAGACCAGGCTGGCCTCGAACTCAAAATTCCACCTGCCTCTGCCTCCCAAGTGCTGGGATTAAAGGCTTGTGCCACCACCGCTCGGCAGCAGTGTGTGTTCTTAACCACTGAGCAATTCTCCAGCCTACTCTCTGCTATTTTTGGAAGGAGGAGGGGGGAAGGGTCTTGCAAGGGAACCTGTGGCAGCATAATTCATCATCATGGCATCCTGGGAAGGAGCTGCTCCTTGCTCTGTGGAGAACTCAAGGGCAGCTGCTGCCACCATGAGAATCAGATTTCCTTCTTCAGCAGCTCTTTCAGGAAGAGCCAAATTCCACCTGCTCACGCTTGCGAGATGTCAACTGGCGAGATGATCAAACTCTGTCCAACTCAGAGTTTATTCTAGGTGTGACGCACATCAAGGACAAGATGGTCAACCAGGCTGCTCATCCACCTGTGTGGGAGATTTGCTGAACCATGAATGCTTTATTGTCCTGTTTCTCTGCAAAAGAGAGCCCTTGGGCTGGGGAGGTAACTCAGACAGCAGAGTGCTAGCCTAGCAGGCATGAGGAAGGCCTGTGTTGGATCCTCAGCACCGCAGAAACGCATGTGTGCTGGAACATGCCTGGCACATGGGAGGTAGAACCTGGAAGATGATCAGGGTCATCCTTGGTTACTTGGTGAGCGCCAAGCCATTCTGGGGTATATAAGAAAGACCCTGCCTCTGAGGCAGAGGAGCTAGGGTGTGTGTATAGTGCCCTTGGAGGCCTGAAGAAGGCATCAGATTCCCTTAGAATTATAGACAATTGCAGGCCAAGTGTCAAACCTGCATTTCACTCTTTTTTTTTTTTCCCCTCGAGACAGGGTTTCTCTGTGTAGTCCTGGCTGTCCTGGAACTCACTCTGTAGACCAAGCTGGCCTCGAACTCAGAAATCCGCCTGCCTCTGCTTCCCAAGTGCTGGGATTAAAGGCGTGTGCCACCACTACCCGGCTGCATTTCACTCTTTGAGACAGAGCCTCAGCTGCTCCAGCTGGTCTTGATCTCATTCTATAGCCCTATAGCTCTACTGCCTTAGCCTGTCAAGTAGCTGAGACCACTGGCCTGTGCCGTCACACCCAAATTTCCCTGGGACTTGTTTCTTTTCCCAACAGTCCTTAGATAAGGCACTGCAGACTTTCCCTTTGGTGCCAGCTCTGCAGGCTCAGAGAGGATTCCGTCTTCTTTAAGTAATGGGTAAAGTCACACTGACCATTGTGGTGGTTGGAATAGGTTTGGCCACCATAGACTCATGTGTTTGAATGCTCGGCCCACAGGGAATGGCACTATTAGGAGGTGTAGCCTTGTTGGAGGAAGTGTGTCACTGCAGGGGTGGGCTTTGAGCTCTCCTCTGCCAAAGCTTCCCTCAGTATGGAATCAGAGCCTCTTCCTGGCTGCCTATGGAGGACAGGCCTCTTCTGCTGTCTGTAGATCAAGCTATAGAACTCTCAGCCCCTCCAGCACCATGTCTGCCCTGATGATAATGGAGTGAACCTCTGCCCCAGTTAAATGTTGTCCTTTATGAGAGTTGCCTTGGTCATGGTGTCTAAACCAAGGCATTTTCTGTATGGCCATTCTTCTCTTAGAGAATAAGAATAAGCCAGGCAGAGGTGGCGCACACCTTTCATCCCAGCACTTGGGAGGCAGAGGCAGGTGGATTTCTGAGTTCAAAGCCAGCCTGGTCTACAAAGTGAGTTCCAGGACAGCCAGGGCTATACAGAGAAACCCTGTCTCAAAAAACCAAAAAACGGGCTGGAGAGATGATTAAGAGCACTGACTGCTCTTCTGAAAGTCTTGAGTTCAAATCTCAGCAACCACATGGTGGCTCACAA
>NW_022196911.1:84769054-84778444 GCF_008632895.1 Mastomys coucha
CTGTCCTGGAACTCACTCTGTACACCAGGCAGGCCTTGAACTCAGAAATCCGCCAGCCCCTCCCAAGTGCTGGGATTAAAGGCATGCGCCACCACCACCCAGCTACAACCATCTCTTAATGAGATCTGAAGCCCTTTTCTGGTGTGTCTAAAGATAGCTGCAGTGTACTTATTTATAATAATAAATAAAAATCTTTGGGCCAGATCGAGCGGAGACTGATCAGAGTGAACAGTGGTCCTAAATTCAAGGCTTACAACCATCTGTACAGCTACAGTGTACTCATGTACATAAAATAAAATAAATAAATCTTAAAAAAAAAAAAAAAAGAATAAGGCTGGGCAGTGGTGGTACACACCTTTAATCCCAGCACTTGGGAGGCAGAGGCAGGCAGATTTCTGAGTTCGAGGCCAGCCTGGTCTACAGCGTGAGTTCCAGGACAGCCAGGGCTACACAGAGAAACCCTGTCTCGAAAAACCAAATAAATAAATAAATAAATAAATAAATAAATAAATAAATAATACCCCTGGACACATGCATCCCAAAGACAAAAAGCTGCCTCATTTATCTTTCTGTTAGTATCTCACAGAGCATGAGTGTACACACACACACACACACACACACACACACACACACACACACACAAACAGACTAAGCTGGATCCTTGCAGACATTTCATTAACATTTCTTGTTTACCCCAGACTCTATTGTTTGTAACGCATCATTACTGTCATTTGAGACAGTCTCATGTAGCTCAGCTGTGTAGCTGAGGCTAGCTTTGAACTCCTGATCCTCCTGGCTCCAACCATCTTTCTTTTAATCTGAGACAAGGCAGTTCCTTGATTGCCTCCTGCTGTGCGACAATTTGCCCCAAAATGTCGTGGCTTAAAGCAACAGAGCTTTTGTGACCTAATGGTTTTTCTAGGTCAGGAGTCCTAGTGAGGCTTAGCAAGCTGCCTCTGGCTTTTCATGATGTCATAGTCAAGCTATCAGCTGCGCTTTGAGTTTCCCCCAAAAATTCAGTGAGAGGAGACTCTGCCTCCAGTGGCTGCTGGCTGGCTCTGCATCCTCATCTCCTGGAAGAGCAACTCTCCACAAAGTTGCCTGGATGAGACACAGATCCCTCCAGCGTAAGCAGTACAAGACATGGGTAAAGAAGGACATTGTCTCTTCTGATCTTGGAAACGATGCTCTATGCTGTGTTCTGAACATCTGGACTAGATACATTTTCTGTCACTGAGATCAAATATCTGACAGAAAGCAATGGAAAGGAAGGATTTATTTTGGCTCATGGTTTGAGGGTACAGTCCATCTTAGCAGGGCAGGAGGGGCAGCTGGAGCTTCAGGGCCAGTTTACATCTCACTGATGAAGAATACAGAGATTCCAGCCAGGGGTGGAACTGGCCTGTTACCTTTACCATAAGCTCATTTCTGTGGTTTCAATCAAGACTACTTTTCCTAACCTCTCAGAATCTGCTCAAACCCCGTGTCTTACCCCCGTTCTCAGTTCTTTTCAGAATCAGGAGCTAGCTGCCTTGGTGGGAATGAACACAGCCATTCCAAAATCCAGAGTAGGAGGTGGTGGTGGCCCACGCCTTTGATCCCAGCACTTGGGAGGCAGAAGCAGAGGTATTTTCAAGAGGCAGGCAGATTTCTGAGTTCAAGGCCAGCCTGGTCTACAGAGTGAGTTTCAGGACAGCCAGGACTACACAGAGAAACCCTGTCTCAAAAAACAAAACAAAACAAAAATATTCCTCAGGACCACCTGTCACCTTGTTTTTTTTTTTTTCTTCTAGTTTTAGCTATTTATATGGAATCTCTTTCTCCCTCCCTCTCCACCTCCTCTTTCCCTCCCACTCTCCTTCCCTCCTTGTATGGGTGTACATACATCTATGTGTGTACATGTGGGTACCTGTGGGTGCCAGAAGAGGGCAGCAGATCCCCTTGAGCCTAAGGCACTTACAAGCCAGTGGAAACGGAATGAACTCGGGTCCTGTGAAAGAATACTAAGTGCTCTTAACTTTGGAGCAATCTCTCTGTCCCAAACATCATTTTCTGATACAGAGTTTCACACTGGTCCAGAGTGCACTAAGTAGGGTAGGCTGGCTGGCCAGCAAGTCCCAGGGAGCTGTCTGCGGTTACCTCTCCAGCACTGAGACTGTAACATGTGCCAGGTCTGGCTTTTTTTTTTTTTTTTTTTTTTTTTTTTTAATGGTTCTGGGGTTGAACTCAGGTCCTCATGCTTGAATGGCAAGCATATTACTGACTAAGCTATCCTGCCAGCTCCCTCTTAGCCTCATCCCACTCCACTCCCACTTTGGTGGAAGGGAGTGGCTCAGACCTGACTTTCGTTTCTTTGTTCTCCCCCCCCCGCCCCGCCTCCCCCTCCCAGAATACCTCCTCTGAGAGCCCTAGCCTGTTAGCAACCATCCTTCCTGAGCCTGTACTCCCCTGGTTTTCCCATGAAGTCCCAGTGTGGGATTTGGGGTTGGGTTGGGTTGGGTTGAATTGGCTTTTTTGGTTTTTCAAGACAAGGTTTCTTCCATGTATCCCTGGCTGTCTTGGAGCTCGCTCCGTAGACCTGAAACTCACAGAGCTCCACCTGCCTCTGCCTTCCAAGTGCTAGAATTAAAGGCGTGTGCTGCCATGCCACTCTGCCAGGGTGCGATTTTTAGTCCATGCATTTCCTCCACAGAAGTGTGGGTCTCTAGCTACAGTACCCTTCCTCAGGACCGCTGTGGCCATGGGGTTTGCCCAGGGGGAAACAGTGCTTCAGCTGCCTTTGTCTGCACTGGCCTTTTCCCCATTTCCTCCTCTCCAGAGGTCACTAGTTTCAAAGGTCTCAGCCCTCAGCCCTGTTTGCCCATCTGTGGTTTTCTCCCCTTCAGCAACAAGAAAGATTTGTCCCCGAAGGCTACAGAAGGCAGCAGCACCAGCTCTGGGAGAGCAATTACCTTGAAGAGCCTTCACCAGCAAACATTCTTTCTCACCCAAGTTGGAAAATCCTCACCTTGTGCCAATTAGTCCAGAGGGCACTTGAGTCTTAGCCAGCTGAACAGCTCCAACCCTTAAAGGGAAAGTGAGCCAGGAAGAAAGGCAGCTCCCAGGGACTGCGACAACAGGCAGGTGGCGGTGGCGTTTAAAGAAAGGACACAAGGTGACAAAGAGCTGTTAACCTGGTAGAACAAAATGGGATATCGTGCTGCTCGGGGCTTTAGACAGAGCCATCTGACTGAAGTGATGTTCATGACTTCTCTGCCCCTAAAGAGTATGGATGTCCTCGCCATGTTAGAGATGATTGCTCTAGAAGGGAACTCTCTAACCTGAAAAGGAATTAGAACTTCAGCCATTTCCTTAGCCTCCACACAGGTGAATGTGTAGGCTAAGCTTCTCATTTACGACAATAATAGAACACTGGCAACACTGGGCATGCTTCCTCCCAGCCATGCTGGCTCTGGGAAGAATTGTGCAATTCATGCCTCCTTGGTTGTGTGTGTTTGTATATGTGGGTGTGGGTGCACCTGCACTTGTGTTTTTTTTTTTTAATGGGGGGTCGGTGCACCTGCACTTGTGTGCATGTGAAGACCACAGCTTAACATTGGGTATCTTTGTGGAATACGTCCTGCCTCACTTAAAATGGTTTTTTTTCTTTTTTTTTTTCTTTTTGGTTTTTTGAGACAGGGTTTCTCTGTATAGCTCTGGATGTCCTGGAACTCACTCTATAGACCAGGCCGGCCTCAAACTCAGAAATCTGCCTGCCTCTGCCTCCCAAGTGCTAGGATTAAAGGCGTGCACCACCACTGCCTGGCCTTCTTTTTTCTAACCTATTTGAAAGAATAATGGTTAAAAAAAAAAGTTTCAAAAAAGGAAGGAAAATGTGAATCTAATCTAAGCATGAAGTAGAATCCATGAGTTCTGGTTATGGAAAGAAGCTATCGACCACAGGTGAACACACACACACACACACACACACACACACACACACACACCCTTTATTGAACTCACTCAGATAATATGGCCCAAAGGCTTTTCTCCGTTCTTCTTCAGAACCCCATACCTGAGTTGTATGTATAACAGCATCCTTATTTACCCACAATGGTCTGCACCGTCAGATCAGCCACCTGAGCTGATCCTTTGCCTGCTGGTACAGAGTCCAAAGAGGCCAGATGGCAGCTTCAAGTACCAGTTCAACAGGGAAAACATCTCTCCCACTGTAACCAGGACCTCCAAGCCGGTACAGCTCCAGCTGCAGAGGTGGGAAGTGAAAACCTCACTAATGACTGGGGTTCATGGGCATGTTTGTTTTGATCCTTTGATGGCTAGCCTCATGTATCCTGATAGTGAAAGAAGCATGGAGACTCACTCGAGCACAGAGCACAGAACACACACAACACACTGCAGGATAGCTAACACCACAGCTCTGACAAGCATCCCCAACTAGCTGGTGCTGGGACCAAATGTTCAAAGATCCATTCAACCATCTGCCAAGGCATTCGCTTCTGGATGATAAAGAACACGCTGAGAATAAGTTCCATGAGAAAATGCCGGTGGCTAATCTTGATTGCCAACTTGACAAGATTAGGAGTAACTGTGGAAACACACGGCTGGGTATGTGTATGCGGGTTTTTCCAGAGAGGCTTAACTGAGGAGGTAAGACCCACGCTGAGTTTGAATGCCACCACCAATAGGCTGAGGTTCTGGGACTGAATAAAACGAAGCCAGAGGAATACCAGCATATCTCTCTCTCTCTCTGTCTCTCTGTCTCTCTCTCTCTCTCTCTCTCTCTCTCTCTCTCTTTCTCAACTGCAGATACAATGTGACCAGACACCTCATACTCCTACTACCATGTCCATGTCTTCCCTGCTGTGATAGACTGTACCCTCAAGCTGTGAGCCAAAACACACAATTCCTTCCTTTTTTAAGTCAGGTCCTTAGGACTTCCTTTGTCAGGTGTCTTGTCACAGAAATGGAAAATAACTTCTGCCGTGCTTGGCCAGGCTGTGCATCAGCATTCACTAAGTTCACAGACTGTAGTTCCGGCACACGTGGTGTGACCTGGGAAGGCAATGTAAATCCAGAGCAGGTGTTTACTCCAGACAGAACCAAGTATGGCCTCTTCCAGAATGAAAGTGGTCCAAGGTAATCAACCTCACCCCAGGTAGCTGGCTGAAGCCCAGGCAATGGTGGACCATTAGAGACTGCTGCTGGCAGATGAGGTCCCCAGCAGTGGCTGTAGTCAGGTCAGCCTGGCTGTGTGGCAAGTCCATGCAGGTGAGCCCATGAATAACCTCCATTGTCACACATTCATGAGCCATCCATCTGTAGGAGTACCTGCAAGAGATTGTTATATGGCGAGGGTCTGGGTCATCCTACACACGCGATTACTACAATCTTTTTTTAACCTAGGATGGGAATTCACACAGAGCATAGGACATTTACACGCTCCCCCTCCCACATCTTCCTCAGATTTCATCATTGGTGTTGCTGTTATATGTCTTCTGGGGTCTGGGATATCCAGTCGAACAAGGATTTGGTCCTGGTTCATTCTACCACCCATGTCCTTTCAAATGAGGTGGAGCTGGCATACAGTTCCAGATTCTACCCCATGGGAGAATGGCCATCTTTCAGAGCTGCTACAGAGCAAGGATATGACTGTTGCATCTTTGGGGGGTGCCAGCCCAGGAGTCAGGAATGTGTAAATCAAACCTGAGAGTTGCCTTCTTCAGTCAATGGATCTCTGAGAATTCCCTGTGTAGGAGCCAATGTAACAAGAGAGCAGTGTCTTATGCTGTAACAGAAGACCACAGACTGGGAAGCTGATTAACAAGTTCCTTCTTGTATTCACAACAAAGACCTCCACTCCTGTGAGGATTGACACATCCACGACAGAAACATTCTCACTGCCTCTCTTTTTTTTAATTCTATTTTTTTCAAGATTTATTTATTTATTTTCTGTATTCACCATTGCTCTCTTCAGATGCACCAGAAGAAGGGGCATCAGACCCCACTGTAGGTGGTTGTGAGCCACCATGTGGTTGCTGGGAACTGAACTCAGGACCCCTGGAAGGGCAGTCAGTGTTAACCACTGAGGCATCTCTCCAGCCCTTCATCACCTCTTAAGGCCCACTCCCAAGACTGTCACAGAAGGATGACTTTGCGACACTGGCTTTGAAGGGGGACATTCAAACCACAGCAAGCAGGGATGGGGGTCATTAACAACTCTAGGAATTAGGCCGAGGACCTCAGGGCAAGAGATTCACCTCCGTAGGCAAGGATGGAAGAGCCAAAAGGCTTGACCTTACCAAGTTCATTAGCATCTACCCATATGGCCTTCCCCAGTGTTTAGTGTAACTTGTCTTCCCACCAATGGACCTTTATTTTTTTGGACATGCAATGGAGCCCAGGGTCTCACCCATGTCAAACTCACACTTGTATGCTAAAGTCTATCCCCAGGAAACACACTTTCAAAAGAAAAGACCTCTTCCAGAATGAAAGTGGTCCAATGTGTCTTTCAGTGCTTTCTGTGACTCACCAGAGAGAATAAGATTCAAGAGGGGTTACATGCTTACCTTTTTGGTTGTTTTTTTTTTCCCCCTCTCCCTTCTTCCTTCCAACAAAGTAGAGTTTAAAGGCTTGGTTTTTTTTTTTTGTTTTATTAATTTTTTAAAAAAGACATTTTAGGGGTTGGAAAGATGGCTCGGCAGTTTATAACATCTGCTGCTCTTCCAGAGTTTGTTTGTTTTTTTTTTTTTTGGGTTTTTTGAGACAGGGTTTCTCTGTGTAGCCCTGGCTGTCCTGGAACTCACTCTGTAGACCAGGCTGTCCTGGAACTCAGAAATCCACCTGCCTCTGCCTCCCAAGTGCTGGGATTAAAGGCATGCGCCCCCACTGCTCTGGCGCCTCAAAGCAAACACAGCAGAAGAAAAGGAAGGTGCAGGTCAGGCTGATCAAGCTCAGGCTTCTAAAGAACAAAGGAACGGCTCTCTAAGGGGAACCAGGGACAGGAGAACAGTGACCCCAGGGGAGATGAGTCTCACCCAGGGAACTTAGATAATGCTTCTGTACTCTGGGAGGAAACCTTCCCCTTCCGCATGCAGAGCTGGGGTTTGCTGTCCAAGATTGTATTGGAAGCTACCCCATCACTTACACCTCAAGCTGTGGTTTAAACATTAATCCCAGAGCTTATGATCTTAATTTTAAGGAAATGTGGACTGTGGACATCTTTTGACTAAACATTTATCCTTCCAAGAGTTTACCAGAAGGAAACGGAGTGTGCATAAAACTATTAACTAGTTGGATGTCTCCTCAGAGGGCTGTCTATAAGAGGAAGAACTGGAAACACCCGGAACTGATTGGGAATCTGGTAAATGAGTGTTGGGGCGATCACAAAACAGGATTTTCAGTGGTCATTAGAAATATCAGAACACATTTATTGATGAGAGAACAAGTGCAGGTCATGTTGATACGGGAACAAAGCAGACAGCAAAATAGCATACAATATGGATTTCATTTTTGTAAAAATATATTTGTAGCAAATAAAAGACCCGTAGTCATAGACACCTAGCTGGAAGCTCAGTGGCTTTTAGTATTTTCTCTGTCTCTCCCACCGTTTTTGTTTATAAATCATGTCATTTGCTTTTGCTTTTTTTGGGGGGAAGACGGACTCCTATTTGGTCCAGGCTGCTTTTGAACTTACGATGTAGTTGAGGATGCACTTGAACCTCTGATCCTCTTGCTTCTACCTCTCAAGTGCTAGAATTTACATGTGTTATCAAATGCTTTTGTAGGAAGAGGCCAATTGATTGCAATCCTTCACTCTGATTGAATGAGTCTGGTTTTAAACACTCTTTATGAAGTAGAACTGATTTCTAAGGTAGACACAGAAGCCCATAGTCTTTCAGTACAGGACAGGGCAGGTGCTCCCAGAGTCACATCCCATGGTGGAGCCGGGAAGAAGAGCGCCAGGGAGAGACTTAGCACCTGCATCCTGGGCTCTGCCCCAGCGCCTCCGGGGCTAGCCAGCTCAGCTATTCCTGCTCAGTCACCAGCCTCATCATCTTCAGAGCCATCTCCCCTTGGTCAGAAGGAACCTGGAAGCAAGAAGCATTGAATCAGTGTTCCGGAGGTAACAACTGGGTCAAGGTCAAGAGTGACTGACATGCTCCTTCTAAGGCGACATCTAGAAAGACTAGCGACAGCTGACTGTAAAGAAAGGGCTTCCTAGCTGGGCGGTGGTGGCGCACACCTTTAATCCCAGCACTTGGGAGGCAGAGGCAGGTGGATTTCTGAGTTGGAAGCCAGCCTGGTCTACAAAGTGAGTTCCAGGACAGCCAGGGCTACTCAGAGAAACCCTGTCTCGAAAAACCAAAAAAAAAAAAAAAAAAAAAAAAAAAAAAAAAAAAAAAAAAAAAAAAAAAGGAAAGAAGATGGTGCAGAAAGAAGAGCTGAGGATGTAGCTCAGCTGGTAAAGCCACTGCCTGAATGTATAAGCCCTGCGTTCCATCCCCAGTACCACCTAAAACAGGGTGAGACTGCACATGCCTGTAAGACCAGCACTCAAGAGCAGAGGCAAGAGGATTATGAATTCAAGATGAGCCTTGGCTAAATAGAAAGTCAGGAGCTAGCTTAGGCTAAATTTAGACCCTGCCTTAAAACAAAACAAAACAAAATAAAAAAACAAAAACAAAAAATATCAGTATGTTCAAAAAATTGGGGGGCTAGAGAGAGGTGAAGGTACCCCGCACACAGATCCATATAACAAAAGCCACCTTAACCCTGGCCTCCACTGCAGGTGATACTCCCCCTTTTCTGAGAGTCTCCTATCTGAGGCTGGCCTCAAATTGACTCTGTAGCTGAGGACGCTCTAGCAGGATGAGGCAGTGATGCCCGTAATCACACACTTAGGAGGCCGAGGCACAAAATCTAGGAGAGCCACATCATCCTCACTATATAGTACATTTCAGACTAGCGTGGGCTAAACCAGACTTTATCTCAAAAAAAACAAACAAAACAAACACCCCAAAACAATCTATTTGAGTTGTTGAGTTTAGTGAGAGAGTGCCATATGGTGCTGGGGAGATGCCCCGCCCAGAACCGTCATAAAAAGGCTGAGTGTGCTAGGAGTGGTGATGGTACACTTGTAAGCCCAGCACTGGGGAAGCAGAGGCAGGTGAACTCTGTGAGTTTGACCCAGCCTGCTCTACAGAAGCAGTTTAAGACAGCCAGGGGGCTGGAGAGGTGGCTCAGCGGCTAAGAGCACTGACTGCTCTTCTGAACGAAGGTCCTGAGTTCAAATCCCAGAAACCACATGGTGGCTTACAACCATCTGTAATGAGATCTGTTGCCCTCTTCTGGGGTGTCTGAAGACAGCAACATATAATAATAAATAAATCT
>NW_022196911.1:84778454-84806977 GCF_008632895.1 Mastomys coucha
ACAAGGAAAACCTATCCTGGGGAAAAAAAGAAGAAAGAAAGAAAATGCTGATGTGATGCTTTGTACTTTCAATCCTAGCACTCGAAGGCCAAGAGGAGGATCCGAGTCCGATGGCCAGCCAGCCTTGCCTAACTGATAAGCTTGAAGGCCAAGAAGAGCCTGTGTCTCAAAAGAGGCTGGCAGCATTCTGAGGGTAACGTTATCCTCTGGCCTCTACACACCTGTAGACGCTGCTTGTATATATACACACATGTACCCTCCCGAACATGTGCACCTACATACTTGTATGTGCACACACACACACTAATACACATTAAAAACTGGCTGGATGTAGTGGCTCAGCATTTTAATTCCAGGAATCAGGCAGCAGAGGCAGAAAGATCTCTGAGTCTGAGGCCAGCCTAGTCTACATACTAGGTTTCAGGCTAGCCAGGGTTACATAGTAAGACACTCAAAACAAAACAACAAACACAGCCTGATCTACAGAGTGAGTTCCAGAACAGCCAGGACTACATGTACTATACAGAGAAACTCTGTCTCGAAAAAAAAAAGAAAAAGAAAATAAACCTTACAAAACTAAAAAGAGGTAAACTCTGAAAAATACTGAAGAGCCTCTTTGTCCTGGAGTACCAAATATTCAGCCAAAATGTATTTTTTATATAAAAATATAGGTAAATGGCTGGGCGGTGGTGGCACACGCCTTTAATCTTAGCACTTGGGAGGCAGAGGCAGGCATATTTCTGAGTTCGAGGCCAGCCTGGTCTATAAGGTGAGTTCCAGGACAGCCAGGGCTACACGGAGAAACCCTGTCTCAAAAAAATCGAAAAAAAAAAAAAATATGTAAATGAATCTCATTACTATGAAAATTTACTTTAGTCTCTAATAAAGAGTACAATTATTTGTATACCAAAATTGTCTTTAAATAAATTTATTATTCACTACTAGTAAATGTTTGACTTTGAGGTGGGCAGTTATGGCGCAGGCCTTTAATCCCAGCACTTGGGAGGCAGAGGCAGGTGGATTTCCGAGTTCGAGGCCAGCCTGATCTACAGAGTGAGTTCCAGGACAGCCAGGGCTATACAGAGAAACCCTGTCTCGAAAAACCACAAAAAAAAAAAAAAGATCCCATTACAGATGGTTGTGAGCCACCATGTGGTTGTTGGGAATTGAACTCAGGACATCTGGAAGAGCAGTCAGTGCTCTTAACCACTGAGCCATCTCTCAAGCTCCTATGTTAAGTCTTAAAGGAGCACTAACACAGGCTGAGTAACCCTTAAATGAAGCTCATGACACCAGAGTGTTTGAGGCTGGACCCAAGATGACTGTCACTCGCCCTCATGGGACGAAGGTAATTTTATTCAATGTTTTTAAGCACATTGTGTCTGGTCCATGACAGACAACAAGAGATCTAGCAAGAGATTTTCTCTTTGCAGTCACAGGAATGTTAAAAAAGGTTTGGATTTTGGACTTTTGGGTCAGCAATGCTCAAACCCATAGTAGAATCTCATTAAAAAAAACTCAAAACATGGGCTAGGGGAGTGGTTCTCAAGCTTACTAGGGATGTGACCCTTTAATATAGTTCCTCCTGTTGGGGCGGTCCCCAACCATAAAATTATTTTATTGCTGGCTGGTGAGATGGCTCAGAGGTTAAGAGCACTGACTACTCTTCCAAGGGTCCTGAGTTCAATTTCCAGCAACCACATGGTGGCTCACAACCATCCGTAATAAGATCTGACGCCCACTTCTGGTGTGTCTGAAGACAGTGCTACAGTGTACTCATATACATAAGATAAATAAATAAATCTTAAAAGAAAATTATTTTATTGCTATTTCTGTAATGTTGCTACTGTTATGAATTGTAATATGAATATCTGATATGCAGAATACCTGTTATTCACCCCCCCCCCCAAAGAGAGGTCTCGACTCACAAGTTGAGAACTGCTGGACCAGGGAGGTGAGTCAGTTGGTAAAGTGCTCCCCTGGAAAGTACTCCGGAAAAACTTGGAAATTGGAGTTCAGACTCCTAGCACCTGTAGAAGCCAGTCAGGGCAGTACATGCCTGTAATCTCAGTGCTGGGGAAGCAGAGACAGGCAGAGCCCAGCTCATTGGCCAGCCAGCCTAGCTCAACTGGTGAGCTCCAAATTTGGTGAGACCCTGTTTCAAAAACAATTAAGTTTGATGGAGATGGTGCAGCAGTTAAGAGCTTTAGCTGTGATTCCAGAGGATCCGGTTCAATTCCCAGCACCACTTGGTGGCTTACAACTGTCTGTAACTCCAGTTTTAGGGGATCCTACATCTTCACACAAACATACACATAGATATGCAGGCAAAAGACTGACACACAACAAACAAACAAACCTTTAAAATAAGTAAAAATCAAGCCAGGTGTGGTGACATGTGCCTTTTATCCCTGCAGACACAGGCAGGTGGATCTCTTTGTGATCTATGTCAGGTTACCCCTAAATAAATATGTTCCAGGCTAGCCAAGGCTAGGTGGTAAAACCCTGCCTACAAACAGACAAAGTGGCCAAGTGATAGAGGAAGATCACACCTTCTTCAACCCAGACCTCCTCCAAATATATGGAAGAATGCAAGACAAGTAAGTGTGATTGAGCGCGCATACACACACACACACACAGAGAGAGAGAGAGAGAGAGAGAGAGAGAGAGAGAGAGAGAGAGAGAGAATGGGAGAACTCCAAATACTTCCAAGCATGAAGCTCTTCTTTGAAGGCCAATCCATGTGCAGTGGACATGTATGTGATACACTGTGGCTCCCCACACAGCATCATCCTTAAATCTACGATAGAAGGCAGGTCACTTACCATGTGACCCGCCTTTAGGATCCAGTAGAAGGCTAGGTTCTCATAGGACTTGACGAACGCAGATGTTTCTGAAGACTTAGGATCAGTGTACAGGGCCTTCCATTTTAGCTCATTGAATTTGGACAGCTGTGGCCACTTCAGCTTCTGAATCCAGGACTCCTGACCTAAGGAGAGGGCCCAAGGATTAGGGTTAGTATCGAGGGCTTGGTGGAGGTCAGAGGTCTTCAAACAGTGCTTCCCAACTGTCATGTGCACCACACTCACTGGGATCTTGTCACAAGCAGTTCTTGGTGGGGCCTGGGCACCTACTCCCTTCCTAAAAGATTCCCACCAATACTTGGGCTAAATGAGAAATCCCAGAGCTGTGAAACTGGCTTTTTTTTTTTTTAAAGACTGTCTTGTTAAATTTTAAGTGTCCCAGGCTTGCCTTGAACTCGCTCTGTTGCTTTGTGATTGTCATCATACTGTCTCAGCTTCAGTAGCTATAGTAATAGGCATGGGATATTGCCTGAGAGCCTACAGAGCTCCTTAGATCCAGTTCTCCTAGGGCCTTGGAAACAGAGCTGTAGAAGTGAGTGTGTTAACATCTTCTGTAACACCACAAAAATAAACCTTCCCTTAATTAAGTAGTGTATCTGACCAAGAGCCAGGAAGACTTTGGCCAGAGGTGGGGTAGATATTTATTCTTTTAACATACCCAAGTACGCCAGAATTGGAAAGACCCAGAATTCACTCAAGTGTCAAAGTCAGGAGTGGGTGGATGTAGCAGGAAATGGTATTCTTTCCGGCACTAAGTCCACCAATCCCAAGGCTAATGCAGCCAAGGCCATTTCTTTTCAGCTTGACCCATGATTGCTTCCATGTGTCTCTCAGAGTTGGTTCCTACCCATGGTGTCCACAATGAGATCCAGTTGTCCATTGTACACAGTCACATTAACTCCAGCTGCCAGCAACTTATCCACAACGTCGATGGCAGGCTTCATGAAGTCCCCTTCCATGCTTATGAAGACGTAAGATGCCTGGGCTACAAAAGGGGAAGGAGAAAGAGGTAGCAGGTTGGAATTCTCTTTCAGGACTGGAGAGATGGCTCAGTGGTTAAGAGCATCGACTGTTCTTCCTAAAGGTCCTGAGTTCAATACCCAGCAACCACATGGTGGCTCACAACCATCCATAACAAGATCTGACGCCCTCTACTGGAGTGTCTGAAGACAGCTACAGTGTACTTACATATAATAAATAAATAAATCTTTAAAAAAAAAAAGTCTCTTTCAGCCCAAGGGCTCTAAACTATCATTCCTAAAAGTCCCTAGGTGTTGGAGATTGGTTCTATTGCTTTGAATTGATTCAGCCCCCAAATTCTGGAATCTGCGTGTCCAAACTCTGAAGGTTCTTGTCCCCAACTGGTTTTTGATCAATCAATAAGAGACCAACAACTACTGGCCACTTCTCCAATTGGACCTGGGGTAGAAGGGGAAGGTTTAGGAGTCAGAAAATACTGGAGGGAAATGTATGCTAGCTGGGCAGAGGATTAGAATTGCCCAGCCTTTGAGGCACATTAAAACTAACTGGCTGGCGCTCACTCAAGAGTCTTTCATTTAAGAATTCTGATAGCTCATGGGCAGATGGGTACATTCGACCTGCCAGGAGCCAAGTAGGTGTAGCTAAACTCACCCCCACACCTAGGAAGCAATGCTGATTGGCAGGTGCTCCACAGAGGGACCAACTGGCCAGCAAGAAGGAAATAAAAATAGTGCACACTGCCTCTTTGGGAGCTTGTGTTGAGGGTACCTGCCACATGCGATGAGGAGCTAAAATCCGCAGAAGGAAAAGAGAGAGGCAGAGGCCCAGAGAGCTTTTAGCTGCTCTACTTGGGAATAAACCGTGCTTTGGGCCAGAGTGCTGAGTGGTACCAAGGCCATGTCCCTTGTTCTGAACCTGGACAAGAGAAGAAGGTAAATGGAGAAGCCACCATGGGTTAGGTGAGTTATAAAAAAGCTGCCCTGAGGGCTGGCCAGCTGGGGTTAAGAGCAGCCCAGGTGAAACATAGTAAGTAATAACTCGGGGTTATTGATAGGAAAGTAGATGCTAATAGCATAGAGGGTAGATATCTGCCCAGCTATTGGCTGTCAGCATCACAAGTGGGCAACGTCGCGTCACTTTGGTCTGAGTGTGATATACTGTAATGCTAAATTCTATATACCAGAAGGTCTAGGCCAAGGAGGGACCGCTCATGTTTACAAACTTTTGTTGTGCAAACCTTGTTTCTCAATTTAAAAGTATTGCTTAGGGCTGGAGAGACCGCTCAACAGTTAAGAACACTGACTGCTCTTCCAGAAGCACCTGAGTTAATTCCCAGCAACCACATGGTGGCTCACAACCATCTGTAATGGGATCTGATGCCCTCTTCTGGTGTGTCTGAAGACAGCTACAGTGTACTCAGATATATACATAAATATTTTTTTAAAATTACAAAACAAACAAACAAACAAAAAACAAACCAAAACCCCAAAAACCCCCAAAATTCCATTGGTTAAATAAAATTTACAGGAGGGATTAGAGGTAGGTGGCTTTGGAGAGACCAGAAAGAGGAGGAAGCTGCCATGAAGGGAGATTGACAATGAGCACTTTTGGCCAGGAAAAACCCCAGCAAGTACCTGGGATACACCATTGGGGAGGTGGCCAGGCCACCGGTTAGAAGAGTAGATTATGGGTTACCCCCCAATAAGCGTCAAAGCCAAGTAAAATAAACATAGTTTGAGTCTCACTGATTTGTATGCTAGTCAGGGATAAGCTTAAAGTGTTGTAGACATTTTAAATCCTAATCTGGGGCTTCTATCCCACCTGTGACCATTTATTTCCTGGATAAAAAACACATACAACCTTTATATTTATAATAAACCTCAATTAGCACAAGAGCTGGGCTGATATCTACTCTCTACGCTATCTACTTCCCTATTGATAATCCCGAGTTATTACTTACTACATTTCATCTGGGCTCCTCTTAGCTCCAACTGGTCAACCCTCAGGACCACGTTTTCATGACTCACTTAACCCATGGTGGCTTCTCCTCCACCTTACCTTCCTTTACTTCTCGTGGTTCTCCTTCAAACCCCCCCCTCAGGCCCTGGAACCCTAAATCCCACCCATGTCTCTTCTGCTCAGCTATTAGCTGTTGGCATCTTTATTTACCAATCGGAAATAACTTAGGGGCAAGGTCGCATAGCATTAGGTCACCTAGGTCTACCTGCAGACTCTCTCCTCTATGGGGCAACCAGGTCTTGAGGAACCAGGACTGGCATTGCAATACCAGCGGCACCAGGCCAACCCACTACAATGCAGACTGTGATCGAGTAACCCATGACCTCCCAGTGAAGTCAAGACCAAGGTCAAAACATAGCCCCCAGCAGCAACATGGGAGAAAGGGCCTCCTTGACCTGGTAGTCCTGGGGTATCTTGGACATAAACCAAACAAATGCTACTCTGCTCGTTCAAAGGTCCCCATGGGACTGAGCAGGGATTTATCCAAGGTTTCTATCTGGACCTGGTCTCCAAAGACTCAAGTATTTCCACATGGTGACCTTCAGAGCAGAACACACATGGCAAACCATACGTAGCACCAGCATGTTTGAAAGGCCAGCATGGGAACTGGCCAAAACCAGCCTAGGCACAGCTGGGTGGTGGTGGCGCACGCCTTTAATCCCAGCACTTGGGAGGCAAAGGCAGGTGGATTTCTGAGGCCAGCCTGGTCTACAGAGTGAGTTCCAGGACAGCCAAGGCTACACAGAGAAACCCTGTCTCGAAAACAACAAGAATAACAAAAAAACCAAAACCAACAAAACCAAAACACCAGCCCATGCACATGGACTATCTGATGTCCTACAAAGGACCTTTGGCTAGAAATCTCATTATGTGGCCAGCTGTGGCCTTACAGGTAACCTTTTCTTAAATTATAATTTTAAAACTTCTTGGGCTGGAAAGATGGCTCAGTGGGTAAGAGTGCCGACTGCTCTTCCAAAGGTCATGAGTTCAAATACCAGCAACCACATGATGGCTCACAACCATCTATAATGAGATCTGATGCTCTCTTCTGGGGTGTCTGAAGACAGCTACAGTGTACTTACATATAATAAATAAATCTTTAAAAAAACAAAAAAAACCTCTATTTATTTACTGATGGGGGGGGGGTGGGAGAGTGTTGGTGGAGACAGATACATGCCATGGCGTACATGCAGAGGCCGGAGGATGGATAACTTAAGGGAGTCACTTCCCTCCTTCTGGCATGTGAGTCCCAGAGACTGAGCTTAGGTCATTAGGCTTGATGGCAAGCACCCTTAACCACCAAGCATCTCCCCAGCAATTCTTTTATTTTGTTTTTTAGAAGACACTGTTTTGCTAAGTTGCTCAGGTTGACCTCAAACTTGTGATGCTCCTGTATTAGCTTCCTCAGTACTGAGATTTCCAGGCAAGTACTACCAGGCTCCACTCTTATTTTCTCAATGAGTTACAAAGGTAAAGGGTGTAATAGTCCCCATGCACCCATTCCTTCAACAAATCACATGCCACGTCTCCCCCCACCCACTTCTCTGCCAGCTCCTTATTCTGAATCACTTCTGCCATGTCGCTGATTCTACACCTGCTGCAGACGGTAAGATCATTTACTTATAATGGACCAACATTACGGAGGAAACCCATCCTACGGATTAAGGGCCCTGAATCTGCACACATCCCCCTTACAAATGGCACTTGAGTAGCATACTTTCGTACCTCCCCAGGAGATATCCTCAGGGATAATTTTGAGCTTCTTTTTGATGAGGCCATTCATGAGTTGACTTAAGGCGTCTCCTTGTAGGTGTCTCACGTGGCGCTGACTGAGATGAGCTAAAAGCAAACAGAGGGTCAAAGGGCTAGCTAGATCAGAACCCCACGGAGGCTGGGAAGTGGTGGCCCATGCCTTTAATCCCAGCACTTAGGAGGCAGAGGCAGGAGGATTTCTGAGTTCGAGGCCAGCCTGGTCTACAGAGTGAGTTCCAGGACAGCCAGGGCAATACAGAAAAGCCCTGTCTCGAAAAACCAAAATAAGAGAAAGAACCCCACAGAGATTTTCCCCAAGCTGCCGGGGGAGACTGCACAGTGGAGAGAGGCTCTTTCCTGGAAAAGGAGAAAGTGTCACTTTGATCCATGGAGAGGAGGAAGGAGGCCAGAAGCAGGTTGAAAGGAGATCTGTTAGTTTTGATAACTGCATTCTGGGAACTTTAGGGTCACTGGGATTACTCAGAACAAAGTCAGCTGAGAAGAATCCAGAGGCATTCAGCAGGTTTTATGTGTGTTTTGTTTTCTTTTTACTTACTGGGGGGAGGGTTTCAGGCATTTTACAATCAAAGCCAGGCTGGGTCACCCGAGAGACCACTAGAGTCAGCCCTGCAGGGACCTGACACTGTACTTCAGCGAACAGAAACCCTTCCTCTGTCCTGCGGCTCAATGGCTGAGCAGGTGCTCAGAGTGCGCCAGGTCCTGGGTATCACTCCAAGCCCTCTCACACCAGAAGGCATCGGTTTCCATTGCTTCCTGGCCCCTTTGGCTAAGATCAAGTGTTTAAGTATGCTAAGCAACAACAACAACAAAAAACAAAGGGCCAGGTAGTGATAGTGGTGAACACCTTTAATCTTAGAGGCAGAGGCAGGCAGATCTCTGTAGTTTGAGGCCAGCCTGATTGATCTACAGAGTCAGTACCAGGACAGCCAGGGCTACATGGAGATATCCTGTCATGAAAAACCAAAAAAAAAAAAAATAAGCAAAAGCTACTGTAGGATTCCATTTATATAGAATGTTAAGAAAAGCCAAATGGAGAACCAGAAAGATGATTGCCTCGGGCTGGGAGTGAGTGGGAAGCAGATGTGTGGGATCTTCTCGGGGTGACGGGAATATTCTAAAACTAGATCGTGGTGATGACTGTGCAACTTTGTGAATATACTTAAGGCCACTACAAGCCACACTTAAAAGAGGTGAATATCCTGTTACATAAATGGCATGCTGGTGACAGGACAGGTCCTCCTGAAGAGAGGCTGGGCTAGGGACCAACAGCAGCAAGGTCCACTCACCTAAGGGGCTCCGGAGAAACTCGAGGCTCGATTCCATAGCGTTCTCAGGGGTGCTTTTAGTTAAGATGTTATAGAAGTTTACCCCATCCGTGTTCTGAAATCAAGAGCGCATTTGGATGGTTTCTTTCCCTGTCTACCAAAGTTGCAAAACAGAAAAGTACTTGGCTTTCCAAGGTCGACCTTGAGCTTATACATTTACTGGACTAGTAAAGAGCCTCTCTGAAGGCTTAGACAACAGCTGTGGCCTCCCATGTGCCTGAAGCACACAGCTGGTGGGAACCCCAGCACCGCTGGAACCCAAGGGCCTGTGTGTCAAGGTACAGGGACCCAGGGGTGATGGATGATGCTCTGGCCATCTTAATCTTTCCTTCCCTTTCAGGAAAGAATGTTACTTGACAAGGATCCTGGTAAGAAAACATATTGTCTTTGAAATACACGTACCCCAGAGCAAGGCTGTCCCTTATCTCTGGTGTTTTGAGATGTTATCTCCTGGGCCTCAAACATGCTATCTAGCAGAGATAACTGGAACTCCTGATCCTGCTGCTTCTTTTCAGTGCTAGGTTACAGATGTACACTAGCATACTAAGCCACTGGGCTGTATTTTTTTGTCTGTTGGATTTTTGTTGTTGTTTTTGTTTTGGAATCAGGGTCTTATGTAGCTTACGCTGACCTTAAACTTACCATGTAGCTAAAGTGCCCTTGAACTTCTGATCCTCTTGACTCTACCTCCTAAGTGCTGGGAGATTATACTCATGCACTCCTTCGCTGGGCCACCAGTCTTTCTTACAGAATCCAAACATTCAATCAGGGACAAGTAGGTCTTTCAAGCGCTGGAGGCTTTGTGACCGTATAAAGAGCCACTATGTCATTGTTGAGGCCCTACAGGTTTATCCATTCAGCATATAAGCAGTTCTAAATTTGTGGGAGAGTCAGGATAGGTCCAATCCTCACAACGTCCATGCATCCATTCACCCACCCTACCTGCAACCCTGGGAAAAAGCCATGTCTCGAGAGTAGTCCCAGGACAGCCCCTTACCTTTTCAATGATCATTTCTGCTTTCCCCCACAGCTGAGTGGCCTCCTTGTAGAAGCCCTTGTTTACAGCACTGAGAACTTGCTCCGCGATGTCGGACACCTCAGCCAAGCCTTTATTATCAAGGAGAGACTAGAAGATAAAACAGAGGACAAAAAGCCCCACTCCTTAGGGAGTGAGGACCTGGTACCACTGCAGCTCCTGAGGGGAGGGGGCGTGGAAATGGGAGCTCACCTAAGAAGAGTGTTGTCAGAAGTCTCAGAGAGGTGCTGGGGATTGAACCTAGGACCTTGTGCATTCTAGGTAGTGTCTGACCACCACATTCTAGCCCCAGTCCCAGCTCACATACTTATTGATGGGAGAAGCAGAGAGCACCGTTAAATGAATCAAGAGAGTAGGCCCGGGAAGTTTTACCACAACCTTTTAGCTTTGGGGGAGGGCTATCTGAAAGGTTGTATCAGAACAAAAGAATTCAAGACTGTGTATTGGGCTGGAATGGAGACAGAATGGAATTGGCAGGTGGATCTTGGTGAGTTTTAGGTCATCCTGGTCTACACAGGCTTGGGGGCTGGGAATGTAGCTCAATTGGTAGAGTAGACAAGAAGTAACAGGACATGTGAGATCCTGCCTTAAGAGCGGAGAAGCCCAGCAACCACATGGTGGCTCACAATCATCTGTAATGAGATCTGATGCCCTCTTCTGGAGTGTCTGAAGACAGCTACAGTGTGCTTACATATATAAATAAATAAATCTTTAAAAAAAAAATAAAAAAGACCGGACGAGCCCAGGACATGACAGCACCTGAAGCTAAGCTCAGTTGGCAGTACTTGCTTTGCATGTGTGAAGATTCAATTCCCAGTAACAACAACAACAACAACAACAACACACCCACACACCCACACCCACACCCACACCCACGCATTTTTCAAAAAAAATCCCTAGGGCATCAGTAAGGCCCGACTCTGGGTGTGCCTATGGACAACCATTGACTAGGGTCTCAAACTAAATCTAAAGGGGGAAGGAATGCCCCATGAAGGCCATCATTCCTCTCTCGGCCAGTTCCACCCAGACACAAGCAAGCCGCCTCCCATCCCTGCTGCCTCCGACCACACCCTCTCAAAACTGCAAGTCAAAACAAATCCTTCTGCCCTTCAATTGCTGTCACCTCACAGCAATAATGGTAACTAACACACTCTCCTGGGAGACCAAAGGAGACCAGAGCCCTGAGAAGTCAGTGGAGGCTGTTTGCCAGGGAGGCTGCAGAGAGCAGGACCCACCCTACTTACCATACTATACAGGTAAGGTCCCCAGGACAGCACAGAATCTAACGAAAATCAGATGGATACAAATTAGCTATGTCTTTCTTTCCAAAAGACTACCACACAACGGCTTCCCTTCAAAGCACAAAGGGATGGGAGCAAGAAACCCAGTGACTTTGAGGGGAAATACTCCAGAGGTCCCTAGTATCCAAGCAGGAATGGTTGACATCTCGGTGGCTGGAGTCCTTCCTGCCAATCCTGAGGTCCAGTGGCATGTTGACCTGATTTCATTCTGCCAAGCAGGATGTCCTGGGCAGAGACGCACCTGACATACCACACAGGCAGTCCGCGGCTTGCTTGTCTCTGCAGCCTTCTAGGTTCCTGAGTCATCAAAGATTTCCCCACCCTCACTGCCTCTGCAATCTATTTGCTCCTCCAGGGCGAAGACATTTGCTCCTTTTACTATACCATAGGAGTTAGTGATTCTAACTCCTGTGTCTGTGGTTACCAGCCAATCAGCTCATTTGTACTCTGCAAACTCTACACAATGGGACACTAACTAAAGGTGCTAAGAGAAGCAAACAGCTCCAAGGGACTTCAAAATGAGTAAGACAGTAAGGTAACAGGGCCAGGCCTTTAATCCCCACACTTGGGAGACAGAGGAAGGTGGGATCTCTGAGTCTCAGGCCAGCCTGGTCTATAGAGTGAATTCCAAGATGGCTGGGCCTACACAGGAAAAAACACTGTCTCAAAAAAGAGACACACACACATGGGGGTGGAGGGCAGGGAACATAGTAAGCTGTGAACTTTTTGGGGCAGCTCTACAGCTACCACTACTATATCCCCACTAGGTTAAGATACAAGCTACTGGAACGTGCCAAAAAAACATCAAGGACCTACATGGACCGTGCACATTTCAGAGCGTCACTCCGCTGCTTAGAACCCTCCAACTAGGAGCCATTTAGTCCCCCAAAGAACATCTGAAGACATTTCTTGTTTTTTTGTTTTATTTTTTGGGGGGGAGGGGTGTTGAGATAGGGTTTCTCTGTATAGCCTTGGCTGTCCTGGAACTCACTCTGTAGACCAGGCTGTCCTCGAACTCAGAAATCCACCTGCCTCTGCCTCCCAAGTGCTGGGATTAAAGGGACATTTCTTGTTATATTGAATGAACCTACTGGCATCTCATGATCAGAGGATGAGGATGCTACAGACAAATATCCAAACATGAGGGTTGGTGTAATAGCTCAGCAGGTAAGAGTGCCTGCCTTGGGCTGTTCTTCCAAAGGTCCTGAGTTCAAATCCAAGCAATCATATGATGGCTCACAACCATCTGTAACAAGATCTGATGCCCTCGTCTGGGGTGTCTGAAGATAGCTACAGCTTACTTACATATAATAAATAAATAAATCTTAAAAAAAAATGTAAAGAGTGCTTGCCTCACAAGCATGAGAATCTGAGTTCAAATCCCCAAACCCACATACAAAGTCAGGCTTGGTTGTGTGTGCCTATAATGCCAGCACTGTAGGGGGAAGAGACAGGAACTGTTGGGTTTACTGGCTACCAACGTAGTTCCAGGATTAGGGAGATACCCTATTTTAAGAAATAATGTAGCCAGGCGGTGGTGGTGCACGCCTTTAATCCCAGCACTTGGGAGGCAGAGACAGGCGGATTTCTGAGTTCAAGGCCAGCCTGGTCTACAGAGTGAGTTCCAGGATAGCCAGGGCTATACAGAGAAACCCTGTCTGGAAAAATCAAAAAAAGAAAGAAAGAATGCTGTTGGGGCTGGAGAGATGACTCAGTGGTTAAGAGCACTGACTGCGAGGTTAAAATTTTCAAACTGAACTGTGGGAACTTAGCAGTTAGTTGAACTCAATGGGAGACTAGCTCCCAGGACATAGAAGAATGGGAGACCAGCTCCCAGGACTTAGAAAAATGAGAAACCAGCTCCCAGGACATAGAAGAATGGGAGACCAGCTCCCAGGACATAGAAGAATGGGAGACCAGCTCCCAGGACATAGAAGAATGGGAGACCAGCCCCCAGAGCTTAGAGACCGGAGCGGCCTGGCAGGAAAAAAGAAAAATGAGGTAGCAAACAATTGCCAGGTGGCTAACCTGCTTCTGAACCCTAGCACAAGCCAGCGCCAATCAGAGACTACCCCGTACTTTCCCCTGCCTTAGTTTCCCCCTTTTCCTAGCAACTGTGTGGGTATAAAAACCTGTTTAAATTTTTGCTTGGTGCCAGACTCCTCTATGCCTGGGTGGGATATGAGTCTCGCCCCAGCTAGCTGGAATAAAAAGCCTCTTGCTGATTGCATCAAGTCCATGTCTTGGTGGTGTTTGGGGTTGCCGTTCCCGAGCCCGGAGTATGGGGTCCTCCCCCCCATTTTTTAAGAGCTCTAACAGACTGCTCTTCCCAAGGTCCTGAGTTCCATTCCCAGCAGCCATAAGGTTGTTTACAACCACAGCAATGGAATCTGTTGCCCCCTCCTGGTGTGTCTGGTGGAGGACAGTAATGGTGTACTCAAAGACATAAAATAAATTTTAAAAAATCTTAAAAAAATAATAATGTTGTAGGAACTAGAAACATGGCTTGGCAGCTCATCCAGAGGTCCTGAGTTCAATTTCCAGCAACCACATAATGGCTCACAACCATCTGGATTGGGATCTGATGCCCAATCTGGCATGCAGGTGTACATGTAGATAGAACACTCATATACATAAAATAAATAAATCAATCTTAAAAAAGAAAGAAAGATAGTTGGGTTAGAGAGATGGCTCAGTGGTTAAGAGCACTGGCTGTTCTTCCAGAGGTCCTGAGTTCAAATCCCAACAACCACATGATGGCTCATAACCATCTATAATGAGATCTGGTGCTCTCTTCTGACCTACAGGCATACATGCAGGCAGAATGATGTATACATAATAAATCTTAAAAATAAATAAATAGGGGCTGGTGAGAGGGCTCAGCGGGTAAGAGTACCGACTGTTCTTCTGAAGGTTGTAAGTTCAAACCCCAGCAAACACATACATGGTGGCTCACAATTACTCGTAATGAAATCTGATGCCCTCTTCTCGTGGTCTGAAGACAGCTACAGTGTACTCATTAATAATAAATAAATCTTAAAATAAATAAATAAATAAATAAATAAATAAATAAATAAATAAATAGTGTGGGGGTAAGGAAGTGGTAACTGAGTAATTAAAAGTTCTTGCTGCTTTTTCCAACCAAGTTTGATTCCTAGCACCCAGATCAGGTGCTCACAGCACAGAGGACTGAGGCCTTCTGGCCCCTACGGACATTGTATGCATATGGTGCCTAGACATACATGTAGCCAAACACCCATATACACGAAAGAAAATAAATAAATCTCAAAAGAAGTTTTTGAAAGACATAAGGTAGATAAAGTGATTGAAAAAGATGTTCTCTTCTGGCTTATGCATGCATGCATGGGCACATGCACTTGTATACATGCAGTAATACACTACACACATACATCAGGCACATATTGCTCCCCTGCCCCCAACACATACATGACAAAACCTTTTTAAGTCCTTAATACTCAGGACAGTTCCCAACTACAACAACCTATACTACTTCAAATGGCTATGGTGTTGAGGTTGAGAGAACCCAAGAGAGTTAACCTAGCCAAGGTGATCATATCAGCGATGCTTGAAGCCACACCCTCCCTGATTATGTGCAAGATAGGCCACTCCTGTCTGTGTTCCCAAAGGATTACAAAAGTGTAGACCTCAGAGTTGCAAGACCCGATGCCAACCTTGCCTTACAACCACCACCACCAACCACCACAGATGGAAAGTTCACTGCACATGCTCTTCCAGTATCAGGATGCTGGGGAGTAGGGGGAGGTGGTGGAGCGGTCCACCCTGTGCTGACTCATACAGAATTGGGGCTCTTTATGAGGCCACTCACACTGTGTGGGGATGTATTTCACCATCCACAGGAGTGTCCGGAGCATCTCCTGCTGTAAACTTTGATTCCTTTGCTGGGAAAATCTCTTTAGAGGTCTCAGCCTGATGGCAGAAGCTATGGCAAAGATCTTTCATTCCCATGTCTCTTGGATGCTCTTGGGGTGACTGGATGCTTTCTGTGATGGCTTCTCCAAGAAACCAGAAACCTCTGCTGTCTTCCTCTTTTTTTTTTTTTTTTTTTTTAAAGACGTATTTATTTATTTTATATAGGTGAGTATACTGTCTTTGTCTTCAGACACACCAGAAGAGGGCATCGGATCCCATTACAGATGGTTATGAGCCACCATGTGGTTGCTGGGAATTGAACTCAGGACCTCTGTTAGAGCAAACAGTGCTCTTAACCACTGAGCCAGCTCTCCAGCCTAGTGTCCTCTTTTATCTGAACATTATAGCCTTGAGGGATGGTTGTTTCTCTCTGACTTGACAGGGCCACCAACGCAGAGCACAGTGACTGTGGTGATTTACATGAGACCTTTAACTGTTGTTAAGGAAACAAAATAAACTGAACTATACAGCAGATAGCTAGGTCCATAATAGAGGAATCTAGGGAGGAAAAGAGACCATTAAGACCTTGTCAAGTTGCGGGGCAGTGGTGGCACATGCCTTTAATCCCAGCACTTGAGAGGTAGAGGCAGGCAGATTTCTGAGTTCGAGGCCAGCCTGGTCTACAGAGTCAGTTCCAGGACAGCCAGGGCTACACAGAGAAACCCTGCCTCGAAAAACCAAAAACAAAACAACAACAAAAAACAAAACAAAACAAAAAACCAAGACCTTGACAAGTCACTTCCTTTAGATTCCAAGCCCACTATCCCCTGCCCCACTATACATAATCTTAGAAATATTAAAATATATGAGGTTAGATATTACCTGGAGGGCCCAGCAGGATGGCTTAAACTCTCAGATCCCGCATAAATGTAGAAAAAAAGAATCAACCCCACCAAGTTGTCCCCTGACCTCTACTTATGTACGATGACACTCCCTCACTAACGCACATGCTCATTTGCTCTCTCTGTAATCACTAACATCATCAACATTCATTTTTAAACATTGCCTGGGCTGAGTGTGGTGGAGCAGTTCTTTAATCCCAGCACTTCAGAGGCAGCAGGATCTCTTGTGAGTTTAAGGCCAAGCTGGTTTACCTAGTGAGTTAGTTACAGGATAGCCAGGGCTACGTTGAGAGACCCTGTCTCCAAAAAAAAAAATTTTTTTTTAAATTGGTAAGCATGGGACTTTTTTTTTTTTTCCAGACAGGATTTCTCTGTATAGCCCTGGCTGTCCCGAAACTCACTCAGTAGACCAGGCTGGCCTCGAACTCAGAAATCTGCCTGCCTCTGCTTCCCAAGTGCTGGGATTAAAGGCGTGGGCCGGCACTGCCTGGCTAGCAAGGGACTTTTCAGTGGCCAGGTCTACAAGAGTCACCCAGGATCTTGTAAGTAACACTCATATACACACACCTGGGCCCAGCAAGCAGGACTTGGATGGAATCCTTCAGTCTGTTGGTACTCGGGGACTTTCATATTTCCCCGGGAAAGCCACACAGTCAGTCAGAGTCCAAAGTCACAGAAAGGGTCAGGGTTAGAAAAGAGAGATACGGGGCTAGGGAGACCTGCTCAGCGGGTAAGAGCACTAACTGCTCTTCCAAAGGTCCAGAGTTCAAATCCCAGAACCACATGGTTGCTCACAACCACACGTAATGATATCTGACGCCCTCTTCCGGTGCGTCTGAAGACAGCTACAGTATACCTATTTATAATAATAAATAGATCTTTGGGCCAGAGCGAACAGGGGCTGAGTGAGCAGGGTTGACTGGAGTGAGCAGAGATCCTAAAAAAATCCCATTCCCAACAACCACATGAAGGCTCTCAACCATCTGTACAGCTACAGTGTACTCATACATAAAATAAACAAATAAATAGATCTTTTTAAAAAAAAAAAGAAAGAAAGAAAAGAAAAGGGAGATACTTAAAAACTTCATGCTTACCCACAGGGGAGATCCAGGAGTCACCTAAAGCAACACCAGAAAAATTGCACTTGATGGTCCCTTGCTGAACAGCCTGAAAAGAGAGCCAAGAAATGCTCTGACCAAGGGCATCCAGGACTCCATCCCTCCTCATCGGAGAGGCACACACTCCTAACCCACACCGGCTACATGTCCCCGGGCATCAGAAGAACACACCTGTGACAGCAAGCCCTGCCTGCCTACTAACACTGGTAAATCGAGGAGGGGCTACTGCTTTGTTTAACCTGTGTCCTTGTTGTCTTTGAGAGCCTAGGCATATCCATGTCCTGAAGTCTGGGATCATCCCAAGGTGTTGAGGAGCTCCTTGGGTATAGTTGCCACCGCCAAGCGGTGGTTGCTGGCCCTGGGACTCCTCAGGACATGCTCGAGGGTGGAGCCCACACACAGGCCAGGAAGCTGATCCTTCTCTGCACCTGTCCCCAAACAGGAAGCTAAACATTCTCCTCATTCGTTCATAGCCTCCTCATAACCACAACACCCACCCGAAAGATGAGCCACATGAACCATCATCGCTCATGATAAAACTTAAGAGAAAGCAGGAGAAAGCGCCTTATGAACCAAAGTGAAAATATTCCCATCGAACATTATTGTTGAACACTCAAAAAAAAAAAAAAAAGATCATAAGCTGGAGTATCATATATGCTATCACGTGTACAAAGGTGGGGAAAAAGAACAATATGAATTTGGTTACACAGTTATGTGTAACTGGAAGAATAGAGACTAGGAGGCTGCCAAGGGGAGCAGGACAAAGGAAGGGAGGAGGGAGGAGGGAGGGAAGGAGGGAGAAAGGGTGAAGAAATCAGAAAGCCGAAGCAGGTAGACTCGAACTAGTTCAAGGCCAGGCCAGACTACACAGCATGTGGCCAGTTGCTACCAGTCCAGCTAGGGCTACAGTAGCAGGACATTGTTGCTAATCAAATAAATACACATCATAGAAAGGGGGACTGGGCTAGATGAAGAGCCCATAGGGACTATGCATTAGCTTGGACAAGCTATCTTAAAAGACATGTTGGGATCATCTAAACCAGTCTGAATACAGGGGGTGAAAGATGCTGCAGGGAGAAGGAGGGGATCCACTGATGGAGTCAGGTCACACAGTGTGACTGCATTTTGGTTAGGGTCTCAGGTTGGGAGCAGAAAGTATTACTAAGTGCTCAAGAGTGGCAAGCGCGGGCTGGAGAGATGGCTCAGCCGTTAAAGGCTAGGCTCACAACCAAAAATGTAAGAGTGGCAAGCGCTGCCTGGTAGATGAGTTTTTTGTTTTTTGAGACAGAGTGAAGCCCTGTCTCAAAACCAACTGATTTCAAGCTCATAACCTCCTTCCTCAGCCTCCTAATGTCTGAACTATACAGTTTATAGTAGTTTTATAACTATATATTCTAGTAAAGTACAGTATACTACTATACTATACTAAGCTATTATACTATATAGTATAGCATATAGCTATATATAGTAGTTACATACTACATATAGCAATACATATAATATAGTATATAACTGTACTAGCTAGTTTATAGTCTTAATATTAAAAAAAATATTTAGGTGCTGGAGAGGTGGCTCAGATGTTAAGAACACTAGCTGCTTTCTGAGGGTTCTGGTTGCATTCCCAACACCCACATGGCAGATCACAACTGGGTATATTTCCACCTCCAGGGGGGATCCAGTGCCCTTTTCTAGTCTCTGCAGGTACCAGGCGTGCTCATACATACACACATACATACACACATACATACATACATACATACATGCATACACAAATACACATGTCTGTGGTACACAGATGTACATGCAGGCAAAACACTAATATTAAGTGTTTTGTTAAGAATTTCATGTTAAGAATTTCAAAGGAACAAAAGAAATCTTTTAAAAATGTATTTATTTTCATTTTATATGTATGAGTGTTTGCCTGCAGGTATGTGTGATGCCATGCCTGACAACCTCCCACTGTGGGTTTGATCCCCAAACCTACAGTGGGAAGAGAGGACTCCTTCTGATCTCCAACCACACCCACAACGAGAACCCATTTTTTTGTTTCCAAACAGTAAGAGTCACCCTTCTGTTTACCTTGTAAAGTTCTACACTGATGCCAGCAGCCATCTTTCCTCCATAGGATTCTGAGAAAATGTAGAATGGAACAGTCTAGCAAGAAATGGAAATTACAAAGAATTAAAACATCCTGACTGCCTGCTTGCTTGCCTTCCTTTGTGTTTTGAGACAGATTTCTCTGTGTAGCCCTGGCTATCATGCAACTCAGTCCTAGGTTGGCCTTAAACTCACAGAGATCTACCTGCCTCTGATGCCCAAGTGCTGGGATTAAAGGAATACCCCACCACAGCCCCACTCCCTGATGACCTTTCTTTCTTGGGGGTGGGGGTGGCTTTTAAGACAGGGTTTCTCTGTATAGCTCTGGCTGTCCTGGAACTCACTCTGTAGAGCAGGCTGGCCTTGAACTCAGAAATCCGCCTGCCTCTGCCTCCCAAGCGCTAGATTGGCTCTGATTACCTTTCAATTCATACAAATTAACTTTAAATTTCTAAAATGTATGATAAAAAAAAAATCTGCTTTTGTCTCTGTCCTCAAATCTGATTACTGACGTCTAGTCAGATGGAAGAAAGTGAAAGCTCATAACCTAGGAAGGAAGGAGGAAGGCTCTGAAAACCAGCTGCCACTGAACTGTCTCTCTCTCTGCAGTCCCAGCCGTCCTTGGCACTCAACTCTTGGGGGGAGCTCAGTGTTCTGAAGAAGAGTCCCTTGTCCCTCTTGCTGGTCTTCTGTGCCTAAGCTGCAGAATTACCTGGAATTCTTTATGGCAATCAAAGAAGGATTTCAGGAGAACCATCATGTCAGAAGCCACCGTGTCCAGATCCTTTGCATAGGCATCTGTCGTGTTGACGTAGCTGAAGCCCGTGCCCACAGGATTATCCACAAACAGGAGACTGGCCCACTTCAGCTGCAGCCATCCGGAGGAAGCAAGCGTGGCAATCAGTGGTTAGTCACCAGCTATCTTCCCAGCAACTTTATGATAACATCAGTGTGGTGATTTTATCTTATTGCTCAAAGAGATTTGAGGGACTTGGAGAACTGGCCCAGTTAGTAAATTGCTTGCCTCATGAGCATGAGGCCCTGAGTTCCAGGACTAGAATCCATGTTAAAAAAAAAAAAAAAAGTTGGGCAAGCTTGGTGGCGGGGCATGCCTTTAATCCCAGCACTTGGGAGGCAGAAGCAGGTGGATCTCTGAGTTTGAGGCTAGCCTGGTCTACAGAGTGAGTTTCAGGACAGCCAGGGGCTATACAGAGAAATCATCTCAAGAAAAAAAAAAAAAAAAAAAAAAAAAAAAGCCAGGTAAGGTAGCAAATACACACTTGTAACCCCAGTGCTGGAGAGGTGGAGACCAGTATCCCGGGTCTCACTCAGCAGTGTAGTCTAAATGGTGAGTTTTAGGCCAATTACAGAACAAGAGAACTTGTCTCAAAGCAAACCAAGGTGGACACACACACACACACACACACACACACACTATACAAAATAATGCAGAAGTTTTTTTTTTAAGGGAACATGAGAGTATAGACTGCAGTGAATAAAGGAGAGATGAGATGAACACACACATAGGAATAGTTTTAAGCCATTACGTGTCACACACAGAAGTACACTAGAGGTGACAGTGCAGGGAGCACCAAGCCACATGAGTCTGAGCAGTAATCTGAAGGAATGGGTGTACGAGTGGAATGCAGACATCGCGTGCTGGGGACATAGCTTAATTTTTGGAAATGTTTGCCTAGCAAGCTTGACCTGACGCCCTGGGTTCCATCCCCAGCACTGCATAAACTGGGGGTGGGGGAGGAGGAGGGGGTGGATAAAGCCTACAATCCTAGCACACAGAAAGTGGGAGACTGACTTGGGCTTCATGAGATACAGTCTCATTTTTTTTTCCTTAAAGAAATATGGATGTCAGTTGGGCAGTGGTGGTGCATGCCTTTAATCCCAGCACTTGAGAGGCAGAGGCAGGCAGATTTCTGAGTTCGAGGCCAGCTTGGTCTACAGAGTGAGTTCTAGGACAGCCAGTGCTACACAGAGAAACCCCGTCTCAAAAAACAAAAACAACAACAACAACAAAAAAAGAAATATAAATGTCACATATCAGTTTTCTTCCAGATAAATAGTTTCTACATTGGCCCATCTTCTCTTTTATGCTGCAAGAACAGACTCTGTTCTATGATTTTTGGAGAGGCTGAGAATTCTCAGTTGGGCATCTGGAAGGATGAGTATCTGCCTTGCTCTTCATGATGAGGAAATAGAAACCCCGAAAGGGCCAGAAATTGTGCAACTCTGTTCTATGTTTTTTGGAGAGGCTGAGAATTCTCAATTGGGCATCTGGAAGGATGAGTATCTGCCTTGCTCTTCATGATGAGGAAACAGAAACCCTGAAAGGGCCAGAAATTGTGCAAGGCCACAAAACTGGACAGAAGATGGACAGCACAATCAAGACAGAAACCCAGACCCCTCACTCGCCAATCAGGCTCAGCTCCTGTCTCATGCTTTTGATTCCAGGAAGTGTGAGAACAAGGCGGGGAGGGGAGAGGAGTGACTCTTGTGCCATAGCCGCAGGATTAGAACAATTTCAGGCCAAGAAATAACGTCCCAGGAGAACAAGACGGGTTAGCACCCTATGAGAGGAAGACTAGAGAAGCCCGAGGACACTGGAGAACATTCTCGAGTACTCAGTGCTGCTGGGGAGAGAGGCAGAGTGTGTGGGAGAGCCCAGGCTGAGCTAGTCGGCAGGATGGACTTGGCAGGCTGTGGTTGTTTAGAGAAGGGATAGAAGGGGAGGACAGGAAGGACTAGGAAGATATCACAGGGAAGAGGACAAAGGACTTGCAAGCTTTGATGAAGCCCAGATGTGAGGGGAGAGAGAGAGAGAGAGGAAAGAGCTGGAACTTGTAGCAGAGGGTGGGACTCAAGGTCTGAGGTTGTAGATGGCCATCATATGAGTACGCACAGGGTTGCCAGCCAGAGTCAGCTGCAGGGAATTTCAGTTTTGCTTGTTTTGCGATAGGGTTTCACATAGCCCAGGCTGGCCCTAAACTCAGTACAGAACCAAGGATTATCTTGCACTTCTCACCCTCCGGCCTCTACGTCCTGGAGACTGGAATTACAGGTGTTCATCCTTAAGCCTGGTTCATATAGTGCTGAGGTTTGCACCAGGGCTCTGTGTATGCTAGGGAACCATAGTATTCACTGAACTGCCACCTAGTCTTGGCTAGAAGTCTGTGTAGGTTAAGTGGAGAAAGGTCACCGAGTTGGAAAAGGCAGAGACAACCACAGGACATTCATTCTGAGACAGGGGAGAAGCTTGGATGCAGGAAGGCTGTAAGCAGCTGGATTGCTAACTCGGTGACCCCATCCTGCTTTGGGTGGAGCCTCCTCGGAGAGGAAGAAGGGCAGGCAGGGTGGAAGGCTGTTCTTCTTCCCTCCTTCCCCCCTCCCCCTGCAGTAGGCCAAGCCCTGCCCCGCCCACCCCGGCAGCGCGGGCTCGGCCGCCCTGTCCTTGAGGGCCATTCTCACAGTACCCAGGTAGTATTTCGTGGCTTGAGTTGGGTGTCAAGAGGGCCGATTTCCTCAAAGTTTCCAAATCCAGTGCTAGAACCACCCGGACCACCCTGTGGAAGAAAAAGAAATAGATATTAGCCAGAGAAAAATGCAGAGATGTACACACCCAGGAGAGCAACCGAGAATCCACGAGGGGCCACAATTAGCCCATTACAAAGGCCACACTTGCAGCTGGCTGAGGAGATGCACATCTATAATCCCAGCCCTCGATGGGGGATGAGCCAGCAAAATCAGGAGCTCAGGGTCACCCTGAGTGACGAACAACAACAACAACAAAAAAAGCAAGGGATGTGTTTTTCTTTCAGCTCCATGTTTTTGGGGAGCTTCTGCACCCATCAAACTCCTGCAGGAACCATGCAAGTCTCTCTTTGAAAGGGTGGTGATTTTAGGGGTCCTAGGTGAGCCAGGCAGGGGTGGCACAAACCTTTAATCCCAGCACTAGGGGCAGGCAGATCACTGAGTTCGAAGCCAGAGTGGAGTGCGTGTGGGGGGAAAATCCTAGGTGACTTTTTCTGCCTCTTGGTTCTCTGGACTTAAACTTGGGCCTGACTTGGGGCTCACTAGATCTCTCTCATCTCAAAAATCATAAAGCCACAAAGAGGGAGAGAACAGGCTAGCCCTGGCCCTCTTAGCAACTGCAGGCTCCATCTGAAATAGAACTTGACCTTTTTGACTCTCTCTTACCCCTCAACCGAAAGCCGGAAGACTCTCCTTTGGGGCCCAGTGGATAAGCCTACCCTCTTCATATACCATAGCCAACACAGTCTCGGGGTAGAAAGTCCTTTGGGGCCCAGTGGATAAGCCTACCCTCTTCATATACCATAGCCAACACAGTCTTGGGGTGGAAACATGTGACATCCTGGTGTTTTTACATGGGCAGCAGAGAGGCAGGATTCTAAACTGAAGATCAGGACTGGGGCCTCCAAGCTGCAGAGGGTAAGTAAGCTCTGTGTGCTCTGAAGGGCTCAGAGGGGGAGGGGTTGGGCAGAAGCAAATAGGCAGGTAAGCAAATGGGGCAGGTAAGGTGGACTTGATGAGAAAAGGTCCTCTGGTAGACAGATGGGGGTGGGGGAGAAGAGGGGGCTTCTCTAGATGACCCTAGGAGACCCAGATGAGCTACGGGCAGGGATGAGGAAAACATTAGCAGCTGAGTCAGAGACAGGCCCAGGGTATACAGTCTCTCAGCACATGGAGAAGGGAGAGGGGGAAGGGAAGAGGCACAGGGGAAGTCAGGGCAGTCTGAAGAAAAGAGAATGATGGGGGTGACAGGACAGACAGCTGTAATCCCTGCACTGTATGCAAAGGAAGGAGAATTATTTATTGAGTTGAAGGCTCCTCTGGGCAAGACCCAGACCCTCCCACAAGGAGAGACAGACAGTAGAAACAGGACTAAGAGCCGGCTAGACAAGGCAACCGGCACTATCTGCTAAATATCCCGCATACTAATGTTTTGAACTGACACTAACCTCCTTGATAGAAATCAGAGGCTCAACTCCCCACCCCCCAACCCCCGGGATTATGTGTTAAGATTTCCTAATACAGCAGCAAAAAGTTCACAAACCAGTTGGAGATACTCATCCCAGTGCCATTAATAGCACCTAGAGGCAGGGCGCAACCGGAACGTCCTCCCATAGCGAAGCGGGGGAGACGCCACGTCTGCAGGATGTAGCAATGTGGCCCCTTAGAAGAATCACAAACCCCACAAAATGCTGTGGCTCCTAAGGAAGAGTGCACCCCTCAAACGAAGGTGGGTCTCTTCTTTCACAGAGACTTAGCTGTAGGGGCCAGATGAAAACCAAAGTCAGGGTGAGCACATCTGAGAATCTAGAAGCCTGGGCCACTGTGGGAGAATTTCCATTTTCTATTTATTTCTGCTCCATCTTCCTGCGCTCCTTTCCCAGTAGCTAGGAGAAACTACCAGGAAGATCTCACTTTGCGTGTGTGTCCATGCACAAGTGCATGTGGAAGCTAGAGGCCACAAAAGGTGTCTGTCTCAATAGCTCTCCATCTTATTTTTGAAGGCAGGGTCTATTGATGAGGCTGGAGTTGACTAATTCGGCTACGTGGCTGGCCAGGGAGCTCCAGGGATCATCCTGTCTCCCACTCCAGGGCACTGCGGTTATAAACTAGTCGATGCGTTAGAACGGCGGGTCGTGTCAGAACATACCACACACTAGGCCCAAGCAGTTCCACTTGTAAGAGGTTTAAAAGAGGTTTAATGTATATATATGGGTTATTACGTAGGGGCCACAGGTAAAGGTGGGAGGTGAGCCCAATGGATTCTGGGAATATGGTGGCTGTTGCCCTGTGGACCCACCCATGCATCTCCACAGGCTTTGGATGCTCTGATGCTAACACTAGTACCACTGACAAGGGTATCTAAATTCAGATCCTCATCATTGCATAGCAAGCACTTCACAGACTGAGCCCTATCTTATGCCCTTATTTACATATAATAATCAGGATGATAGTAACAATAATAATGATAATAATAATACATGGATCACAAAATCTTCATCCAGAAACCCTGGTATAGACAGGCTCAGGGCTTCTTGGTTCCTCTGAGATAAAGATAAATGTGTCAGTGAGTGAGTTTGAAATGACCTGAAAAAATAGCTCACTATCCCTGAAATAGCTAACTATTCGCGTGACCTCAACTCTCAGAGAACACCACCTTGCAAACTTGCTAACTAGAACTTCTCCTCTAAATTAACTGTTTCCTCCTTGGTCTTCCTTGGGCCTCTGGGGAAAGAGGGAAGAGGAAATGAGTGTCTTCAGCCACTAACCTTCATTCAGGGACTCAGCCTGAGGGTTAACGTAAGCCACAGCCACACACCAGGCTTCCAGGGTCAGGCCGATGCTAATGTCTCCCCCCCCCCCCCCCCCCCCCCCCACACACACACATACACCGTTCCACCCCCACAGATAAGGTTGAGACCTGGTGATGAACCGGAAGGCTAGCTTGCAACTTTTGGGTTTGGTTTCATTTTGTGTTTTGTAGTGGTGGGGACAGAACCCAAGGCTTTGTGCAGGGTAGGCAATCTCCACCCCCTCCCCAGAGCTGAATCCTGAGCCTATGAAATGCAGTAATCATTTTTTTCCCCCTCTGGGTTTCTGGGAAGCCCAGAGAGTGCCCTGGAGACAGCAGGGGACAGAGAGGCAGCCACAAACCTAGGACTCAGCAGCTGCCCCACACCAGCATTAGTTCTGCTTTTCTGTCCCCTACACTGGCTTCCTCCAAAGGCTGCAAAACCACTCAAATCCCGCCCTCATTCAGAACAAAATGGCCCAGAGAAGGGAAGTGTCTGGCTATAGCTACTAGTGGAAGGAAGGTGCTGAAAACCCAGGTGTCCCCATCAGCGGGCTTTCCCACAAGCAGGCTCTTCCAGGCCACCATGCATTCACCACCAGCTGTAGGATCCCGGATGACTACAAGGATCCGGCTCGGAAACATTTTCCACCTAGTGCTACTGGGCTGAGCTCTTTATCTTCAGCCCCCAATAGGGCAGCTGTTGAAGATTCTGCAGCAGGCTCACCTTCAGAACAGCTTGTTCTTATTTCATCAACACATCAGGTTGTAGGGCCAGGCCCTGGGGCAGAGCCTCAGCTCTGGCAGGCATTTGAGAAGGAAGCCTCACCCCATATCCCACAGAGGTGAGTACCAGGGTGCCCTAATTACTGGTGAGACATCAGGAACCTCAAGGTTCCTCGGCCCCTCCCTAGAGACTAGTCTTTCCGGTGGGCGAGGCCACCATAGGTGCCATTTGAAGAATGCAGCAGGATCTCTGCCTATCCCTAAACAGTTCACAAGGCTTTTTTTTTTTTTTAACCTTCAACCCTAGAGACAGAACTCAGAGTTAAAATACAATAAATACAAACACACGAGGGAAAATCCGGGTAGGACCTCACATTCATGCTAAGATACAAAAGACTGGCATGTTATAGTTAGGAATATATATGTATATACATATGTATGCAATAACAATTAATGAAGAGAGAAGCCATGAATTTGAAAAAGAGCGAGGAAGGGTATATAGGAGGGTAGGGAGGGAGCAACATAATTATATTATAACCTCACAAATTAAGAAAAAAGGCCTATCTGGGGCTCAGGACTGTGTCAAGAGGAAAAAGAGAGGGGGACAGAGGTTCCTCAGCCTTGGCTCAGAACTTTTCAAACGCTTTCTATCTGTGAGAAGCCAACTGTACCACAGACAGCTTTCTTTAAGAGGCCTTGAAACTGTCAGGACTCAATATAAAGTAAGGGATGAGCTGTACACCTATAATAACTTCGGCACTTGGGAGGCGGAGCAGGATCGCCATGAGTTAAAAGCCATTGTGGGCTACATAGCAAGAGCCTATCTCCAAAAAAACGAAGGAAGGAAATTAACACCAGAAAACGGGGCTTCCTTTGCTACACTCTTGCTTTAGGCTGTCTCAGAAGCATGTGACCCCCCCACCCCAACCCCCACTCCCTAGGACTGGATGGACGGAAGAAATGAGTCCGGCACTGCTAAGCTGGAAACTCTTAAGAACCAAGCAAAGAAGTTATTTTACCTGAAGCCACATGACCAGGGGCAGCTCTGAAAAGTTCTTGCAAGGGTTAGTGGCATAATAGAGCCACCAGAACATGTGGGCATCCTTTCGGACAGTCACATAATCCCATACTTCCTTGCCTTCTTGTTCTGGCCAGTGGGTGGCAGACCCTGAAATGGAAGCTCAGTGTCATTTCCCGAGGAGTTCCAAGGTGGTAAAGGTGGGGTAGAGAATGCCAGCCGAGTTCCATTTGGCAGAGATGGCCGTTCAGGCTAGAGATGGTGCTTTCTGCTTTAGGTAATTTACCTACTTCAGTATATCGTGTCCATAAGGAGAAGAAAGATACGCACACAAAGAGAAGTCAGTAGGGCATGTTTGTGTGCCGCTCTAATCCCAGAATTTAAGAAGTAGAGACAGAGCTGGGCGGTGGTGGTGCACGCCTTTGATCCCAGCGCTTGGGAGGCAGAGGCAGGCGGATTTCTGAGTTCGAGGCCAGCCTGGTCTACAGAGTGAGTTCCAGGACAGCCAGGGCTACACGGAGAAACCCTGTCTTGAAAAACCAAAAAAAAAAAAAAGTAGAGACAGGTAGATATTTGTGAGTTCAGTGGGGCCAGTGTGGTCTATGAAGTGAATTATAGGTCTACCAGGGCTACATAGTGAGACCCTATATCAAAACCACACAAATAACAAATAACACACATACACACATACACACACACACACACACACACACACACACACACACCACATCACATCACATCACATAAGACCAGCAGTAAAAGAAAAAGGCAAAGCTCAGGTGTGGAACCTGGCCTGATACGTGCCAAGCCCTGGGTTCAAGTCGCGACCAAAGTGGGTGGATGGCATGGGGAGTGGAGTGAGTGAGAGTGGGAGACTAGGGATCTGCCACGCACACTCGTCTACTCCAGTCACATCCATAATATCGGGGATAAAATCCTGATAAAGGATAAGAGGCAATAAGAATCCAAAAGGAGTTCTGTGCCTCTTGGATTTCAGACAGTTGCTGGTATCCCCTAACTCAGACGTGTTCCAGATCAGTCTCTCCAATCATCAACACGGCCTCATAATCAGGCATAAAGCTACCCCAAGTAATGATTTGTAAATGGTTAAGATTGGACATTGTCTCCTGGCCGACAC